>NW_027327654.1:0-317674 GCF_047675955.1 Chlorocebus sabaeus | reverse complement strand
TGGCAAAGGGATATTTGGAAGCCCATAGAGGGCTATGGTGAAAAAGGAAATATCTTCCGTTCAAAACTGGAAAGAAGCTTTCTGAGAAACTGCTCTGTGTTCTGTTAATTCATCTCACAGAGTTACATCTTTCCCTTCAAGAAGCCTTTCGCTAAGGCTGTTCTTGTGGAATTGGCAAAGGGATATTTGGAAGCCCATAGAGGGCTATGGTGAAAAAGGAAATATCTTCCGTTCAAAACTGGAAAGAAGCTTTCTGAGAAACTGCTCTGTGTTCTGTTAATTCATCTCACAGAGTTACATCTTTCCCTTCAAGAAGCCTTTCGCTAAGGCTGTTCTTGTGGAATTGGCAAAGGGATATTTGGAAGCCCATAGAGGGCTATGGTGAAAAAGGAAATATCTTCCGTTCAAAACTGGAAAGAAGCTTTCTGAGAAAATGCTCTGTGTTCTGTTCATTCATCTCACAGAGTTACATCTTTCCCTTCAAGAAGCCTTTCGCTAAGGCTGTTCTTGTGGAATTGGCAAAGGGATATTTGGAAGCCCATAGAGGGCTATGGTGAAAAAGGAAATATCTTCCGTTCAAAACTGGAAAGAAGCTTTCTGAGAAACTGCTCTGTGTTCTGTTAATTCATCTCACAGAGTTACATCTTTCCCTTCAAGAAGCCTTTCGCTAAGGCTGTTCTTGTGGAATTGGCAAAGGGATATTTGGAAGCCCATAGAGGGCTATGGTGAAAAAGGAAATATCTTCCGTTCAAAACTGGAAAGAAGCTTTCTGAGAAACTGCCCTGTGTTCTGTTAATTCATCTCACAGAGTTACATCTTTCCCTTCAAGAAGCCTTTCGCTAAGGCTGTTCTTGTGGAATTGGCAAAGGGATATTTGGAAGTCCATAGAGGGCTATGGTGAAAAAGGAAATATCTTCCGTTCAAAACTGGAAAGAAGCTTTCTGAGAAACTGCTCTGTGTTCTGTTAATTCATCTCACAGAGTTACATCTTTCCCTTCAAGAAGCCTTTCGCTAAGGCTGTTCTTGTGGAATTGGCAAAGGGATATTTGGAAGCCCATAGAGGGCTATGGTGAAAAAGGAAATATCTTCCGTTCAAAACTGGAAAGAAGCTTTCTGAGAAACTGCTCTGTGTTCTGTTAATTCATCTCACAGAGTTACATCTTTCCCTTCAAGAAGCCTTTCGCTAAGGCTGTTCTTGTGGAATTGGCAAAGGGATATTTGGAAGCCCATAGAGGGCTATGGTGAAAAAGGAAATATCTTCCGTTCAAAACTGGAAAGAAGCTTTCTGAGAAACTGCTCTGTGTTCTGTTAATTCATCTCACAGAGTTACATCTTTCCCTTCAAGAAGCCTTTCGCTAAGGCTGTTCTTGTGGAATTGGCAAAGGGATATTTGGAAGCCCATAGAGGGCTATGGTGAAAAAGGAAATATCTTCCGTTCAAAACTGGAAGAAGCTTTCTGAGAAACTGCTCTGTGTTCTGTTAATTCATCTCACAGAGTTACATCTTTCCCTTCAAGAAGCCTTTCGCTAAGGCTGTTCTTGTGGAATTGGCAAAGGGATATTTGGAAGCCCATAGAGGGCTATGGTGAAAAAGGAAATATCTTCCGTTCAAAACTGGAAAGAAGCTTTCTGAGAAACTGCCCTGTGTTCTGTTAATTCATCTCACGGAGTTACATCTTTCCCTTCAAGAAGCCTTTCGCTAAGGCTGTTCTTGTGGAATTGGCAAAGGGATATTTGGAAGCCCATAGAGGGCTACGGTGAAAAAGGAAATATCTTCCGTTCAAAACTGGAAAGAAGCTTTCTGAGAAACTGCTCTGTGTTCTGTTAATTCATCTCACAGAGTTACATCTTTCCCTTCAAGAAGCCTTTCGCTAAGGCTGTTCTTGTGGAATTGGCAAAGGGATATTTGGAAGCCCATAGAGGGCTATGGTGAAAAAGGAAATATCTTCCGTTCAAAACTGGAAAGAAGCTTTCTGAGAAACTGCTCTGTGTTCTGTTAATTCATCTCACAGAGTTACATCTTTCCCTTCAAGAAGCCTTTCGCTAAGGCTGTTCTTGTGGAATTGGCAAAGGGATATTTGGAAGCCCATAGAGGGCTATGGTGAAAAAGGAAATATCTTCCGTTCAAAACTGGAAAGAAGCTTTCTGAGAAACTGCTCTGTGTTCTGTTAATTCATCTCACAGAGTTACATCTTTCCCTTCAAGAAGCCTTTCGCTAAGGCTGTTCTTGTGGAATTGGCAAAGGGATATTTGGAAGCCCATAGAGGGCTATGGTGAAAAAGGAAATATCTTCCGTTCAAAACTGGAAAGAAGCTTTCTGAGAAACTGCTCTGTGTTCTGTTAATTCATCTCACAGAGTTACATCTTTCCCTTCAAGAAGCCTTTCGCTAAGGCTGTTCTTGTGGAATTGGCAAAGGGATATTTGGAAGCCCATAGAGGGCTATGGTGAAAAAGGAAATATCTTCCGTTCAAAACTGGAAAGAAGCTTTCTGAGAAACTGCTCTGTGTTCTGTTAATTCATCTCACAGAGTTACATCTTTCCCTTCAAGAAGCCTTTCGCTAAGGCTGTTCTTGTGGAATTGGCAAAGGGATATTTGGAAGCCCATAGAGGGGCTATGGTGAAAAAGGAAATATCTTCCGTTCAAAACTGGAAAGAAGCTTTCTGAGAAACTGCTCTGTGTTCTGTTCATTCATCTCACAGAGTTACATCTTTCCCTTCAAGAAGCCTTTCGCTAAGGCTGTTCTTGTGGAATTGGCAAAGGGATATTTGGAAGCCCATAGAGGGCTATGGTGAAAAAGGAAATATCTTCCGTTCAAAACTGGAAAGAAGCTTTCTGAGAAACTGCTCTGTGTTCTGTTAATTCATCTCACAGAGTTACATCTTTCCCTTCAAGAAGCCTTTCGCTAAGGCTGTTCTTGTGGAATTGGCAAAGGGATATTTGGAAGCCCATAGAGGGCTATGGTGAAAAAGGAAATATCTTCCGTTCAAAACTGGAAAGAAGCTTTCTGAGAAACTGCTCTGTGTTCTGTTAATTCATCTCACAGAGTTACATCTTTCCCTTCAAGAAGCCTTTCGCTAAGGCTGTTCTTGTGGAATTGGCAAAGGGATATTTGGAAGCCCATAGAGGGCTATGGTGAAAAAGGAAATATCTTCCGTTCAAAACTGGAAAGAAGCTTTCTGAGAAACTGCTCTGTGTTCTGTTAATTCATCTCACAGAGTTACATCTTTCCCTTCAAGAAGCCTTTCGCTAAGGCTGTTCTTGTGGAATTGGCAAAGGGATATTTGGAAGCCCATAGAGGGCTATGGTGAAAAAGGAAATATCTTCCGTTCAAAACTGGAAAGAAGCTTTCTGAGAAACTGCTCTGTGTTCTGTTAATTCATCTCACAGAGTTACATCTTTCCCTTCAAGAAGCCTTTCGCTAAGGCTGTTCTTGTGGAATTGGCAAAGGGATATTTGGAAGCCCATAGAGGGCTATGGTGAAAAAGGAAATATCTTCCGTTCAAAACTGGAAAGAAGCTTTCTGAGAAACTGCTCTGTGTTCTGTTAATTCATCTCACAGAGTTACATCTTTCCCTTCAAGAAGCCTTTCGCTAAGGCTGTTCTTGTGGAATTGGCAAAGGGATATTTGGAAGCCCATAGAGGGCTATGGTGAAAAAGGAAATATCTTCCGTTCAAAACTGGAAAGAAGCTTTCTGAGAAACTGCTCTGTGTTCTGTTAATTCATCTCACAGAGTTACATCTTTCCCTTCAAGAAGCCTTTCGCTAAGGCTGTTCTTGTGGAGTTGGCAAAGGGATATTTGGAAGCCCATAGAGGGCTATGGTGAAAAAGGAAATATCTTCCGTTCAAAACTGGAAAGAAGCTTTCTGAGAAACTGCTCTGTGTTCTGTTAATTCATCTCACAGAGTTACATCTTTCCCTTCAAGAAGCCTTTCGCTAAGGCTGTTCTTGTGGAATTGGCAAAGGGATATTTGGAAGCCCATAGAGGGCTATGGTGAAAAAGGAAATATCTTCCGTTCAAAACTGGAAAGAAGCTTTCTGAGAAACTGCTCTGTGTTCTGTTAATTCATCTCACAGAGTTACATCTTTCCCTTCAAGAAGCCTTTCGCTAAGGCTGTTCTTGTGGAATTGGCAAAGGGATATTTGGAAGCCCATAGAGGGCTATGGTGAAAAAGGAAATATCTTCCGTTCAAAACTGGAAAGAAGCTTTCTGAGAAACTGCTCTGTGTTCTGTTAATTCATCTCACAGAGTTACATCTTTCCCTTCAAGAAGCCTTTCGCTAAGGCTGTTCTTGTGGAATTGGCAAAGGGATATTTGGAAGCCCATAGAGGGCTACGGTGAAAAAGGAAATATCTTCCGTTCAAAACTGGAAAGAAGCTTTCTGAGAAACTGCTCTGTGTTCTGTTAATTCATCTCACAGAGTTACATCTTTCCCTTCAAGAAGCCTTTCGCTAAGACTGTTCTTGTGGAATTGGCAAAGGGATATTTGGAAGCCCATAGAGGGCTACGGTGAAAAAGGAAATATCTTCCGTTCAAAACTGGAAAGAAGCTTTCTGAGAAACTGCTCTGTGTTCTGTTAATTCATCTCACAGAGTTACATCTTTCCCTTCAAGAAGCCTTTCGCTAAGGCTGTTCTTGTGGAATTGGCAAAGGGATATTTGGAAGCCCATGGAGGGCTATGGTGAAAAAGGAAATATCTTCCGTTCAAAACTGGAAAGAAGCTTTCTGAGAAACTGCTCTGTGTTCTGTTAATTCATCTCACAGAGTTACATCTTTCCCTTCAAGAAGCCTTTCGCTAAGGCTGTTCTTGTGGAATTGGCAAAGGGATATTTGGAAGCCCATGGAGGGCTATGGTGAAAAAGGAAATATCTTCCGTTCAAAACTGGAAAGAAGCTTTCTGAGAAACTGCTCTGTGTTCTGTTAATTCATCTCACAGAGTTACATCTTTCCCTTCAAGAAGCCTTTCGCTAAGGCTGTTCTTGTGGAATTGGCAAAGGGATATTTGGAAGCCCATAGAGGGCTATGGTGAAAAAGGAAATATCTTCCGTTCAAAACTGGAAAGAAGCTTTCTGAGAAACTGCTCTGTGTTCTGTTAATTCATCTCACAGAGTTACATCTTTCCCTTCAAGAAGCCTTTCGCTAAGGCTGTTCTTGTGGAATTGGCAAAGGGATATTTGGAAGCCCATAGAGGGCTATGGTGAAAAAGGAAATATCTTCCGTTCAAAACTGGAAAGAAGCTTTCTGAGAAACTGCTCTGTGTTCTGTTAATTCATCTCACAGAGTTACATCTTTCCCTTCAAGAAGCCTTTCGCTAAGGCTGTTCTTGTGGAATTGGCAAAGGGATATTTGGAAGCCCATAGAGGGCTATGGTGAAAAAGGAAATATCTTCCGTTCAAAACTGGAAAGAAGCTTTCTGAGAAACTGCTCTGTGTTCTGTTAATTCATCTCACAGAGTTACATCTTTCCCTTCAAGAAGCCTTTCGCTAAGGCTGTTCTTGTGGAATTGGCAAAGGGATATTTGGAAGCCCATAGAGGGCTATGGTGAAAAAGGAAATATCTTCCGTTCAAAACTGGAAAGAAGCTTTCTGAGAAACTGCTCTGTGTTCTGTTAATTCATCTCACAGAGTTACATCTTTCCCTTCAAGAAGCCTTTCGCTAAGGCTGTTCTTGTGGAATTGGCAAAGGGATATTTGGAAGCCCAGAGAGGGCTATGGTGAAAAAGGAAATATCTTCCGTTCAAAACTGGAAAGAAGCTTTCTGAGAAACTGCTCTGTGTTCTGTTAATTCATCTCACAGAGTTACATCTTTCCCTTCAAGAAGCCTTTCGCTAAGGCTGTTCTTGTGGAATTGGCAAAGGGATATTTGGAAGCCCATAGAGGGCTATGGTGAAAAAGGAAATATCTTCCGTTCAAAACTGGAAAGAAGCTTTCTGAGAAACTGCTCTGTGTTCTGTTAATTCATCTCACAGAGTTACATCTTTCCCTTCAAGAAGCCTTTCGCTAAGGCTGTTCTTGTGGAGTTGGCAAAGGGATATTTGGAAGCCCATAGAGGGCTATGGTGAAAAAGGAAATATCTTCCGTTCAAAACTGGAAAGAAGCTTTCTGAGAAACTGCTCTGTGTTCTGTTAATTCATCTCACAGAGTTACATCTTTCCCTTCAAGAAGCCTTTCGCTAAGGCTGTTCTTGTGGAATTGGCAAAGGGATATTTGGAAGCCCATAGAGGGCTATGGTGAAAAAGGAAATATCTTCCGTTCAAAACTGGAAAGAAGCTTTCTGAGAAACTGCTCTGTGTTCTGTTAATTCATCTCACAGAGTTACATCTTTCCCTTCAAGAAGCCTTTCGCTAAGGCTGTTCTTGTGGAATTGGCAAAGGGATATTTGGAAGCCCATAGAGGGCTATGGTGAAAAAGGAAATATCTTCCGTTCAAAACTGGAAAGAAGCTTTCTGAGAAACTGCTCTGTGTTCTGTTAATTCATCTCACAGAGTTACATCTTTCCCTTCAAGAAGCCTTTCGCTAAGGCTGTTCTTGTGGAATTGGCAAAGGGATATTTGGAAGCCCATAGAGGGCTATGGTGAAAAAGGAAATATCTTCCGTTCAAAACTGGAAAGAAGCTTTCTGAGAAACTGCTCTGTGTTCTGTTAATTCATCTCACAGAGTTACATCTTTCCCTTCAAGAAGCCTTTCGCTAAGACTGTTCTTGTGGAATTGGCAAAGGGATATTTGGAAGCCCATAGAGGGCTACGGTGAAAAAGGAAATATCTTCCGTTCAAAACTGGAAAGAAGCTTTCTGAGAAACTGCTCTGTGTTCTGTTAATTCATCTCACAGAGTTACATCTTTCCCTTCAAGAAGCCTTTCGCTAAGGCTGTTCTTGTGGAATTGGCAAAGGGATATTTGGAAGCCCATAGAGGGCTATGGTGAAAAAGGAAATATCTTCCGTTCAAAACTGGAAAGAAGCTTTCTGAGAAACTGCTCTGTGTTCTGTTAATTCATCTCACAGAGTTACATCTTTCCCTTCAAGAAGCCTTTCGCTAAGGCTGTTCTTGTGGAATTGGCAAAGGGATATTTGGAAGCCCATGGAGGGCTATGGTGAAAAAGGAAATATCTTCCGTTCAAAACTGGAAAGAAGCTTTCTGAGAAACTGCTCTGTGTTCTGTTAATTCATCTCACAGAGTTACATCTTTCCCTTCAAGAAGCCTTTCGCTAAGGCTGTTCTTGTGGAATTGGCAAAGGGATATTTGGAAGCCCATAGAGGGCTATGGTGAAAAAGGAAATATCTTCCGTTCAAAACTGGAAAGAAGCTTTCTGAGAAACTGCTCTGTGTTCTGTTAATTCATCTCACAGAGTTACATCTTTCCCTTCAAGAAGCCTTTCGCTAAGGCTGTTCTTGTGGAATTGGCAAAGGGATATTTGGAAGCCCATAGAGGGCTATGGTGAAAAAGGAAATATCTTCCGTTCAAAACTGGAAAGAAGCTTTCTGAGAAACTGCTCTGTGTTCTGTTAATTCATCTCACAGAGTTACATCTTTCCCTTCAAGAAGCCTTTCGCTAAGGCTGTTCTTGTGGAATTGGCAAAGGGATATTTGGAAGCCCATGGAGGGCTATGGTGAAAAAGGAAATATCTTCCGTTCAAAACTGGAAAGAAGCTTTCTGAGAAACTGCTCTGTGTTCTGTTAATTCATCTCACAGAGTTACATCTTTCCCTTCAAGAAGCCTTTCGCTAAGGCTGTTCTTGTGGAATTGGCAAAGGGATATTTGGAAGCCCATAGAGGGCTATGGTGAAAAAGGAAATATCTTCCGTTCAAAACTGGAAAGAAGCTTTCTGAGAAACTGCTCTGTGTTCTGTTAATTCATCTCACAGAGTTACATCTTTCCCTTCAAGAAGCCTTTCGCTAAGGCTGTTCTTGTGGAATTGGCAAAGGGATATTTGGAAGCCCATAGAGGGCTATGGTGAAAAAGGAAATATCTTCCGTTCAAAACTGGAAAGAAGCTTTCTGAGAAACTGCTCTGTGTTCTGTTAATTCATCTCACAGAGTTACATCTTTCCCTTCAAGAAGCCTTTCGCTAAGGCTGTTCTTGTGGAATTGGCAAAGGGATATTTGGAAGCCCATAGAGGGCTATGGTGAAAAAGGAAATATCTTCCGTTCAAAACTGGAAAGAAGCTTTCTGAGAAACTGCTCTGTGTTCTGTTAATTCATCTCACAGAGTTACATCTTTCCCTTCAAGAAGCCTTTCGCTAAGGCTGTTCTTGTGGAATTGGCAAAGGGATATTTGGAAGCCCATAGAGGGCTATGGTGAAAAAGGAAATATCTTCCGTTCAAAACTGGAAAGAAGCTTTCTGAGAAACTGCTCTGTGTTCTGTTAATTCATCTCACAGAGTTACATCTTTCCCTTCAAGAAGCCTTTCGCTAAGGCTGTTCTTGTGGAATTGGCAAAGGGATATTTGGAAGCCCATAGAGGGCTATGGTGAAAAAGGAAATATCTTCCGTTCAAAACTGGAAAGAAGCTTTCTGAGAAACTGCTCTGTGTTCTGTTAATTCATCTCACAGAGTTACATCTTTCCCTTCAAGAAGCCTTTCGCTAAGGCTGTTCTTGTGGAATTGGCAAAGGGATATTTGGAAGCCCATAGAGGGCTATGGTGAAAAAGGAAATATCTTCCGTTCAAAACTGGAAAGAAGCTTTCTGAGAAACTGCTCTGTGTTCTGTTAATTCATCTCACAGAGTTACATCTTTCCCTTCAAGAAGCCTTTCGCTAAGGCTGTTCTTGTGGAATTGGCAAAGGGATATTTGGAAGCCCATAGAGGGCTATGGTGAAAAAGGAAATATCTTCCGTTCAAAACTGGAAAGAAGCTTTCTGAGAAACTGCTCTGTGTTCTGTTAATTCATCTCACAGAGTTACATCTTTCCCTTCAAGAAGCCTTTCGCTAAGGCTGTTCTTGTGGAATTGGCAAAGGGATATTTGGAAGCCCAGAGAGGGCTATGGTGAAAAAGGAAATATCTTCCGTTCAAAACTGGAAAGAAGCTTTCTGAGAAACTGCTCTGTGTTCTGTTAATTCATCTCACAGAGTTACATCTTTCCCTTCAAGAAGCCTTTCGCTAAGGCTGTTCTTGTGGAATTGGCAAAGGGATATTTGGAAGCCCATAGAGGGCTATGGTGAAAAAGGAAATATCTTCCGTTCAAAACTGGAAAGAAGCTTTCTGAGAAACTGCTCTGTGTTCTGTTAATTCATCTCACAGAGTTACATCTTTCCCTTCAAGAAGCCTTTCGCTAAGGCTGTTCTTGTGGAATTGGCAAAGGGATATTTGGAAGCCCATAGAGGGCTATGGTGAAAAAGGAAATATCTTCCGTTCAAAACTGGAAAGAAGCTTTCTGAGAAACTGCTCTGTGTTCTGTTAATTCATCTCACAGAGTTACATCTTTCCCTTCAAGAAGCCTTTCGCTAAGACTGTTCTTGTGGAATTGGCAAAGGGATATTTGGAAGCCCATAGAGGGCTACGGTGAAAAAGGAAATATCTTCCGTTCAAAACTGGAAAGAAGCTTTCTGAGAAACTGCTCTGTGTTCTGTTAATTCATCTCACAGAGTTACATCTTTCCCTTCAAGAAGCCTTTCGCTAAGGCTGTTCTTGTGGAATTGGCAAAGGGATATTTGGAAGCCCATAGAGGGCTATGGTGAAAAAGGAAATATCTTCCGTTCAAAACTGGAAAGAAGCTTTCTGAGAAACTGCTCTGTGTTCTGTTAATTCATCTCACAGAGTTACATCTTTCCCTTCAAGAAGCCTTTCGCTAAGGCTGTTCTTGTGGAATTGGCAAAGGGATATTTGGAAGCCCATGGAGGGCTATGGTGAAAAAGGAAATATCTTCCGTTCAAAACTGGAAAGAAGCTTTCTGAGAAACTGCTCTGTGTTCTGTTAATTCATCTCACAGAGTTACATCTTTCCCTTCAAGAAGCCTTTCGCTAAGGCTCTTCTTGTGGAATTGGCAAAGGGATATTTGGAAGCCCATAGAGGGCTATGGTGAAAAAGGAAATATCTTCCGTTCAAAACTGGAAAGAAGCTTTCTGAGAAACTGCTCTGTGTTCTGTTAATTCATCTCACAGAGTTACATCTTTCCCTTCAAGAAGCCTTTCGCTAAGGCTGTTCTTGTGGAATTGGCAAAGGGATATTTGGAAGCCCATAGAGGGCTATGGTGAAAAAGGAAATATCTTCCGTTCAAAACTGGAAAGAAGCTTTCTGAGAAACAGCTCTGTGTTCTGTTAATTCATCTCACAGAGTTACATCTTTCCCTTCAAGAAGCCTTTCGCTAAGGCTGTTCTTGTGGAATTGGCAAAGGGATATTTGGAAACCCATAGAGGGCTATGGTGAAAAAGGAAATATCTTCCGTTCAAAACTGGAAAGAAGCTTTCTGAGAAACTGCTCTGTGTTCTGTTAATTCATCTCACAGAGTTACATCTTTCCCTTCAAGAAGCCTTTCGCTAAGGCTGTTCTTGTGGAATTGGCAAAAGGATATTTGGAAGCCCATAGAGGGCTATGGTGAAAAAGGAAATATCTTCCGTTCAAAACTGGAAGGAAGCTTTCTGAGAAACTGCTCTGTGTTCTGTTAATTCATCTCACAGAGTTACATCTTTCCCTTCAAGAAGCCTTTCGCTAAGGCTGTTCTTGTGGAATTGGCAAAGGGATATTTGGAAGCCCATAGAGGGCTATGGTGAAAAAGGAAATATCTTCCGTTCAAAACTGGAAAGAAGCTTTCTGAGAAACTGCTCTGTGTTCTATTAATTCATCTCACAGAGTTACATCTTTCCCTTCAAGAAGCCTTTCGCTAAGGCTCTTCTTGTGGAATTGGCAAAGGGATATTTGGAAGCCCATAGAGGGCTACGGTGAAAAAGGAAATATCTTCCGTTCAAAACTGGAAAGAAGCTTTCTGAGAAACTGCTCTGTGTTCTGTTAATTCATCTCACAGAGTTACATCTTTCCCTTCAAGAAGCCTTTCGCTAAGGCTGTTCTTGTGGAATTGGCAAAGGGATATTTGGAAGCCCATAGAGGGCTATGGTGAAAAAGGAAATATCTTCCGTTCAAAACTGGAAAGAAGCTTTCTGAGAAACTGCTCTGTGTTCTGTTAATTCATCTCACAGAGTTACATCTTTCCCTTCAAGAAGCCTTTCGCTAAGGCTGTTCTTGTGGAATTGGCAAAGGGATATTTGGAAGCCCATAGAGGGCTATGGTGAAAAAGGAAATATCTTCCGTTTAAAACTGGAAAGAAGCTTTCTGAGAAACAGCTCTGTGTTCTGTTAATTCATCTCACAGAGTTACATCTTTCCCTTCAAGAAGCCTTTCGCTAAGGCTGTTCTTGTGGAATTGGCAAAGGGATATTTGGAAGCCCATAGAGGGCTATGGTGAAAAAGGAAATATCTTCCGTTCAAAACTGGAAAGAAGCTTTCTGAGAAACTGCTCTGTGTTCTGTTAATTCATCTCACAGAGTTACATCTTTCCCTTCAAGAAGCCTTTCGCTAAGGCTGTTCTTGTGGAATTGGCAAAAGGATATTTGGAAGCCCATAGAGGGCTATGGTGAAAAAGGAAATATCTTCCGTTCAAAACTGGAAGGAAGCTTTCTGAGAAACTGCTCTGTGTTCTGTTAATTCATCTCACAGAGTTACATCTTTCCCTTCAAGAAGCCTTTCGCTAAGGCTGTTCTTGTGGAATTGGCAAAGGGATATTTGGAAGCCCATAGAGGGCTATGGTGAAAAAGGAAATATCTTCCGTTCAAAACTGGAAAGAAGCTTTCTGAGAAACTGCTCTGTGTTCTGTTAATTCATCTCACAGAGTTACATCTTTCCCTTCAAGAAGCCTTTCGCTAAGGCTGTTCTTGTGGAATTGGCAAAGGGATATTTGGAAGCCCATAGAGGGCTCTGGTGAAAAAGGAAATATCTTCCGTTCAAAACTGGAAAGAAGCTTTCTGAGAAACTGCTCTGTGTTCTGTTAATTCATCTCACAGAGTTACATCTTTCCCTTCAAGAAGCCTTTCGCTAAGGCTGTTCTTGTGGAATTGGCAAAGGGATATTTGGAAGCCCATAGAGGGCTATGGTGAAAAAGGAAATATCTTCCGTTCAAAACTGGAAAGAAGCTTTCTGAGAAACTGCTCTGTGTTCTGTTAATTCATCTCACAGAGTTACATCTTTCCCTTCAAGAAGCCTTTCGCTAAGGCTGTTCTTGTGGAATTGGCAAAGGGATATTTGGAAGCCCATAGAGGGCTATGGTGAAAAAGGAAATATCTTCCGTTCAAAACTGGAAGGAAGCTTTCTGAGAAACTGCTCTGTGTTCTGTTAATTCATCTCACAGAGTTACATCTTTCCCTTCAAGAAGCCTTTCGCTAAGGCTGTTCTTGTGGAATTGGCAAAGGGATATTTGGAAGCCCATAGAGGGCTATGGTGAAAAAGGAAATATCTTCCGTTCAAAACTGGAAAGAAGCTTTCTGAGAAACTGCTCTGTGTTCTGTTAATTCATCTCACAGAGTTACATCTTTCCCTTCAAGAAGCCTTTCGCTAAGGCTGTTCTTGTGGAATTGGCAAAGGGATATTTGGAAGCCCATAGAGGGCTATGGTGAAAAAGGAAATATCTTCCGTTCAAAACTGGAAAGAAGCTTTCTGAGAAACTGCTCTGTGTTCTGTTAATTCATCTCACAGAGTTACATCTTTCCCTTCAAGAAGCCTTTCGCTAAGGCTGTTCTTGTGGAATTGGCAAAGGGATATTTGGAAGCCCATAGAGGGCTATGGTGAAAAAGGAAATATCTTCCGTTCAAAACTGGAAAGAAGCTTTCTGAGAAACTGCTCTGTGTTCTGTTAATTCATCTCACAGAGTTACATCTTTCCCTTCAAGAAGCCTTTCGCTAAGGCTGTTCTTGTGGAATTGGCAAAGGGATATTTGGAAGCCCATAGAGGGCTATGGTGAAAAAGGAAATATCTTCCGTTCAAAACTGGAAAGAAGCTTTCTGAGAAACTGCTCTGTGTTCTGTTAATTCATCTCACAGAGTTACATCTTTCCCTTCAAGAAGCCTTTCGCTAAGGCTGTTCTTGTGGAATTGGCAAAGGGATATTTGGAAGCCCATAGAGGGCTATGGTGAAAAAGGAAATATCTTCCGTTCAAAACTGGAAAGAAGCTTTCTGAGAAACTGCTCTGTGTTCTGTTAATTCATCTCACAGAGTTACATCTTTCCCTTCAAGAAGGCTTTCGCTAAGGCTGTTCTTGTGGAATTGGCAAAGGGATATTTGGAAGCCCATAGAGGGCTCTGGTGAAAAAGGAAATATCTTCCGTTCAAAACTGGAAAGAAGCTTTCTGAGAAACTGCTCTGTGTTCTGTTAATTCATCTCACAGAGTTACATCTTTCCCTTCAAGAAGCCTTTCGCTAAGGCTGTTCTTGTGGAATTGGCAAAGGGATATTTGGAAGCCCATAGAGGGCTATGGTGAAAAAGGAAATATCTTCCGTTCAAAACTGGAAAGAAGCTTTCTGAGAAACTGCTCTGTGTTCTGTTAATTCATCTGACAGAGTTACATCTTTCCCTTCAAGAAGCCTTTCGCTAAGGCTGTTCTTGTGGAATTGGCAAAGGGATATTTGGAAGCCCATAGAGGGCTATGGTGAAAAAGGAAATATCTTCCGTTCAAAACTGGAAAGAAGCTTTCTGAGAAACTGCTCTGTGTTCTGTTAATTCATCTCACAGAGTTACATCTTTCCCTTCAAGAAGCCTTTCGCTAAGGCTGTTCTTGTGGAATTGGCAAAGGGATATTTGGAAGCCCATAGAGGGCTATGGTGAAAAAGGAAATATCTTCCGTTCAAAACTGGAAAGAAGCTTTCTGAGAAACTGCTCTGTGTTCTGTTAATTCATCTCACAGAGTTACATCTTTCCCTTCAAGAAGCCTTTCGCTAAGGCTGTTCTTGTGGAATTGGCAAAGGGATATTTGGAAGCCCATAGAGGGCTATGGTGAAAAAGGAAATATCTTCCGTTCAAAACTGGAAAGAAGCTTTCTGAGAAACTGCTCTGTGTTCTGTTAATTCATCTCACAGAGTTACATCTTTCCCTTCAAGAAGCCTTTCGCTAAGGCTGTTCTTGTGGAATTGGCAAAGGGATATTTGGAAGCCCATAGAGGGCTCTGGTGAAAAAGGAAATATCTTCCGTTTAAAACTGGAAAGAAGCTTTCTGAGAAACTGCTCTGTGTTCTGTTAATTCATCTCACAGAGTTACATCTTTCCCTTCAAGAAGCCTTTCGCTAAGGCTGTTCTTGTGGAATTGGCAAAGGGATATTTGGAAGCCCATAGAGGGCTATGGTGAAAAAGGAAATATCTTCCGTTCAAAACTGGAAAGAAGCTTTCTGAGAAACTGCTCTGTGTTCTGTTAATTCATCTCACAGAGTTACATCTTTCCCTTCAAGAAGCCTTTCGCTAAGGCTGTTCTTGTGGAATTGGCAAAGGGATATTTGGAAGCCCATAGAGGGCTATGGTGAAAAAGGAAATATCTTCCGTTCAAAACTGGAAAGAAGCTTTCTGAGAAACTGCTCTGTGTTCTGTTAATTCATCTCACAGAGTTACATCTTTCCCTTCAAGAAGCCTTTCGCTAACGCTCTTCTTGTGGAATTGGCAAAGGGATATTTGGAAGCCCATAGAGGGCTATGGTGAAAAAGGAAATATCTTCCGTTCAAAACTGGAAAGAAGCTTTCTGAGAAACTGCTCTGTGTTCTGTTAATTCATCTCACAGAGTTACATCTTTCCCTTCAAGAAGCCTTTCGCTAAGGCTGTTCTTGTGGAATTGGCAAAGGGATATTTGGAAGCCCATAGAGGGCTATGGTGAAAAAGGAAATATCTTCCGTTCAAAACTGGAAAGAAGCTTTCTGAGAAACTGCTCTGTTTTCTGTTAATTCATCTCACAGAGTTACATCTTTCCCTTCAAGAAGCCTTTCGCTAAGGCTGTTCTTGTGGAATTGGCAAAGGGATATTTGGAAGCCCATAGAGGGCTATGGTGAAAAAGGAAATATCTTCCGTTCAAAACTGGAAAGAAGCTTTCTGAGAAACTGCTCTGTGTTCTGTTAATTCATCTCACAGAGTTACATCTTTCCCTTCAAGAAGCCTTTCGCTAAGGCTGTTCTTGTGGAATTGGCAAAGGGATATTTGGAAGCCCATAGAGGGCTATGGTGAAAAAGGAAATATCTTCCGTTCAAAACTGGAAAGAAGCTTTCTGAGAAACTGCTCTGTGTTCTGTTAATTCATCTCACAGAGTTACATCTTTCCCTTCAAGAAGCCTTTCGCTAAGGCTGTTCTTGTGGAATTGGCAAAGGGATATTTGGAAGCCCATAGAGGGCTATGGTGAAAAAGGAAATATCTTCCGTTCAAAACTGGAAAGAAGCTTTCTGAGAAACTGCTCTGTGTTCTGTTAATTCATCTCACAGAGTTACATCTTTCCCTTCAAGAAGCCTTTCGCTAAGGCTGTTCTTGTGGAATTGGCAAAGGGATATTTGGAAGCCCATAGAGGGCTATGGTGAAAAAGGAAATATCTTCCGTTCAAAACTGGAAAGAAGCTTTCTGAGAAACTGCTCTGTGTTCTGTTAATTCATCTCACAGAGTTACATCTTTCCCTTCAAGAAGCCTTTCGCTAAGGCTGTTCTTGTGGAATTGGCAAAGGGATATTTGGAAGCCCATAGAGGGCTATGGTGAAAAAGGAAATATCTTCCGTTCAAAACTGGAAAGAAGCTTTCTGAGAAACTGCTCTGTGTTCTGTTAATTCATCTCACAGAGTTACATCTTTCCCTTCAAGAAGCCTTTCGCTAAGGCTCTTCTTGTGGAATTGGCAAAGGGATATTTGGAAGCCCATAGAGGGCTATGGTGAAAAAGGAAATATCTTCCGTTCAAAACTGGAAAGAAGCTTTCTGAGAAAGTGCTCTGTGTTCTGTTAATTCATCTCACAGAGTTACATCTTTCCCTTCAAGAAGCCTTTCGCTAAGGCTGTTCTTGTGGAATTGGCAAAGGGATATTTGGAAGCCCATAGAGGGCTATGGTGAAAAAGGAAATATCTTCCGTTCAAAACTGGAAAGAAGCTTTCTGAGAAACTGCTCTGTGTTCTGTTAATTCATCTCACAGAGTTACATCTTTCCCTTCAAGAAGCCTTTCGCTAAGGCTGTTCTTGTGGAATTGGCAAAGGGATATTTGGAAGCCCATAGAGGGCTATGGTGAAAAAGGAAATATCTTCCGTTCAAAACTGGAAAGAAGCTTTCTGAGAAACTGCTCTGTGTTCTGTTAATTCATCTCACAGAGTTGCATCTTTCCCTTCGAGAAGCCTTTCGCTAAGGCTGTTCTTGTGGAATTGGCAAAGGGATATTTGGAAGCCCATAGAGGGCTATGGTGAAAAAGGAAATATCTTCCGTTCAAAACTGGAAAGAAGCTTTCTGAGAAAGTGCTCTGTGTTCTGTTTATTCATCTCACAGAGTTACATCTTTCCCTTCAAGAAGCCTTTCGCTAAGGCTGTTCTTGTGGAATTGGCAAAGGGATATTTGGAAGCCCATAGAGGGCTATGGTGAAAAAGAAAATATCTTCCGTTCAAAACTGGAAAGAAGCTTTCTGAGAAACTGTTCTGTGTTCTGTTAATTCGTCTCAGAGAGTTACATCTTTCCCTTCAAGAAGCCTTTCGCTAAGGCTGTTCTTGTGGAATTGGCAAAGGGATATTTGGAAGCCCATAGAGGGCTATGGTGAAAAAGGAAATATCTTCCGTTCAAAACTGGAAAGAAGCTTTCTGAGAAACTGCTCTGTGTTCTGTTAATTCATCTCACAGAGTTACATCTTTCCCTTCAAGAAGCCTTTCGCTAAGGCTGTTCTTGTGGAATTGGCAAAGGGATATTTGGAAGCCCATAGAGGGCTATGGTGAAAAAGGAAATATCTTCCGTTCAAAACTGGAAAGAAGCTTTCTGAGAAACTGCTCTGTGTTCTGTTAATTCATCTCACAGAGTTACATCTTTCCCTTCAAGAAGCCTTTCGCTAAGGCTGTTCTTGTGGAATTGGCAAAGGGATATTTGGAAGCCCATAGAGGGCTATGGTGAAAAAGGAAATATCTTCCGTTCAAAACTGGAAAGAAGCTTTCTGAGAAACTGCTCTGTGTTCTGTTAATTCATCTCACAGAGTTACATCTTTCCCTTCAAGAAGCCTTTCGCTAAGGCTGTTCTTGTGGAATTGGCAAAGGGATATTTGGAAGCCCTGAGGGCTATGGTGAAAAAGGAAATATCTTCCGTTCAAAACTGGAAAGAAGCTTTCTGAGAAACTGCTCTGTGTTCTGTTAATTCATCTCACAGAGTTACATCTTTCCCTTCTAGAAGCCTTTCGCTAAGGCTGTTCTTGTGGAATTGGCAAAGGGATATTTGGAAGCCCATAGAGGGGTATGGTGAAAAAGGATATATATTCCGTTCAAAACTGGAAAGAAGCTTTCTGAGAAACTGCTCTGTGTACTGTTAATTCATCTCACAGAGTTACATCTTTCCCTTCAAGAAGCCTTTCGCTAAGGCTGTTCTTGTGGAATTGGCAAAGGGATATTTGGAAGCCCATAGAGGGCTATGGTGAAAAAGGAAATATCTTCCGTTCAAAACTGGAAAGAAGCTTTCTGAGAAACTGCTCTGTGTTCTGTTAATTCATCTCACAGAGTTACATCTTTCCCTTCAAGAAGCCTTTCGCTAAGGCTGTTCTTGTGGAATTGGCAAAGGGATATTTGGAAGCCCATAGAGGGCTATGGTGAAAAAGGAAATATCTTCCGTTCAAAACTGGAAAGAAGCTTTCTGAGAAAGTGCTCTGTGTTCTGTTAATTCATCTCACAGAGTTACATCTTTCCCTTCAAGAAGCCTTTCGCTAAGGCTGTTCTTGTGGAATTGGCAAAGGGATATTTGGAAGCCCATAGAGGGCTATGGTGAAAAAGGAAATATCTTCCGTTCAAAACTGGAAAGAAGCTTTCTGAGAAACTGCTCTGTGTTCTGTTAATTCATCTCACAGAGTTACATCTTTCCCTTCAAGAAGCCTTTCGCTAAGGCTGTTCTTGTGGAATTGGCAAAGGGATATTTGGAAGCCCATAGAGGGCTATGGTGAAAAAGGAAATATCTTCCGTTCAAAACTGGAAAGAAGCTTTCTGAGAAACTGCTCTGTGTTCTGTTAATTCATCTCACAGAGTTGCATCTTTCCCTTCGAGAAGCCTTTCGCTAAGGCTGTTCTTGTGGAATTGGCAAAGGGATATTTGGAAGCCCATAGAGGGCTATGGTGAAAAAGGAAATATCTTCTGTTCAAAACTGGAAAGAAGCTTTCTGAGAAAGTGCTCTGTGTTCTGTTTATTCATCTCACAGAGTTACATCTTTCCCTTCAAGAAGCCTTTCGCTAAGGCTGTTCTTGTGGAATTGGCAAAGGGATATTTGGAAGCCCATAGAGGGCTATGGTGAAAAAGAAAATATCTTCCGTTCAAAACTGGAAAGAAGCTTTCTGAGAAACTGTTCTGTGTTCTGTTAATTCGTCTCAGAGAGTTACATCTTTCCCTTCAAGAAGCCTTTCGCTAAGGCTGTTCTTGTGGAATTGGCAAAGGGATATTTGGAAGCCCATAGAGGGCTATGGTGAAAAAGGAAATATCTTCCGTTCAAAACTGGAAAGAAGCTTTCTGAGAAACTGCTCTGTGTTCTGTTAATTCATCTCACAGAGTTACATCTTTCCCTTCAAGAAGCCTTTCGCTAAGGCTGTTCTTGTGGAATTGGCAAAGGGATATTTGGAAGCCCATAGAGGGCTATGGTGAAAAAGGAAATATCTTCCGTTCAAAACTGGAAAGAAGCTTTCTGAGAAACTGCTCTGTGTTCTGTTAATTCATCTCACATAGTTACATCTTTCCCTTCAAGAAGCCTTTCGCTAAGGCTGTTCTTGTGGAATTGGCAAAGGGATATTTGGAAGCCCATAGAGGGCTATGGTGAAAAAGGAAATATCTTCCGTTCAAAACTGGAAAGAAGCTTTCTGAGAAACTGCTCTGTGTTCTGTTAATTCATCTCACAGAGTTACATCTTTCCCTTCAAGAAGCCTTTCGCTAACGCTCTTCTTGTGGAATTGGCAAAGGGATATTTGGAAGCCCATAGAGGGCTATGGTGAAAAAGGAAATATCTTCCGTTCAAAACTGGAAAGAAGCTTTCTGAGAAACTGCTCTGTGTTCTGTTAATTCATCTCACAGAGTTACATCTTTCCCTTCAAGAAGCCTTTCGCTAAGGCTGTTCTTGTGGAATTGGCAAAGGGATATTTGGAAGCCCATAGAGGGCTATGGTGAAAAAGGAAATATCTTCCGTTCAAAACTGGAAAGAAGCTTTCTGAGAAACTGCTCTGTGTTCTGTTAATTCATCTCACAGAGTTACATCTTTCCCTTCAAGAAGCCTTTCGCTAAGGCTGTTCTTGTGGAATTGGCAAAGGGATATTTGGAAGCCCATAGAGGGCTATGGTGAAAAAGGAAATATCTTCCGTTCAAAACTGGAAAGAAGCTTTCTGAGAAACTGCTCTGTGTTCTGTTAATTCATCTCACAGAGTTACATCTTTCCCTTCAAGAAGCCTTTCGCTAAGGCTGTTCTTGTGGAATTGGCAAAGGGATATTTGGAAGCCCATAGAGGGCTATGGTGAAAAAGGAAATATCTTCCGTTCAAAACTGGAAAGAAGCTTTCTGAGAAACTGCTCTGTGTTCTGTTAATTCATCTCACAGAGTTACATCTTTCCCTTCAAGAAGCCTTTCGCTAAGGCTGTTCTTGTGGAATTGGCAAAGGGATATTTGGAAGCCCATAGAGGGCTATGGTGAAAAAGGAAATATCTTCCGTTCAAAACTGGAAAGAAGCTTTCTGAGAAACTGCTCTGTGTTCTGTTAATTCATCTCACAGAGTTACATCTTTCCCTTCAAGAAGCCTTTCGCTAAGGCTGTTCTTGTGGAATTGGCAAAGGGATATTTGGAAGCCCATAGAGGGCTATGGTGAAAAAGGAAATATCTTCCGTTCAAAACTGGAAAGAAGCTTTCTGAGAAACTGCTCTGTGTTCTGTTAATTCATCTCACAGAGTTACATCTTTCCCTTCAAGAAGCCTTTCGCTAAGGCTGTTCTTGTGGAATTGGCAAAGGGATATTTGGAAGCCCATAGAGGGCTATGGTGAAAAAGGAAATATCTTCCGTTCAAAACTGGAAAGAAGCTTTCTGAGAAACTGCTCTGTGTTCTGTTAATTCATCTCACAGAGTTACATCTTTCCCTTCAAGAAGCCTTTCGCTAAGGCTCTTCTTGTGGAATTGGCAAAGGGATATTTGGAAGCCCATAGAGGGCTATGGTGAAAAAGGAAATATCTTCCGTTCAAAACTGGAAAGAAGCTTTCTGAGAAAGTGCTCTGTGTTCTGTTAATTCATCTCACAGAGTTACATCTTTCCCTTCAAGAAGCCTTTCGCTAAGGCTGTTCTTGTGGAATTGGCAAAGGGATATTTGGAAGCCCATAGAGGGCTATGGTGAAAAAGGAAATATCTTCCGTTCAAAACTGGAAAGAAGCTTTCTGAGAAACTGCTCTGTGTTCTGTTAATTCATCTCACAGAGTTACATCTTTCCCTTCAAGAAGCCTTTCGCTAAGGCTGTTCTTGTGGAATTGGCAAAGGGATATTTGGAAGCCCATAGAGGGCTATGGTGAAAAAGGAAATATCTTCCGTTCAAAACTGGAAAGAAGCTTTCTGAGAAACTGCTCTGTGTTCTGTTAATTCATCTCACAGAGTTGCATCTTTCCCTTCGAGAAGCCTTTCGCTAAGGCTGTTCTTGTGGAATTGGCAAAGGGATATTTGGAAGCCCATAGAGGGCTATGGTGAAAAAGGAAATATCTTCCGTTCAAAACTGGAAAGAAGCTTTCTGAGAAAGTGCTCTGTGTTCTGTTTATTCATCTCACAGAGTTACATCTTTCCCTTCAAGAAGCCTTTCGCTAAGGCTGTTCTTGTGGAATTGGCAAAGGGATATTTGGAAGCCCATAGAGGGCTATGGTGAAAAAGAAAATATCTTCCGTTCAAAACTGGAAAGAAGCTTTCTGAGAAACTGTTCTGTGTTCTGTTAATTCGTCTCAGAGAGTTACATCTTTCCCTTCAAGAAGCCTTTCGCTAAGGCTGTTCTTGTGGAATTGGCAAAGGGATATTTGGAAGCCCATAGAGGGCTATGGTGAAAAAGGAAATATCTTCCGTTCAAAACTGGAAAGAAGCTTTCTGAGAAACTGCTCTGTGTTCTGTTAATTCATCTCACAGAGTTACATCTTTCCCTTCAAGAAGCCTTTCGCTAAGGCTGTTCTTGTGGAATTGGCAAAGGGATATTTGGAAGCCCATAGAGGGCTATGGTGAAAAAGGAAATATCTTCCGTTCAAAACTGGAAAGAAGCTTTCTGAGAAACTGCTCTGTGTTCTGTTAATTCATCTCACAGAGTTACATCTTTCCCTTCAAGAAGCCTTTCGCTAAGGCTGTTCTTGTGGAATTGGCAAAGGGATATTTGGAAGCCCATAGAGGGCTATGGTGAAAAAGGAAATATCTTCCGTTCAAAACTGGAAAGAAGCTTTCTGAGAAACTGCTCTGTGTTCTGTTAATTCATCTCACAGAGTTACATCTTTCCCTTCAAGAAGCCTTTCGCTAAGGCTGTTCTTGTGGAATTGGCAAAGGGATATTTGGAAGCCCTGAGGGCTATGGTGAAAAAGGAAATATCTTCCGTTCAAAACTGGAAAGAAGCTTTCTGAGAAACTGCTCTGTGTTCTGTTAATTCATCTCACAGAGTTACATCTTTCCCTTCTAGAAGCCTTTCGCTAAGGCTGTTCTTGTGGAATTGGCAAAGGGATATTTGGAAGCCCATAGAGGGGTATGGTGAAAAAGGATATATATTCCGTTCAAAACTGGAAAGAAGCTTTCTGAGAAACTGCTCTGTGTACTGTTAATTCATCTCACAGAGTTACATCTTTCCCTTCAAGAAGCCTTTCGCTAAGGCTGTTCTTGTGGAATTGGCAAAGGGATATTTGGAAGCCCATAGAGGGCTATGGTGAAAAAGGAAATATCTTCCGTTCAAAACTGGAAAGAAGCTTTCTGAGAAACTGCTCTGTGTTCTGTTAATTCATCTCACAGAGTTACATCTTTCCCTTCAAGAAGCCTTTCGCTAAGGCTGTTCTTGTGGAATTGGCAAAGGGATATTTGGAAGCCCATAGAGGGCTATGGTGAAAAAGGAAATATCTTCCGTTCAAAACTGGAAAGAAGCTTTCTGAGAAAGTGCTCTGTGTTCTGTTAATTCATCTCACAGAGTTACATCTTTCCCTTCAAGAAGCCTTTCGCTAAGGCTGTTCTTGTGGAATTGGCAAAGGGATATTTGGAAGCCCATAGAGGGCTATGGTGAAAAAGGAAATATCTTCCGTTCAAAACTGGAAAGAAGCTTTCTGAGAAACTGCTCTGTGTTCTGTTAATTCATCTCACAGAGTTACATCTTTCCCTTCAAGAAGCCTTTCGCTAAGGCTGTTCTTGTGGAATTGGCAAAGGGATATTTGGAAGCCCATAGAGGGCTATGGTGAAAAAGGAAATATCTTCCGTTCAAAACTGGAAAGAAGCTTTCTGAGAAACTGCTCTGTGTTCTGTTAATTCATCTCACAGAGTTGCATCTTTCCCTTCGAGAAGCCTTTCGCTAAGGCTGTTCTTGTGGAATTGGCAAAGGGATATTTGGAAGCCCATAGAGGGCTATGGTGAAAAAGGAAATATCTTCCGTTCAAAACTGGAAAGAAGCTTTCTGAGAAAGTGCTCTGTGTTCTGTTTATTCATCTCACAGAGTTACATCTTTCCCTTCAAGAAGCCTTTCGCTAAGGCTGTTCTTGTGGAATTGGCAAAGGGATATTTGGAAGCCCATAGAGGGCTATGGTGAAAAAGAAAATATCTTCCGTTCAAAACTGGAAAGAAGCTTTCTGAGAAACTGTTCTGTGTTCTGTTAATTCGTCTCAGAGAGTTACATCTTTCCCTTCAAGAAGCCTTTCGCTAAGGCTGTTCTTGTGGAATTGGCAAAGGGATATTTGGAAGCCCATAGAGGGCTATGGTGAAAAAGGAAATATCTTCCGTTCAAAACTGGAAAGAAGCTTTCTGAGAAACTGCTCTGTGTTCTGTTAATTCATCTCACAGAGTTACATCTTTCCCTTCAAGAAGCCTTTCGCTAAGGCTGTTCTTGTGGAATTGGCAAAGGGATATTTGGAAGCCCATAGAGGGCTATGGTGAAAAAGGAAATATCTTCCGTTCAAAACTGGAAAGAAGCTTTCTGAGAAACTGCTCTGTGTTCTGTTAATTCATCTCACAGAGTTACATCTTTCCCTTCAAGAAGCCTTTCGCTAAGGCTGTTCTTGTGGAATTGGCAAAGGGATATTTGGAAGCCCATAGAGGGCTATGGTGAAAAAGGAAATATCTTCCGTTCAAAACTGGAAAGAAGCTTTCTGAGAAACTGCTCTGTGTTCTGTTAATTCATCTCACAGAGTTACATCTTTCCCTTCAAGAAGCCTTTCGCTAAGGCTGTTCTTGTGGAATTGGCAAAGGGATATTTGGAAGCCCATAGAGGGCTATGGTGAAAAAGGAAATATCTTCCGTTCAAAACTGGAAAGAAGCTTTCTGAGAAACTGCTCTGTGTTCTGTTAATTCATCTCACAGAGTTACATCTTTCCTTTCAAGAAGCCTTTCGCTAAGGCTGTTCTTGTGGAATTGGCAAAGGGATATTTGGAAGCCCATAGAGGGGTATGGTGAAAAAGGATATATATTCCGTTCAAAACTGGAAAGAAGCTTTCTGAGAAACTGCTCTGTGTACTGTTAATTCATCTCACAGAGTTACATCTTTCCCTTCAAGAAGCCTTTCGCTAAGGCTGTTCTTGTGGAATTGGCAAAGGGATATTTGGAAGCCCATAGAGGGCTATGGTGAAAAAGGAAATATCTTCCGTTCAAAACTGGAAAGAAGCTTTCTGAGACACTGCTCTGTGTTCTGTTCATTCATCTCACAGAGTTACATCTTTCCCTTCAAGAAGCCTTTCGCTAAGGCTGTTCTTGTGGAATTGGCAATGGGATATTTGGAAGCCCATAGAGGGCTATGGTGAAAAAGGAAATATCTTCCGTTCAAAACTGGAAAGAAGCTTTCTGAGAAATTGCTCTGTGTTCTGTTAATTCATCTCACAGAGTTACATCTTTCCCTTCAAGAAGCCTTTCGCTAAGGCTGTTCTTGTGGAATTGGCAAAGGGATATTTGGAAGCCCATAGAGGGCTATGGTGAAAAAGGAAATATCTTCCGTTCAAAACTGGAAAGAAGCTTTCTGGGAAAGTGCTCTGTGTTCTGTTAATTCATCTCACAGAGTTACATCTTTCCCTTCAAGAAGCCTTTCGCTAAGGCTGTTCTTGTGGAATTGGCAGAGGGATATTTGGAAGCCCATAGAGGGCTATGGTGAAAAAGGAAATATCTTCCGTTCAAAACTGGAAAGAAGCTTTCTGAGAAAGTGCTCTGTGTTCTGTTAATTCATCTCACAGAGTTACATCTTTCCCTTCAAGAAGCCTTTCGCTAAGGCTGTTCTTGTGGAATTGGCAAAGGGATATTTGGAAGCCCATAGAGGGCTATGGTGAAAAAGAAAATATCTTCCGTTCAAAACTGGAAAGAAGCTTTCTGAGAAACTGCTCTGTGTTCTGTTAATTCATCTCACAGAGTTACATCTTTCCCTTCAAGAAGCCTTTCGCTAAGGCTGTTCTTGTGGAATTGGCAAAGGGATATTTGGAAGCCCATAGACGGCTACGGTGAAAAAGGAAATATCTTCCGTTCAAAACTGGAAAGAAGCTTTCTGAGAAACTGCTCTGTGTTCTGTTAATTCATCTCACAGAGTTACATCTTTCCCTTCATGAAGCCTTTCGCTAAGGCTGTTCTTGTGTAATTGGCAAAGGGATATTTGGAAGCCCATAGATGGCTATGGTGAAAAAGGAAATATCTTCCGTTCAAAACTGGAAAGAAGCTTTCTGAGAAACTGCTCTGTGTTCTGTTAATTCACCTCACAGAGTTACATCTTTCCCTTCAAGAAGCCTTTCGCTAAGGCTGTTCTTGTGGAATTGGCAAAGGGATATTTGGAAGCCCATAGAGGGCTATGGTGAAAAAGGAAATATCTTCCGTTCAAAACTGGAAAGAAGCTTTCTGAGAAACTGCTCTGTGTTCTGTTAATTCATCTCACAGAGTTACATCTTTCCCTTCAAGAAGCCTTTCGCTAAGGCTTTTCTTGTGGAATTGGCAAAGGGATATTTGGAAGCCCATAGAGGGCTATGGTGAAAAAGGAAATATCTTCCGTTCAAAACTGGAAAGAAGTTTTCTGAGAAACTGCTCTGTGTTCTGTTAATTCATCTCACAGAGTTACATCTTTCCCTTCAAGAAGCCTTTCGCTAAGGCTGTTCTTCTAGAATTGGCAAAGGGATATTTGGAAGCCGACAGAGGGCTATGGTGAAAAAGGAAATATCTTCCGTTCAAAACTGGAAAGAAGCTTTCTGAGAAACTGCTCTGTGTTCTGTTCATTCATCTCACAGAGTTACATCTTTCCCTTCAAGAAGCCTTTCGCTAAGGCTTTTCTTGTGGAATTGGCAAAGGGATATTTGGAAGCCCATAGAGGGCTATGTTGAAAAAGGAAATATCTTCCGTTCAAAACTGGAAAGAAGCTTTCTGAGAAACTGCTCTGTGTTCTGTTAATTCATCTCACAGAGTTACATCTTTCCCTTCAAGAAGCCTTTCGCTAAGGCTGTTCTTGTGGAATTGGCAAAGGGATATTTGGAAACCCATAGAGGGCTATGGTGAAAAAGGAAATATCTTCCGTTCAAAACTGGAAAGAAGTTTTCTGAGAAACTGCTCTGTGTTCTGTTAATTCATCTGACAGAGTTACATCTTTCCCTTCAAGAAGCCTTTCGCTAAGGCTGTTCTTCTAGAATTGGCAAAGGGATATTTGGAAGCCGACAGAGGGCTATGGTGAAAAAGGAAATATCTTCCGTTCAAAACTGGAAAGAAGCTTTCTGAGAAACTGCTCTGTGTTCTGTTCATTCATCTGACAGAGTTACATCTTTCCCTTCAAGAAGCCTTTCGCTAAGGCTTTTCTTGTGGAATTGGCAAAGGGATATTTGGAAGCCCATAGAGGGCTATGGTGAAAAAGGAAATATCGTCCGTTCAAAACTGGAAAGAAGCTTTCTGAGAAACTGCTCTGTGTTCTGTTAATTCATCTCACAGAGTTACATCTTTCCCTTCAAGAAGCCTTTCGCTAAGGCTCTTCTTGTGGAATTGGCAAAGGGATATTTGGAAGCCCATAGAGGGCTATGGTGAAAAAGGAAATATCTTCCGTTCAAAACTGGAAAGAAGTTTTCTGAGAAACTGCTCTGTGTTCTGTTAATTCATCTCACAGAGTTACATCTTTCCCTTCAAGAAGCCTTTCGCTAAGGCTGTTCTTCTAGAATTGGCAAAGTGATATTTGGAAGCCTACAGAGGGCTATGGTGAAAAAGGAAATATCTTCCGTTCAAAACTGGAAAGAAGCTTTCTGAGAAACTGCTCTGTGTTCTGTTCATTCATCTCACAGAGTTACATCTTTCCCTTCAAGAAGCCTTTCGCTAAGGCTTTTCTTGTGGAATTGGCAAAGGGATATTTGGAAGCCCATAGAGGGCTATGGTGAAAAAGGAAATATCTTCCGTTCAAAACTGGAAAGAAGCTTTCTGAGAAACTGCTCTGTGTTCTGTTAATTCATCTCACAGAGTTACATCTTTCCCTTCAAGAAGCCTTTCGCTAAGGCTGTTGTTGTGGAATTGGCAAAGGGATATTTGGAAGCCCATAGAGGGCTATGGTGAAAAAGGAAATATCTTCCGTTCAAAACTGGAAAGAAGCTTTCTGAGAAACTGCTCTGTATTCTGATAATTCATCTCACAGAGTTACATCTTTCCCTTCAAGAAGCCTTTCGCTAAGGCTGTTCTTGTGGAATTGGCAAAGGGATATTTGGAAGCCCATAGAGGGCTATGGTGAAAAAGGAAATATCTTCCGTTCAAAACTGGAAAGAAGCTTTCTGAGAAACTGCTCTGTGTTCTGTTAATTCATCTCACAGAGTTACATCTTTCCCTTCAAGAAGCCTTTCGCTAAGGCTGTTCTTGTGGAATTGGCAAAGGGATATTTGGAAGCAAATAGAGGGCTATGGTGAAAAAGGAAATATCTTCCGTTCCAAACTGGAAAGAAGCTTTCTGAGAAACTGCTCTGTGTTCTGTTAATTCATCTCACAGGGTTACATCTTTCCCTTCAAGAAGCCTTTCGCTAAGGCTGTTCTTGTGGAATTGGCAAAGGGATATTTGGAAGCCCATAGAGGGCTATGGTGAAAAAGGAAATATCTTCCGTTCAAAACTGGAAAGAAGCTTTCTGAGAAACTGCTCTGTGTTCTGTTAATTCATCTCACAGAGTTACATCTTTCCCTTCAAGAAGCCTTTCGCTAAGGCTGTTCTTGTGGAATTGGCAAAGGGATATTTGGAAGCCCATAGAGGGCTATGGTGAAAAAGGAAATATCTTCCGTTCAAAACTGGAAAGAAGCTTTCTGAGAAACTGCTCTGTGTTCTGTTCATTCATCTCACAGAGTTACATCTTTCCCTTCAAGAAGCCTTTCGCTAAGGCTGTTCTTGTGGAATTGGCAAAGGGATATTTGGAAGCCCATAGAGGGCTATGGTGAAAAAGGAAATATCTTCCGTTCAAAACTGGAAAGAAGCTTTCTGAGAAAGTGCTCTGTGTTCTGTTAATTCATCTCACAGAGTTACATCTTTCCCTTCAAGAAGCCTTTCGCTAAGGCTGTTCTTGTGGAATTGGCAAAGGGATATTTGGAAGCCCATAGAGGGCTATGGTGAAAAAGGAAATATCTTCCGTTCAAAACTGGAAAGAAGCTTTCTGAGAAACTGCTCTGTGTTCTGTTAATTCATCTCACAGAGTTGCATCTTTCCCTTCGAGAAGCCTTTCGCTAAGGCTGTTCTTGTGGAATTGGCAAAGGGATATTTGGAAGCCCATAGAGGGCTATGGTGAAAAAGGAAATATCTTCCGTTCAAAACTGGAAAGAAGCTTTCTGAGAAAGTGCTCTGTGTTCTGTTTATTCATCTCACAGAGTTACATCTTTCCCTTCAAGAAGCCTTTCGCTAAGGCTGTTCTTGTGGAATTGGCAAAGGGATATTTGGAAGCCCATAGAGGGCTATGGTGAAAAAGAAAATATCTTCCGTTCAAAACTGGAAAGAAGCTTTCTGAGAAACTGTTCTGTGTTCTGTTAATTCGTCTCAGAGAGTTACATCTTTCCCTTCAAGAAGCCTTTCGCTAAGGCTGTTCTTGTGGAATTGGCAAAGGGATATTTGGAAGCCCATAGAGGGCTATGGTGAAAAAGGAAATATCTTCCGTTCAAAACTGGAAAGAAGCTTTCTGAGAAACTGCTCTGTGTTCTGTTAATTCATCTCACAGAGTTACATCTTTCCCTTCAAGAAGCCTTTCGCTAAGGCTGTTCTTGTGGAATTGGCAAAGGGATATTTGGAAGCCCATAGAGGGCTATGGTGAAAAAGGAAATATCTTCCGTTCAAAACTGGAAAGAAGCTTTCTGAGAAACTGCTCTGTGTTCTGTTAATTCATCTCACAGAGTTACATCTTTCCCTTCAAGAAGCCTTTCGCTAAGGCTGTTCTTGTGGAATTGGCAAAGGGATATTTGGAAGCCCATAGAGGGCTATGGTGAAAAAGGAAATATCTTCCGTTCAAAACTGGAAAGAAGCTTTCTGAGAAACTGCTCTGTGTTCTGTTAATTCATCTCACAGAGTTACATCTTTCCCTTCAAGAAGCCTTTCGCTAAGGCTGTTCTTGTGGAATTGGCAAAGGGATATTTGGAAGCCCATAGAGGGCTATGGTGAAAAAGGAAATATCTTCCGTTCAAAACTGGAAAGAAGCTTTCTGAGAAACTGCTCTGTGTTCTGTTAATTCATCTCACAGAGTTACATCTTTCCTTTCAAGAAGCCTTTCGCTAAGGCTGTTCTTGTGGAATTGGCAAAGGGATATTTGGAAGCCCATAGAGGGGTATGGTGAAAAAGGATATATATTCCGTTCAAAACTGGAAAGAAGCTTTCTGAGAAACTGCTCTGTGTACTGTTAATTCATCTCACAGAGTTACATCTTTCCCTTCAAGAAGCCTTTCGCTAAGGCTGTTCTTGTGGAATTGGCAAAGGGATATTTGGAAGCCCATAGAGGGCTATGGTGAAAAAGGAAATATCTTCCGTTCAAAACTGGAAAGAAGCTTTCTGAGACACTGCTCTGTGTTCTGTTCATTCATCTCACAGAGTTACATCTTTCCCTTCAAGAAGCCTTTCGCTAAGGCTGTTCTTGTGGAATTGGCAATGGGATATTTGGAAGCCCATAGAGGGCTATGGTGAAAAAGGAAATATCTTCCGTTCAAAACTGGAAAGAAGCTTTCTGAGAAATTGCTCTGTGTTCTGTTAATTCATCTCACAGAGTTACATCTTTCCCTTCAAGAAGCCTTTCGCTAAGGCTGTTCTTGTGGAATTGGCAAAGGGATATTTGGAAGCCCATAGAGGGCTATGGTGAAAAAGGAAATATCTTCCGTTCAAAACTGGAAAGAAGCTTTCTGGGAAAGTGCTCTGTGTTCTGTTAATTCATCTCACAGAGTTACATCTTTCCCTTCAAGAAGCCTTTCGCTAAGGCTGTTCTTGTGGAATTGGCAGAGGGATATTTGGAAGCCCATAGAGGGCTATGGTGAAAAAGGAAATATCTTCCGTTCAAAACTGGAAAGAAGCTTTCTGAGAAAGTGCTCTGTGTTCTGTTAATTCATCTCACAGAGTTACATCTTTCCCTTCAAGAAGCCTTTCGCTAAGGCTGTTCTTGTGGAATTGGCAAAGGGATATTTGGAAGCCCATAGAGGGCTATGGTGAAAAAGAAAATATCTTCCGTTCAAAACTGGAAAGAAGCTTTCTGAGAAACTGCTCTGTGTTCTGTTAATTCATCTCACAGAGTTACATCTTTCCCTTCAAGAAGCCTTTCGCTAAGGCTGTTCTTGTGGAATTGGCAAAGGGATATTTGGAAGCCCATAGACGGCTACGGTGAAAAAGGAAATATCTTCCGTTCAAAACTGGAAAGAAGCTTTCTGAGAAACTGCTCTGTGTTCTGTTAATTCATCTCACAGAGTTACATCTTTCCCTTCATGAAGCCTTTCGCTAAGGCTGTTCTTGTGTAATTGGCAAAGGGATATTTGGAAGCCCATAGATGGCTATGGTGAAAAAGGAAATATCTTCCGTTCAAAACTGGAAAGAAGCTTTCTGAGAAACTGCTCTGTGTTCTGTTAATTCACCTCACAGAGTTACATCTTTCCCTTCAAGAAGCCTTTCGCTAAGGCTGTTCTTGTGGAATTGGCAAAGGGATATTTGGAAGCCCATAGAGGGCTATGGTGAAAAAGGAAATATCTTCCGTTCAAAACTGGAAAGAAGCTTTCTGAGAAACTGCTCTGTGTTCTGTTAATTCATCTCACAGAGTTACATCTTTCCCTTCAAGAAGCCTTTCGCTAAGGCTTTTCTTGTGGAATTGGCAAAGGGATATTTGGAAGCCCATAGAGGGCTATGGTGAAAAAGGAAATATCTTCCGTTCAAAACTGGAAAGAAGTTTTCTGAGAAACTGCTCTGTGTTCTGTTAATTCATCTCACAGAGTTACATCTTTCCCTTCAAGAAGCCTTTCGCTAAGGCTGTTCTTCTAGAATTGGCAAAGGGATATTTGGAAGCCGACAGAGGGCTATGGTGAAAAAGGAAATATCTTCCGTTCAAAACTGGAAAGAAGCTTTCTGAGAAACTGCTCTGTGTTCTGTTCATTCATCTCACAGAGTTACATCTTTCCCTTCAAGAAGCCTTTCGCTAAGGCTTTTCTTGTGGAATTGGCAAAGGGATATTTGGAAGCCCATAGAGGGCTATGTTGAAAAAGGAAATATCTTCCGTTCAAAACTGGAAAGAAGCTTTCTGAGAAACTGCTCTGTGTTCTGTTAATTCATCTCACAGAGTTACATCTTTCCCTTCAAGAAGCCTTTCGCTAAGGCTGTTCTTGTGGAATTGGCAAAGGGATATTTGGAAACCCATAGAGGGCTATGGTGAAAAAGGAAATATCTTCCGTTCAAAACTGGAAAGAAGTTTTCTGAGAAACTGCTCTGTGTTCTGTTAATTCATCTGACAGAGTTACATCTTTCCCTTCAAGAAGCCTTTCGCTAAGGCTGTTCTTCTAGAATTGGCAAAGGGATATTTGGAAGCCGACAGAGGGCTATGGTGAAAAAGGAAATATCTTCCGTTCAAAACTGGAAAGAAGCTTTCTGAGAAACTGCTCTGTGTTCTGTTCATTCATCTGACAGAGTTACATCTTTCCCTTCAAGAAGCCTTTCGCTAAGGCTTTTCTTGTGGAATTGGCAAAGGGATATTTGGAAGCCCATAGAGGGCTATGGTGAAAAAGGAAATATCGTCCGTTCAAAACTGGAAAGAAGCTTTCTGAGAAACTGCTCTGTGTTCTGTTAATTCATCTCACAGAGTTACATCTTTCCCTTCAAGAAGCCTTTCGCTAAGGCTCTTCTTGTGGAATTGGCAAAGGGATATTTGGAAGCCCATAGAGGGCTATGGTGAAAAAGGAAATATCTTCCGTTCAAAACTGGAAAGAAGTTTTCTGAGAAACTGCTCTGTGTTCTGTTAATTCATCTCACAGAGTTACATCTTTCCCTTCAAGAAGCCTTTCGCTAAGGCTGTTCTTCTAGAATTGGCAAAGTGATATTTGGAAGCCTACAGAGGGCTATGGTGAAAAAGGAAATATCTTCCGTTCAAAACTGGAAAGAAGCTTTCTGAGAAACTGCTCTGTGTTCTGTTCATTCATCTCACAGAGTTACATCTTTCCCTTCAAGAAGCCTTTCGCTAAGGCTTTTCTTGTGGAATTGGCAAAGGGATATTTGGAAGCCCATAGAGGGCTATGGTGAAAAAGGAAATATCTTCCGTTCAAAACTGGAAAGAAGCTTTCTGAGAAACTGCTCTGTGTTCTGTTAATTCATCTCACAGAGTTACATCTTTCCCTTCAAGAAGCCTTTCGCTAAGGCTGTTGTTGTGGAATTGGCAAAGGGATATTTGGAAGCCCATAGAGGGCTATGGTGAAAAAGGAAATATCTTCCGTTCAAAACTGGAAAGAAGCTTTCTGAGAAACTGCTCTGTATTCTGATAATTCATCTCACAGAGTTACATCTTTCCCTTCAAGAAGCCTTTCGCTAAGGCTGTTCTTGTGGAATTGGCAAAGGGATATTTGGAAGCCCATAGAGGGCTATGGTGAAAAAGGAAATATCTTCCGTTCAAAACTGGAAAGAAGCTTTCTGAGAAACTGCTCTGTGTTCTGTTAATTCATCTCACAGAGTTACATCTTTCCCTTCAAGAAGCCTTTCGCTAAGGCTGTTCTTGTGGAATTGGCAAAGGGATATTTGGAAGCAAATAGAGGGCTATGGTGAAAAAGGAAATATCTTCCGTTCCAAACTGGAAAGAAGCTTTCTGAGAAACTGCTCTGTGTTCTGTTAATTCATCTCACAGGGTTACATCTTTCCCTTCAAGAAGCCTTTCGCTAAGGCTGTTCTTGTGGAATTGGCAAAGGGATATTTGGAAGCCCATAGAGGGCTATGGTGAAAAAGGAAATATCTTCCGTTCAAAACTGGAAAGAAGCTTTCTGAGAAACTGCTCTGTGTTCTGTTAATTCATCTCACAGAGTTACATCTTTCCCTTCAAGAAGCCTTTCGCTAAGGCTGTTCTTGTGGAATTGGCAAAGGGATATTTGGAAGCCCATAGAGGGCTATGGTGAAAAAGGAAATATCTTCCGTTCAAAACTGGAAAGAAGCTTTCTGAGAAACTGCTCTGTGTTCTGTTCATTCATCTCACAGAGTTACATCTTTCCCTTCAAGAAGCCTTTCGCTAAGGCTGTTCTTGTGGAATTGGCAAAGGGATATTTGGAAGCCCATAGAGGGCTATGGTGAAAAAGGAAATATCTTCCGTTCAAAACTGGAAAGAAGCTTTCTGAGAAAGTGCTCTGTGTTCTGTTAATTCATCTCACAGAGTTACATCTTTCCCTTCAAGAAGCCTTTCGCTAAGGCTGTTCTTGTGTAATCGGCAAAGGGATATTTGGAAGCCCATAGAGGGCTATGGTGAAACAGGAAATATCTTCCGTTCAAAACTGGAAAGAAGCTTTCTGAGAAACTGCTCTGTGTTCTGTTAATTCATCTCACAGAGTTACATCTTTCCCTTCAAGAAGCCTTTCGCTAAGGCTGTTCTTGTGGAATTGGCAAAGGGATATTTGGAAGCCCATAGAGGGCTATGGTGAAAAAGGAAATATCTTCCGTTCAAAACTGGAAAGAAGCTTTCTGAGAAACTGCTCTGTGTTCTGTTAATTCATCTCACAGAGTTACATCTTTCCCTTCAAGAAGCCTTTCGCTAAGGCTGTTCTTGTGGAATTGGCAAAGGGATATTTGGAAGCCCATAGAGGGCTATGGTGAAAAAGGAAATATCTTCCGTTCAAAACTGGAAAGAAGCTTTCTGAGAAACTGCTCTGTGTTCTGTTAATTCATCTCACAGAGTTACATCTTTCCCTTCGAGAAGCCTTTCGCTAAGGCTGTTCTTGTGGAATTGGCAAAGGGATATTTGGAAGCCCATAGAGGGCTATGGTGAAAAAGGAAATATCTTCCGTTCAAAACTGGAAAGAAGCTTTCTGAGAAACTGCTCTGTGTTCTGTTAATTCATCTCACAGAGTTACATCTTTCCCTTCAAGAAGCCTTTCGCTAAGGCTTTTCTTGTGGAATTGGCAAAGGGATATTTGGAAGCCCATAGAGGGCTATGGTGAAAAAGGAAATATCTTCCGTTCAAAACTGGAAAGAAGTTTTCTGAGAAACTGCTCTGTGTTCTGTTAATTCATCTCACAGAGTTACATCTTTCCCTTCAAGAAGCCTTTCACTAAGGCTGTTCTTCTAGAATTGGCAAAGGGATATTTGGAAGCCGACAGAGGGCTATGGTGAAAAAGGAAATATCTTCCGTTCAAAACTGGAAAGAAGCTTTCTGAGAAACTGCTCTGTGTTCTGTTCATTCATCTCACAGAGTTACATCTTTCCCTTCAAGAAGCCTTTCGCTAAGGCTTTTCTTGTGGAATTGACAAAGGGATATTTGGAAGCCCATAGAGGGCTATGTTGAAAAAGGAAATATCTTCCGTTCAAAACTGGAAAGAAGCTTTCTGAGAAACTGCTCTGTGTTCTGTTAATTCATCTCACAGAGTTACATCTTTCCCTTCAAGAAGCCTTTCGCTAAGGCTGTTCTTGTGGAATTGGCAAAGGGATATTTGGAAACCCATAGAGGGCTATGGTGAAAAAGGAAATATCTTCCGTTCAAAACTGGAAAGAAGTTTTCTGAGAAACTGCTCTGTGTTCTGTTAATTCATCTCACAGAGTTACATCTTTCCCTTCAAGAAGCCTTTCGCTAAGGCTGTTCTTCTAGAATTGGCAAAGGGATATTTGGAAGCCGACAGAGGGCTATGGTGAAAAAGGAAATATCTTCCGTTCAAAACTGGAAAGAAGCTTTCTGAGAAACTGCTCTGTGTTCTGTTCATTCATCTGACAGAGTTACATCTTTCCCTTCAAGAAGCCTTTCGCTAAGGCTTTTCTTGTGGAATTGGCAAAGGGATATTTGGAAGCCCATAGAGGGCTATGGTGAAAAAGGAAATATCGTCCGTTCAAAACTGGAAAGAAGCTTTCTGAGAAACTGCTCTGTGTTCTGTTAATTCATCTCACAGAGTTACATCTTTCCCTTCAAGAAGCCTTTCGCTAAGGCTGTTCTTGTGGAATTGGCAAAGGGATATTTGGAAGCCCATAGAGGGCTATGGTGAAAAAGGAAATATCTTCCGTTCAAAACTGGAAAGAAGTTTTCTGAGAAACTGCTCTGTGTTCTGTTAATTCATCTCACAGAGTTACATCTTTCCCTTCAAGAAGCCTTTCGCTAAGGCTCTTCTTCTAGAATTGGCAAAGTGATATTTGGAAGCCTACAGAGGGCTATGGTGAAAAAGGAAATATCTTCCGTTCAAAACTGGAAAGAAGCTTTCTGAGAAACTGCTCTGTGTTCTGTTCATTCATCTCACAGAGTTACATCTTTCCCTTCAAGAAGCCTTTCGCTAAGGCTTTTCTTGTGGAATTGGCAAAGGGATATTTGGAAGCCCATAGAGGGCTATGGTGAAAAAGGAAATATCTTCCGTTCAAAACTGGAAAGAAGCTTTCTGAGAAACTGCTCTGTGTTCTGTTAATTCATCTCACAGAGTTACATCTTTCCCTTCAAGAAGCCTTTCGCTAAGGCTGTTCTTGTGGAATTGGCAAAGGGATATTTGGAAGCCCATAGACGGCTACGGTGAAAAAGGAAATATCTTCCCTTCAAAACTGGAAAGAAGCTTTCTGAGAAACTGCTCTGTGTTCTGTTAATTCATCTCACAGAGTTACATCTTTCCCTTCATGAAGCCTTTCGCTAAGGCTGTTCTTGTGTAATTGGCAAAGGGATATTTGGAAGCCCATAGATGGCTATGGTGAAAAAGGAAATATCTTCCGTTCAAAACTGGAAAGAAGCTTTCTGAGAAACTGCTCTGTGTTCTGTTAATTCACCTCACAGAGTTACATCTTTCCCTTCAAGAAGCCTTTCGCTAAGGCTGTTCTTGTGGAATTGGCAAAGGGATATTTGGAAGCCCATAGAGGGCTATGGTGAAAAAGGAAATATCTTCCGTTCAAAACTGGAAAGAAGCTTTCTGAGAAACTGCTCTGTGTTCTGTTAATTCATCTCACAGAGTTACATCTTTCCCTTCAAGAAGCCTTTCGCTAAGGCTTTTCTTGTGGAATTGGCAAAGGGATATTTGGAAGCCCATAGAGGGCTATGGTGAAAAAGGAAATATCTTCCGTTCAAAACTGGAAAGAAGTTTTCTGAGAAACTGCTCTGTGTTCTGTTAATTCATCTCACAGAGTTACATCTTTCCCTTCAAGAAGCCTTTCGCTAAGGCTGTTCTTCTAGAATTGGCAAAGGGATATTTGGAAGCCGACAGAGGGCTATGGTGAAAAAGGAAATATCTTCCGTTCAAAACTGGAAAGAAGCTTTCTGAGAAACTGCTCTGTGTTCTGTTCATTCATCTCACAGAGTTACATCTTTCCCTTCAAGAAGCCTTTCGCTAAGGCTTTTCTTGTGGAATTGGCAAAGGGATATTTGGAAGCCCATAGAGGGCTATGTTGAAAAAGGAAATATCTTCCGTTCAAAACTGGAAAGAAGCTTTCTGAGAAACTGCTCTGTGTTCTGTTAATTCATCTCACAGAGTTACATCTTTCCCTTCAAGAAGCCTTTCGCTAAGGCTGTTCTTGTGGAATTGGCAAAGGGATATTTGGAAACCCATAGAGGGCTATGGTGAAAAAGGAAATATCTTCCGTTCAAAACTGGAAAGAAGTTTTCTGAGAAACTGCTCTGTGTTCTGTTAATTCATCTGACAGAGTTACATCTTTCCCTTCAAGAAGCCTTTCGCTAAGGCTGTTCTTCTAGAATTGGCAAAGGGATATTTGGAAGCCGACAGAGGGCTATGGTGAAAAAGGAAATATCTTCCGTTCAAAACTGGAAAGAAGCTTTCTGAGAAACTGCTCTGTGTTCTGTTCATTCATCTGACAGAGTTACATCTTTCCCTTCAAGAAGCCTTTCGCTAAGGCTTTTCTTGTGGAATTGGCAAAGGGATATTTGGAAGCCCATAGAGGGCTATGGTGAAAAAGGAAATATCGTCCGTTCAAAACTGGAAAGAAGCTTTCTGAGAAACTGCTCTGTGTTCTGTTAATTCATCTCACAGAGTTACATCTTTCCCTTCAAGAAGCCTTTCGCTAAGGCTGTTCTTGTGGAATTGGCAAAGGGATATTTGGAAGCCCATAGAGGGCTAGGTGAAAAAGGAAATATCTTCCGTTCAAAACTGGAAAGAAGTTTTCTGAGAAACTGCTCTGTGTTCTGTTAATTCATCTCACAGAGTTACATCTTTCCCTTCAAGAAGCCTTTCGCTAAGGCTGTTCTTCTAGAATTGGCAAAGTGATATTTGGAAGCCTACAGAGGGCTATGGTGAAAAAGGAAATATCTTCCGTTCAAAACTGGAAAGAAGCTTTCTGAGAAACTGCTCTGTGTTCTGTTCATTCATCTCACAGAGTTACATCTTTCCCTTCAAGAAGCCTTTCGCTAAGGCTTTTCTTGTGGAATTGGCAAAGGGATATTTGGAAGCCCATAGAGGGCTATGGTGAAAAAGGAAATATCTTCCGTTCAAAACTGGAAAGAAGCTTTCTGAGAAACTGCTCTGTGTTCTGTTAATTCATCTCACAGAGTTACATCTTTCCCTTCAAGAAGCCTTTCGCTAAGGCTGTTGTTGTGGAATTGGCAAAGGGATATTTGGAAGCCCATAGAGGGCTATGGTGAAAAAGGAAATATCTTCCGTTCAAAACTGGAAAGAAGCTTTCTGAGAAACTGCTCTGTATTCTGATAATTCATCTCACAGAGTTACATCTTTCCCTTCAAGAAGCCTTTCGCTAAGGCTGTTCTTGTGGAATTGGCAAAGGGATATTTGGAAGCCCATAGAGGGCTATGGTGAAAAAGGAAATATCTTCCGTTCAAAACTGGAAAGAAGCTTTCTGAGAAACTGCTCTGTGTTCTGTTAATTCATCTCACAGAGTTACATCTTTCCCTTCAAGAAGCCTTTCGCTAAGGCTGTTCTTGTGGAATTGGCAAAGGGATATTTGGAAGCCCATAGAGGGCTATGGTGAAAAAGGAAATATCTTCCGTTCAAAACTGGAAAGAAGCTTTCTGAGAAACTGCTCTGTGTTCTGTTCATTCATCTCACAGAGTTACATCTTTCCCTTCAAGAAGCCTTTCGCTAAGGCTGTTCTTGTGGAATTGGCAAAGGGATATTTGGAAGCCCATAGAGGGCTATGGTGAAAAAGGAAATATCTTCCGTTCAAAACTGGAAAGAAGCTTTCTGAGAAAGTGCTCTGTGTTCTGTTAATTCATCTCACAGAGTTACATCTTTCCCTTCAAGAAGCCTTTCGCTAAGGCTGTTCTTGTGTAATCGGCAAAGGGATATTTGGAAGCCCATAGAGGGCTATGGTGAAACAGGAAATATCTTCCGTTCAAAACTGGAAAGAAGCTTTCTGAGAAACTGCTCTGTGTTCTGTTAATTCATCTCACAGAGTTACATCTTTCCCTTCAAGAAGCCTTTCGCTAAGGCTGTTCTTGTGGAATTGGCAAAGGGATATTTGGAAGCCCATAGAGGGCTATGGTGAAAAAGGAAATATCTTCCGTTCAAAACTGGAAAGAAGCTTTCTGAGAAACTGCTCTGTGTTCTGTTAATTCATCTCACAGAGTTACATCTTTCCCTTCAAGAAGCCTTTCGCTAAGGCTGTTCTTGTGGAATTGGCAAAGGGATATTTGGAAGCCCATAGAGGGCTATGGTGAAAAAGGAAATATCTTCCGTTCAAAACTGGAAAGAAGCTTTCTGAGAAACTGCTCTGTGTTCTGTTAATTCATCTCACAGAGTTACATCTTTCCCTTCGAGAAGCCTTTCGCTAAGGCTGTTCTTGTGGAATTGGCAAAGGGATATTTGGAAGCCCATAGAGGGCTATGGTGAAAAAGGAAATATCTTCCGTTCAAAACTGGAAAGAAGCTTTCTGAGAAACTGCTCTGTGTTCTGTTAATTCATCTCACAGAGTTACATCTTTCCCTTCAAGAAGCCTTTCGCTAAGGCTTTTCTTGTGGAATTGGCAAAGGGATATTTGGAAGCCCATAGAGGGCTATGGTGAAAAAGGAAATATCTTCCGTTCAAAACTGGAAAGAAGTTTTCTGAGAAACTGCTCTGTGTTCTGTTAATTCATCTCACAGAGTTACATCTTTCCCTTCAAGAAGCCTTTCACTAAGGCTGTTCTTCTAGAATTGGCAAAGGGATATTTGGAAGCCGACAGAGGGCTATGGTGAAAAAGGAAATATCTTCCGTTCAAAACTGGAAGGAAGCTTTCTGAGAAACTGCTCTGTGTTCTGTTCATTCATCTCACAGAGTTACATCTTTCCCTTCAAGAAGCCTTTCGCTAAGGCTTTTCTTGTGGAATTGACAAAGGGATATTTGGAAGCCCATAGAGGGCTATGTTGAAAAAGGAAATATCTTCCGTTCAAAACTGGAAAGAAGCTTTCTGAGAAACTGCTCTGTGTTCTGTTAATTCATCTCACAGAGTTACATCTTTCCCTTCAAGAAGCCTTTCGCTAAGGCTGTTCTTGTGGAATTGGCAAAGGGATATTTGGAAACCCATAGAGGGCTATGGTGAAAAAGGAAATATCTTCCGTTCAAAACTGGAAAGAAGTTTTCTGAGAAACTGCTCTGTGTTCTGTTAATTCATCTCACAGAGTTACATCTTTCCCTTCAAGAAGCCTTTCGCTAAGGCTGTTCTTCTAGAATTGGCAAAGGGATATTTGGAAGCCGACAGAGGGCTATGGTGAAAAAGGAAATATCTTCCGTTCAAAACTGGAAAGAAGCTTTCTGAGAAACTGCTCTGTGTTCTGTTCATTCATCTGACAGAGTTACATCTTTCCCTTCAAGAAGCCTTTCGCTAAGGCTTTTCTTGTGGAATTGGCAAAGGGATATTTGGAAGCCCATAGAGGGCTATGGTGAAAAAGGAAATATCGTCCGTTCAAAACTGGAAAGAAGCTTTCTGAGAAACTGCTCTGTGTTCTGTTAATTCATCTCACAGAGTTACATCTTTCCCTTCAAGAAGCCTTTCGCTAAGGCTGTTCTTGTGGAATTGGCAAAGGGATATTTGGAAGCCCATAGAGGGCTATGGTGAAAAAGGAAATATCTTCCGTTCAAAACTGGAAAGAAGTTTTCTGAGAAACTGCTCTGTGTTCTGTTAATTCATCTCACAGAGTTACATCTTTCCCTTCAAGAAGCCTTTCGCTAAGGCTCTTCTTCTAGAATTGGCAAAGTGATATTTGGAAGCCTACAGAGGGCTATGGTGAAAAAGGAAATATCTTCCGTTCAAAACTGGAAAGAAGCTTTCTGAGAAACTGCTCTGTGTTCTGTTCATTCATCTCACAGAGTTACATCTTTCCCTTCAAGAAGCCTTTCGCTAAGGCTTTTCTTGTGGAATTGGCAAAGGGATATTTGGAAGCCCATAGAGGGCTATGGTGAAAAAGGAAATATCTTCCGTTCAAAACTGGAAAGAAGCTTTCTGAGAAACTGCTCTGTGTTCTGTTAATTCATCTCACAGAGTTACATCTTTCCCTTCAAGAAGCCTTTCGCTAAGGCTGTTGTTGTGGAATTGGCAAAGGGATATTTGGAAGCCCATAGAGGGCTATGGTGAAAAAGGAAATATCTTCCGTTCAAAACTGGAAAGAAGCTTTCTGAGAAACTGCTCTGTATTCTGATAATTCATCTCACAGAGTTACATCTTTCCCTTCAAGAAGCCTTTCGCTAAGGCTGTTCTTGTGGAATTGGCAAAGGGATATTTGGAAGCCCATAGAGGGCTATGGTGAAAAAGGAAATATCTTCCGTTCAAAACTGGAAAGAAGCTTTCTGAGAAACTGCTCTGTGTTCTGTTAATTCATCTCACAGAGTTACATCTTTCCCTTCAAGAAGCCTTTCGCTAAGGCTGTTCTTGTGGAATTGGCAAAGGGATATTTGGAAGCAAATAGAGGGCTATGGTGAAAAAGGAAATATCTTCCGTTCAAAACTGGAAAGAAGCTTTCTGAGAAACTGCTCTGTGTTCTGTTAATTCATCTCACAGGGTTACATCTTTCCCTTCAAGAAGCCTTTCGCTAAGGCTGTTCTTGTGGAATTGGCAAAGGGATATTTGGAAGCCCATAGAGGGCTATGGTGAAAAAGGAAATATCTTCCGTTCAAAACTGGAAAGAAGCTTTCTGAGAAACTGCTCTGTGTTCTGTTAATTCATCTCACAGAGTTACATCTTTCCCTTCAAGAAGCCTTTCGCTAAGGCTGTTCTTGTGGAATTGGCAAAGGGATATTTGGAAGCCCATAGAGGGCTATGGTGAAAAAGGAAATATCTTCCGTTCAAAACTGGAAAGAAGCTTTCTGAGAAACTGCTCTGTGTTCTGTTCATTCATCTCACAGAGTTACATCTTTCCCTTCAAGAAGCCTTTCGCTAAGGCTGTTCTTGTGGAATTGGCAAAGGGATATTTGGAAGCCCATAGAGGGCTATGGTGAAAAAGGAAATATCTTCCGTTCAAAACTGGAAAGAAGCTTCCTGAGAAAGTGCTCTGTGTTCTGTTAATTCATCTCACAGAGTTACATCTTTCCCTTCAAGAAGCCTTTCGCTAAGGCTGTTCTTGTGTAATCGGCAAAGGGATATTTGGAAGCCCATAGAGGGCTATGGTGAAACAGGAAATATCTTCCGTTCAAAACTGGAAAGAAGCTTTCTGAGAAACTGCTCTGTGTTCTGTTAATTCATCTCACAGAGTTACATCTTTCCCTTCAAGAAGCCTTTCGCTAAGGCTGTTCTTGTGGAATTGGCAAAGGGATATTTGGAAGCCCATAGAGGGCTATGGTGAAAAAGGAAATATCTTCCGTTCAAAACTGGAAAGAAGCTTTCTGAGAAACTGCTCTGTGTTCTGTTAATTCATCTCACAGAGTTACATCTTTCCCTTCAAGAAGCCTTTCGCTAAGGCTGTTCTTGTGGAATTGGCAAAGGGATATTTGGAAGCCCATAGAGGGCTATGGTGAAAAAGGAAATATCTTCCGTTCAAAACTGGAAAGAAGCTTTCTGAGAAACTGCTCTGTGTTCTGTTAATTCATCTCACAGAGTTACATCTTTCCCTTCGAGAAGCCTTTCGCTAAGGCTGTTCTTGTGGAATTGGCAAAGGGATATTTGGAAGCCCATAGAGGGCTATGGTGAAAAAGGAAATATCTTCCGTTCAAAACTGGAAAGAAGCTTTCTGAGAAACTGCTCTGTGTTCTGTTAATTCATCTCACAGAGTTACATCTTTCCCTTCAAGAAGCCTTTCGCTAAGGCTGTTCTTGTGGAATTGGCAAAGGGATATTTGGAAGCCCATAGAGGGCTATGGTGAAAAAGGAAATATCTTCCGTTCAAAACTGGAAAGAAGCTTTCTGAGAAACTGCTCTGTGTTCTGTTAATTCATCTCACAGAGTTACATCTTTCCCTTCAAGAAGCCTTCCGCTAAGGCTGTTCTTGTGGAATTGGCAAAGGGATATTTGGAAGCCCATAGAGGGCTATGGTGAAAAAGGAAATATCTTCCGTTCAAAACTGGAAAGAAGCTTTCTGAGAAACTGCTCTGTGTTCTGTTAATTCATCTCACAGAGTTACATCTTTCCCTTTAAGAAGCCTTTCGCTAAGGCTGTTCTTGTGGAATTGGCAAAGGGATATTTGGAAGCCCATAGAGGGCTATGGTGAAAAAGGAAATATCTTCCGTTCAAAACTGGAAAGAAGCTTTCTGAGAAACTGCTCTGTGTTCTGTTAATTCATCTCACAGAGTTACATCTTTCCCTTCAAGAAGCCTTTCGCTAAGGCTGTTCTTGTGGAATTGGCAAAGGGATATTTGGAAGCCCATAGAGGGCTATGGTGAAAAAGGAAATATCTTCCGTTCAAAACTGGAAAGAAGCTTTCTGAGAAACTGCTCTGTGTTCTGTTAATTCATCTCACAGAGTTACATCTTTCCCTTCAAGAAGCCTTTCGCTAAGGCTGTTCTTGTGGAATTGGCAAAGGGATATTTGGAAGCCCATAGAGGGCTATGGTGAAAAAGGAAATATCTTCCGTTCAAAACTGGAAAGAAGCTTTCTGAGAAACTGCTCTGTGTTCTGTTAATTCATCTCACAGAGATACATCTTTCCCTTCAAGAAGCCTTTCGCTAAGGCTGTTCTTGTGGAATTGGCAAAGGGATATTTGGAAGCCCATAGAGGGCTATGGTGAAAAAGGAAATATCTTCCGTTCAAAACTGGAAAGAAGCTTTCTGAGAAACTGCTCTGTGTTCTGTTAATTCATCTCACAGAGTTACATCTTTCCCTTCAAGAAGCCTTTCGCTAAGGCTGTTCTTGTGGAATTGGCAAAGGGATATTTGGAAGCCCATAGAGGGCTCTGGTGAAAAAGGAAATATCTTCCGTTCAAAACTGGAAAGAAGCTTTCTGAGAAACTGCTCTGTGTTCTGTTAATTCATCTCACAGAGTTACATCTTTCCCTTCAAGAAGCCTTTCGCTAAGGCTGTTCTTGTGGAATTGGCAAAGGGATATTTGGAAGCCCATAGAGGGCTATGGTGAAAAAGGAAATATCTTCCGTTCAAAACTGGAAAGAAGCTTTCTGAGAAACTGCTATGTGTTCTGTTAATTCATCTCACAGAGTTACATCTTTCCCTTCAAGAAGCCTTTCGCTAAGGCTGTTCTTGTGGAATTGGCAAAGGGATATTTGGAAGCCCATAGAGGGCTACGGTGAAAAAGGAAATATCTTCCGTTCAAAACTGGAAAGAAGCTTTCTGAGAAACTGCTCTGTGTTCTGTTAATTCATCTCACAGAGTTACATCTTTCCCTTCAAGAAGCCTTTCGCTAAGGCTGTTCTTGTGGAATTGGCAAAGGGATATTTGGAAACCCATAGAGGGCTATGGTGAAAAAGGAAATATCTTCCGTTCAAAACTGGAAAGAAGCTTTCTGAGAAACTGCTCTGTGTTCTGTTAATTCATCTCACAGAGTTACATCTTTCCCTTCAAGAAGCCTTTCGCTAAGGCTGTTCTTGTGGAATTGGCAAAGGGATATTTGGAAGCCCATAAAGGGCTATGGTGAAAAAGGAAATATCTTCCGTTCAAAACTGGAAAGAAGCTTTCTGAGAAACTGCTCTGTGTTCTGTTAATTCATCTCACAGAGTTACATCTTTCCCTTCAAGAAGCCTTTCGCTAAGGCTGTTCTTGTGGAATTGGCAAAGGGATATTTGGAAGCCCATAGAGGGCTATGGTGAAAAAGGAAATATCTTCCGTTCAAAACTGGAAAGAAGCTTTCTGAGAAACTGCTCTGTGTTCTGTTAATTCATCTCACAGAGTTACATCTTTCCCTTCAAGAAGCCTTTCGCTAAGGCTGTTCTTGTGGAATTGGCAAAGGGATATTTGGAAGCCCATAGAGGGCTATGGTGAAAAAGGAAATATCTTCCGTTCAAAACTGGAAAGAAGCTTTCTGAGAAACTGCTCTGTGTTCTGTTAATTCATCTCACAGAGTTACATCTTTCCCTTCAAGAAGCCTTTCGCTAAGGCTGTTCTTGTGGAATTGGCAAAGGGATATTTGGAAGCCCATAGAGGGCTATGGTGAAAAAGGAAATATCTTCCGTTCAAAACTGGAAAGAAGCTTTCTGAGAAACTGCTCTGTGTTCTGTTAATTCATCTCACAGAGTTACATCTTTCCCTTCAAGAAGCCTTTCCCTAAGGCTGTTCTTGTGGAATTGGCAAAGGGATATTTGGAAGCCCATAGAGGGCTATGGTGAAAAAGGAAATATCTTCCGTTCAAAACTGGAAAGAAGCTTTCTGAGAAACTGCTCTGTGTTCTGTTAATTCATCTCACAGAGTTACATCTTTCCCTTCAAGAAGCCTTTCGCTAAGGCTGTTCTTGTGGAATTGGCAAAGGGATATTTGGAAGCCCATAGAGGGCTATGGTGAAAAAGGAAATATCTTCCGTTCAAAACTGGAAAGAAGCTTTCTGAGAAACTGCTCTGTGTTCTGTTAATTCATCTCACAGAGTTACATCTTTCCCTTCAAGAAGCCTTTCGCTAAGGCTGTTCTTGTGGAATTGGCAAAGGGATATTTGGAAGCCCATAGAGGGCTATGGTGAAAAAGGAAATATCTTCCGTTCAAAACTGGAAAGAAGCTTTCTGAGAAACTGCTCTGTGTTCTGTTAATTCATCTCACAGAGTTACATCTTTCCCTTCAAGAAGCCTTTCGCTAAGGCTCTTCTTGTGGAATTGGCAAAGGGATATTTGGAAGCCCATAGAGGGCTATGGTGAAAAAGGAAATATCTTCCGTTCAAAACTGGAAAGAATCTTTCTGAGAAACTGCTCTGTGTTCTGTTAATTCATCTCACAGAGTTACATCTTTCCCTTCAAGAAGCCTTTCGCTAAGGCTCTTCTTGTGGAATTGGCAAAGGGATATTTGGAAGCCCATAGAGGGCTATGGTGAAAAAGGAAATATCTTCCGTTCAAAACTGGAAAGAAGCTTTCTGAGAAACTGCTCTGTGTTCTGTTAATTCATCTCACAGAGTTACATCTTTCCCTTCAAGAAGCCTTTCGCTAAGGCTGTTCTTGTGGAATTGGCAAAGGGATATTTGGAAGCCCATAGAGGGCTATGGTGAAAAAGGAAATATCTTCCGTTCAAAACTGGAAAGAAGCTTTCTGAGAAACTGCTCTGTGTTCTGTTAATTCATCTCACAGAGTTACATCTTTCCCTTCAAGAAGCCTTTCCCTAAGGCTGTTCTTGTGGAATTGGCAAAGGGATATTTGGAAGCCCATAGAGGGCTATGGTGAAAAAGGAAATATCTTCCGTTCAAAACTGGAAAGAAGCTTTCTGAGAAACTGCTCTGTGTTCTGTTAATTCATCTCACAGAGTTACATCTTTCCCTTCAAGAAGCCTTTCGCTAAGGCTGTTCTTGTGGAATTGGCAAAGGGATATTTGGAAGCCCATAGAGGGCTATGGTGAAAAAGGAAATATCTTCCGTTCAAAACTGGAAAGAAGCTTTCTGAGAAACTGCTCTGTGTTCTGTTAATTCATCTCACAGAGTTACATCTTTCCCTTCAAGAAGCCTTTCGCTAAGGCTCTTCTTGTGGAATTGGCAAAGGGATATTTGGAAGCCCATAGAGGGCTATGGTGAAAAAGGAAATATCTTCCGTTCAAAACTGGAAAGAAGCTTTCTGAGAAACTGCTCTGTGTTCTGTTAATTCATCTCACAGAGTTACATCTTTCCCTTCAAGAAGCCTTTCGCTAAGGCTGTTCTTGTGGAATTGGCAAAGGGATATTTGGAAGCCCATAGAGGGCTCTGGTGAAAAAGGAAATATCTTCCGTTCAAAACTGGAAAGAAGCTTTCTGAGAAACAGCTCTGTGTTCTGTTAATTCATCTCACAGAGTTACATCTTTCCCTTCAAGAAGCCTTTCGCTAAGGCTGTTCTTGTGGAATTGGCAAAGGGATATTTGGAAGCCCTTAGAGGGCTATGGTGAAAAAGGAAATATCTTCCGTTCAAAACTGGAAAGAAGCTTTCTGAGAAACTGCTCTGTGTTCTGTTAATTCATCTCACAGAGTTACATCTTTCCCTTCAAGAAGCCTTTCGCTAAGGCTGTTCTTGTGGAATTGGCAAAAGGATATTTGGAAGCCCATAGAGGGCTATGGTGAAAAAGGAAATATCTTCCGTTCAAAACTGGAAGGAAGCTTTCTGAGAAACTGCTCTGTGTTCTGTTAATTCATCTCACAGAGTTACATCTTTCCCTTCAAGAAGCCTTTCGCTAAGGCTGTTCTTGTGGAATTGGCAAAGGGATATTTGGAAGCCCATAGAGGGCTATGGTGAAAAAGGAAATATCTTCCGTTCAAAACTGGAAAGAAGCTTTCTGAGAAACTGCTCTGTGTTCTGTTAATTCATCTCACAGAGTTACATCTTTCCCTTCAAGAAGCCTTTCGCTAAGGCTCTTCTTGTGGAATTGGCAAAGGGATATTTGGAAGCCCATAGAGGGCTATGGTGAAAAAGGAAATATCTTCCGTTCAAAACTGGAAAGAAGCTTTCTGAGAAACTGCTCTGTGTTCTGTTAATTCATCTCACAGAGTTACATCTTTCCCTTCAAGAAGCCTTTCGCTAAGGCTGTTCTTGTGGAATTGGCAAAGTGATATTTGGAAGCCCATAAAGGGCTATGGTGAAAAAGGAAATATCTTCCGTTCAAAACTGGAAAGAAGCTTTCTGAGAAACTGCTCTGTGTTCTGTTAATTCATCTCACAGAGTTACATCTTTCCCTTCAAGAAGCCTTTCGCTAAGGCTGTTCTTGTGGAATTGGCAAAGGGATATTTGGAAGCCCATAGAGGGCTATGGTGAAAAAGGAAATATCTTCCGTTCAAAACTGGAAAGAAGCTTTCTGAGAAACTGCTCTGTGTTCTGTTAATTCATCTCACAGAGTTACATCTTTCCCTTCAAGAAGCCTTTCGCTAAGGCTGTTCTTGTGGAATTGGCAAAGGGATATTTGGAAGCCCATAGAGGGCTATGGTGAAAAAGGAAATATCTTCCGTTCAAAACTGGAAAGAAGTTTTCTGAGAAACTGCTCTGTGTTCTGTTAATTCATCTCACAGAGTTACATCTTTCCCTTCAAGAAGCCTTTCGCTAAGGCTGTTCTTGTAGAATTGGCAAAGGGATATTTGGAAGCCCATAGAGGGCTATGGTGAAAAAGGAAATATCTTCCGTTCAAAACTGGAAAGAAGCTTTCTGAGAAACTGCTCTGTGTTCTGTTAATTCATCTCACAGAGTTACATCTTTCCCTTCAAGAAGCCTTTCGCTAAGGCTGTTCTTGTGGAATTGGCAAAGGGATATTTGGAAGCCCATAGAGGGCTCTGGTGAAAAAGGAAATATCTTCCGTTCAAAACTGGAAAGAAGCTTTCTGAGAAACTGCTCTGTGTTCTGTTAATTCATCTCACAGAGTTACATCTTTCCCTTCAAGAAGCCTTTCGCTAAGGCTGTTCTTGTGGAATTGGCAAAGGGATATTTGGAAGCCCATAGAGGGCTATGGTGAAAAAGGAAATATCTTCCGTTCAAAACTGGAAAGAAGCTTTCTGAGAAACTGCTCTGTGTTCTGTTAATTCATCTCACAGAGTTACATCTTTCCCTTCAAGAAGCCTTTCGCTAAGGCTGTTCTTGTGGAATTGGCAAAGGGATATTTGGAAGCCCATAGAGGGCTATGGTGAAAAAGGAAATATCTTCCGTTCAAAACTGGAAAGAAGCTTTCTGAGAAACTGCTCTGTGTTCTGTTAATTCATCTCACAGAGTTACATCTTTCCCTTCAAGAAGCCTTTCGCTAAGGCTGTTCTTGTGGAATTGGCAAAGGGATATTTGGAAGCCCATAGAGGGCTATGGTGAAAAAGGAAATATCTTCCGTTCAAAACTGGAAAGAAGCTTTCTGAGAAACTGCTCTGTGTTCTGTTAATTCATCTCACAGAGTTACATCTTTCCCTTCAAGAAGCCTTTCGCTAAGGCTGTTCTTGTGGAATTGGCAAAGGGATATTTGGAAGCCCATAGAGGGCTATGGTGAAAAAGGAAATATCTTCCGTTCAAAACTGGAAAGAAGCTTTCTGAGAAACAGCTCTGTGTTCTGTTAATTCATCTCACAGAGTTACATCTTTCCCTTCAAGAAGCCTTTCGCTAAGGCTGTTCTTGTGGAATTGGCAAAGGGATATTTGGAAACCCATAGAGGGCTATGGTGAAAAAGGAAATATCTTCCGTTCAAAACTGGAAAGAAGCTTTCTGAGAAACTGCTCTGTGTTCTGTTAATTCATCTCACAGAGTTACATCTTTCCCTTCAAGAAGCCTTTCGCTAAGGCTGTTCTTGTGGAATTGGCAAAAGGATATTTGGAAGCCCATAGAGGGCTATGGTGAAAAAGGAAATATCTTCCGTTCAAAACTGGAAGGAAGCTTTCTGAGAAACTGCTCTGTGTTCTGTTAATTCATCTCACAGAGTTACATCTTTCCCTTCAAGAAGCCTTTCGCTAAGGCTGTTCTTGTGGAATTGGCAAAGGGATATTTGGAAGCCCATAGAGGGCTATGGTGAAAAAGGAAATATCTTCCGTTCAAAACTGGAAAGAAGCTTTCTGAGAAACTGCTCTGTGTTCTATTAATTCATCTCACAGAGTTACATCTTTCCCTTCAAGAAGCCTTTCGCTAAGGCTCTTCTTGTGGAATTGGCAAAGGGATATTTGGAAGCCCATAGAGGGCTATGGTGAAAAAGGAAATATCTTCCGTTCAAAACTGGAAAGAAGCTTTCTGAGAAACTGCTCTGTGTTCTGTTAATTCATCTCACAGAGTTACATCTTTCCCTTCAAGAAGCCTTTCGCTAAGGCTGTTCTTGTGGAATTGGCAAAGGGATATTTGGAAGCCCATAGAGGGCTATGGTGAAAAAGGAAATATCTTCCGTTCAAAACTGGAAAGAAGCTTTCTGAGAAACTGCTCTGTGTTCTGTTAATTCATCTCACAGAGTTACATCTTTCCCTTCAAGAAGCCTTTCGCTAAGGCTGTTCTTGTGGAATTGGCAAAGGGATATTTGGAAGCCCATAGAGGGCTATGGTGAAAAAGGAAATATCTTCCGTTTAAAACTGGAAAGAAGCTTTCTGAGAAACAGCTCTGTGTTCTGTTAATTCATCTCACAGAGTTACATCTTTCCCTTCAAGAAGCCTTTCGCTAAGGCTGTTCTTGTGGAATTGGCAAAGGGATATTTGGAAGCCCATAGAGGGCTATGGTGAAAAAGGAAATATCTTCCGTTCAAAACTGGAAAGAAGCTTTCTGAGAAACTGCTCTGTGTTCTGTTAATTCATCTCACAGAGTTACATCTTTCCCTTCAAGAAGCCTTTCGCTAAGGCTGTTCTTGTGGAATTGGCAAAAGGATATTTGGAAGCCCATAGAGGGCTATGGTGAAAAAGGAAATATCTTCCGTTCAAAACTGGAAGGAAGCTTTCTGAGAAACTGCTCTGTGTTCTGTTAATTCATCTCACAGAGTTACATCTTTCCCTTCAAGAAGCCTTTCGCTAAGGCTGTTCTTGTGGAATTGGCAAAGGGATATTTGGAAGCCCATAGAGGGCTATGGTGAAAAAGGAAATATCTTCCGTTCAAAACTGGAAAGAAGCTTTCTGAGAAACTGCTCTGTGTTCTGTTAATTCATCTCACAGAGTTACATCTTTCCCTTCAAGAAGCCTTTCGCTAAGGCTGTTCTTGTGGAATTGGCAAAGGGATATTTGGAAGCCCATAGAGGGCTATGGTGAAAAAGGAAATATCTTCCGTTCAAAACTGGAAAGAAGCTTTCTGAGAAACTGCTCTGTGTTCTGTTAATTCATCTCACAGAGTTACATCTTTCCCTTCAAGAAGCCTTTCGCTAAGGCTGTTCTTGTGGAATTGGCAAAGGGATATTTGGAAGCCCATAGAGGGCTATGGTGAAAAAGGAAATATCTTCCGTTCAAAACTGGAAAGAAGCTTTCTGAGAAACTGCTCTGTGTTCTGTTAATTCATCTCACAGAGTTACATCTTTCCCTTCAAGAAGCCTTTCGCTAAGGCTGTTCTTGTGGAATTGGCAAAGGGATATTTGGAAGCCCATAGAGGGCTATGGTGAAAAAGGAAATATCTTCCGTTCAAAACTGGAAGGAAGCTTTCTGAGAAACTGCTCTGTGTTCTGTTAATTCATCTCACAGAGTTACATCTTTCCCTTCAAGAAGCCTTTCGCTAAGGCTGTTCTTGTGGAATTGGCAAAGGGATATTTGGAAGCCCATAGAGGGCTATGGTGAAAAAGGAAATATCTTCCGTTCAAAACTGGAAAGAAGCTTTCTGAGAAACTGCTCTGTGTTCTGTTAATTCATCTCACAGAGTTACATCTTTCCCTTCAAGAAGCCTTTCGCTAAGGCTGTTCTTGTGGAATTGGCAAAGGGATATTTGGAAGCCCATAGAGGGCTATGGTGAAAAAGGAAATATCTTCCGTTCAAAACTGGAAAGAAGCTTTCTGAGAAACTGCTCTGTGTTCTGTTAATTCATCTCACAGAGTTACATCTTTCCCTTCAAGAAGCCTTTCGCTAAGGCTGTTCTTGTGGAATTGGCAAAGGGATATTTGGAAGCCCATAGAGGGCTATGGTGAAAAAGGAAATATCTTCCGTTCAAAACTGGAAAGAAGCTTTCTGAGAAACTGCTCTGTGTTCTGTTAATTCATCTCACAGAGTTACATCTTTCCCTTCAAGAAGCCTTTCGCTAAGGCTGTTCTTGTGCAATTGGCAAAGTGATATTTGGAAACCCATAGAGGGCTATGGTGAAAAAGGAAATATCTTCCGTTCAAAACTGGAAAGAAGCTTTCTGAGAAACTGCTCTGTGTTCTGTTAATTCATCTCACAGAGTTACATCTTTCCCTTCAAGAAGCCTTTCGCTAAGGCTGTTCTTGTGGAATTGGCAAAGGGATATTTGGAAGCCCATAGAGGGCTCTGGTGAAAAAGGAAATATCTTCCGTTCAAAACTGGAAAGAAGCTTTCTGAGAAACTGCTCTGTGTTCTGTTAATTCATCTCACAGAGTTACATCTTTCCCTTCAAGAAGCCTTTCGCTAAGGCTGTTCTTGTGGAATTGGCAAAGGGATATTTGGAAGCCCATAGAGGGCTATGGTGAAAAAGGAAATATCTTCCGTTCAAAACTGGAAAGAAGCTTTCTGAGAAACTGCTCTGTGTTCTGTTAATTCATCTCACAGAGTTACATCTTTCCCTTCAAGAAGCCTTTCGCTAAGGCTGTTCTTGTGGAATAGGCAAAGGGATATTTGGAAGCCCATAGAGGGCTATGGTGAAAAAGGAAATATCTTCCGTTCAAAACTGGAAAGAAGCTTTCTGAGAAACTGCTCTGTGTTCTGTTAATTCATCTCACAGAGTTACATCTTTCCCTTCAAGAAGCCTTTCGCTAAGGCTGTTCTTGTGGAATTGGCAAAGGGATATTTGGAAGCCCATAGAGGGCTATGGTGAAAAAGGAAATATCTTCCGTTCAAAACTGGAAAGAAGCTTTCTGAGAAACTGCTCTGTGTTCTGTTAATTCATCTCACAGAGTTACATCTTTCCCTTCAAGAAGCCTTTCGCTAAGGCTGTTCTTGTGGAATTGGCAAAGGGATATTTGGAAGCCCATAGAGGGCTATGGTGAAAAAGGAAATATCTTCCGTTCAAAACTGGAAAGAAGCTTTCTGAGAAACTGCTCTGTGTTCTGTTAATTCATCTCACAGAGTTACATCTTTCCCTTCAAGAAGGCTTTCGCTAAGGCTGTTCTTGTGGAATTGGCAAAGGGATATTTGGAAGCCCATAGAGGGCTCTGGTGAAAAAGGAAATATCTTCCGTTCAAAACTGGAAAGAAGCTTTCTGAGAAACTGCTCTGTGTTCTGTTAATTCATCTCACAGAGTTACATCTTTCCCTTCAAGAAGCCTTTCGCTAAGGCTGTTCTTGTGGAATTGGCAAAGGAATATTTGGAAGCCCATAGAGGGCTATGGTGAAAAAGGAAATATCTTCCGTTCAAAACTGGAAAGGAGCTTTCTGAGAAACTGCTCTGTGTTCTGTTAATTCATCTGACAGAGTTACATCTTTCCCTTCAAGAAGCCTTTCGCTAAGGCTGTTCTTGTGGAATAGGCAAAGGGATATTTGGAAGCCCATAGAGGGCTATGGTGAAAAAGGAAATATCTTCCGTTCAAAACTGGAAAGAAGCTTTCTGAGAAACTGCTCTGTGTTCTGTTAATTCATCTCACAGAGTTACATCTTTCCCTTCAAGAAGCCTTTCGCTAAGGCTGTTCTTGTGGAATTGGCAAAGGGATATTTGGAAACCCATAGAGGGCTATGGTGAAAAAGGAAATATCTTCCGTTCAAAACTGGAAAGAAGCTTTCTGAGAAACTGCTCTGTGTTCTGTTAATTCATCTCACAGAGTTACATCTTTCCCTTCAAGAAGCCTTTCGCTAAGGCTGTTCTTGTGGAATTGGCAAAGGGATATTTGGAAGCCCATAGAGGGCTATGGTGAAAAAGGAAATATCTTCCGTTCAAAACTGGAAAGAAGCTTTCTGAGAAACTGCTCTGTGTTCTGTTAATTCATCTCACAGAGTTACATCTTTCCCTTCAAGAAGCCTTTCGCTAAGGCTGTTCTTGTGGAATTGGCAAAGGGATATTTGGAAGCCCATAGAGGGCTATGGTGAAAAAGGAAATATCTTCCGTTCAAAACTGGAAAGAAGCTTTCTGAGAAACTGCTCTGTGTTCTGTTAATTCATCTCACAGAGTTACATCTTTCCCTTCAAGAAGCCTTTCGCTAAGGCTGTTCTTGTGGAATTGGCAAAGGGATATTTGGAAGCCCATAGAGGGCTATGGTGAAAAAGGAAATATCTTCCGTTCAAAACTGGAAAGAAGCTTTCTGAGAAACTGCTCTGTGTTCTGTTAATTCATCTCACAGAGTTACATCTTTCCCTTCAAGAAGCCTTTCGCTAAGGCTGTTCTTGTGGAATTGGCAAAGGGATATTTGGAAGCCCATAGAGGGCTATGGTGAAAAAGGAAATATCTTCCGTTCAAAACTGGAAAGAAGCTTTCTGAGAAACTGCTCTGTGTTCTGTTAATTCATCTCACAGAGTTACATCTTTCCCTTCAAGAAGCCTTTCGCTAAGGCTGTTCTTGTGGAATTGGCAAAGGGATATTTGGAAGCCCATAGAGGGCTATGGTGAAAAAGGAAATATCTTCCGTTCAAAACTGGAAAGAAGCTTTCTGAGAAACTGCTCTGTGTTCTGTTAATTCATCTCACAGAGTTACATCTTTCCCTTCAAGAAGCCTTTCGCTAAGGCTGTTCTTGTGGAATTGGCAAAGGGATATTTGGAAGCCCATAGAGGGCTCTGGTGAAAAAGGAAATATCTTCCGTTTAAAACTGGAAAGAAGCTTTCTGAGAAACTGCTCTGTGTTCTGTTAATTCATCTCACAGAGTTACATCTTTCCCTTCAAGAAGCCTTTCGCTAAGGCTGTTCTTGTGGAATTGGCAAAGGGATATTTGGAAGCCCATAGAGGGCTATGGTGAAAAAGGAAATATCTTCCGTTCAAAACTGGAAAGAAGCTTTCTGAGAAACTGCTCTGTGTTCTGTTAATTCATCTCACATAGTTACATCTTTCCCTTCAAGAAGCCTTTCGCTAAGGCTGTTCTTGTGGAATTGGCAAAGGGATATTTGGAAGCCCATAGAGGGCTATGGTGAAAAAGGAAATATCTTCCGTTCAAAACTGGAAAGAAGCTTTCTGAGAAACTGCTCTGTGTTCTGTTAATTCATCTCACAGAGTTACATCTTTCCCTTCAAGAAGCCTTTCGCTAACGCTCTTCTTGTGGAATTGGCAAAGGGATATTTGGAAGCCCATAGAGGGCTATGGTGAAAAAGGAAATATCTTCCGTTCAAAACTGGAAAGAAGCTTTCTGAGAAACTGCTCTGTGTTCTGTTAATTCATCTCACAGAGTTACATCTTTCCCTTCAAGAAGCCTTTCGCTAAGGCTGTTCTTGTGGAATTGGCAAAGGGATATTTGGAAGCCCATAGAGGGCTATGGTGAAAAAGGAAATATCTTCCGTTCAAAACTGGAAAGAAGCTTTCTGAGAAACTGCTCTGTGTTCTGTTAATTCATCTCACAGAGTTACATCTTTCCCTTCAAGAAGCCTTTCGCTAAGGCTGTTCTTGTGGAATTGGCAAAGGGATATTTGGAAGCCCATAGAGGGCTATGGTGAAAAAGGAAATATCTTCCGTTCAAAACTGGAAAGAAGCTTTCTGAGAAACTGCTCTGTGTTCTGTTAATTCATCTCACAGAGTTACATCTTTCCCTTCAAGAAGCCTTTCGCTAAGGCTGTTCTTGTGGAATTGGCAAAGGGATATTTGGAAGCCCATAGAGGGCTATGGTGAAAAAGGAAATATCTTCCGTTCAAAACTGGAAAGAAGCTTTCTGAGAAACTGCTCTGTGTTCTGTTAATTCATCTCACAGAGTTACATCTTTCCCTTCAAGAAGCCTTTCGCTAAGGCTGTTCTTGTGGAATTGGCAAAGGGATATTTGGAAGCCCATAGAGGGCTATGGTGAAAAAGGAAATATCTTCCGTTCAAAACTGGAAAGAAGCTTTCTGAGAAACTGCTCTGTGTTCTGTTAATTCATCTCACAGAGTTACATCTTTCCCTTCAAGAAGCCTTTCGCTAAGGCTGTTCTTGTGGAATTGGCAAAGGGATATTTGGAAGCCCATAGAGGGCTATGGTGAAAAAGGAAATATCTTCCGTTCAAAACTGGAAAGAAGCTTTCTGAGAAACTGCTCTGTGTTCTGTTAATTCATCTCACAGAGTTACATCTTTCCCTTCAAGAAGCCTTTCGCTAAGGCTCTTCTTGTGGAATTGGCAAAGGGATATTTGGAAGCCCATAGAGGGCTATGGTGAAAAAGGAAATATCTTCCGTTCAAAACTGGAAAGAAGCTTTCTGAGAAAGTGCTCTGTGTTCTGTTAATTCATCTCACAGAGTTACATCTTTCCCTTCAAGAAGCCTTTCGCTAAGGCTGTTCTTGTGGAATTGGCAAAGGGATATTTGGAAGCCCATAGAGGGCTATGGTGAAAAAGGAAATATCTTCCGTTCAAAACTGGAAAGAAGCTTTCTGAGAAACTGCTCTGTGTTCTGTTAATTCATCTCACAGAGTTACATCTTTCCCTTCAAGAAGCCTTTCGCTAAGGCTGTTCTTGTGGAATTGGCAAAGGGATATTTGGAAGCCCATAGAGGGCTATGGTGAAAAAGGAAATATCTTCCGTTCAAAACTGGAAAGAAGCTTTCTGAGAAACTGCTCTGTGTTCTGTTAATTCATCTCACAGAGTTGCATCTTTCCCTTCGAGAAGCCTTTCGCTAAGGCTGTTCTTGTGGAATTGGCAAAGGGATATTTGGAAGCCCATAGAGGGCTATGGTGAAAAAGGAAATATCTTCCGTTCAAAACTGGAAAGAAGCTTTCTGAGAAAGTGCTCTGTGTTCTGTTTATTCATCTCACAGAGTTACATCTTTCCCTTCAAGAAGCCTTTCGCTAAGGCTGTTCTTGTGGAATTGGCAAAGGGATATTTGGAAGCCCATAGAGGGCTATGGTGAAAAAGAAAATATCTTCCGTTCAAAACTGGAAAGAAGCTTTCTGAGAAACTGTTCTGTGTTCTGTTAATTCGTCTCAGAGAGTTACATCTTTCCCTTCAAGAAGCCTTTCGCTAAGGCTGTTCTTGTGGAATTGGCAAAGGGATATTTGGAAGCCCATAGAGGGCTATGGTGAAAAAGGAAATATCTTCCGTTCAAAACTGGAAAGAAGCTTTCTGAGAAACTGCTCTGTGTTCTGTTAATTCATCTCACAGAGTTACATCTTTCCCTTCAAGAAGCCTTTCGCTAAGGCTGTTCTTGTGGAATTGGCAAAGGGATATTTGGAAGCACATAGAGGGCTATGGTGAAAAAGGAAATATCTTCCGTTCAAAACTGGAAAGAAGCTTTCTGAGAAACTGCTCTGTGTTCTGTTAATTCATCTCACAGAGTTACATCTTTCCCTTCAAGAAGCCTTTCGCTAAGGCTGTTCTTGTGGAATTGGCAAAGGGATATTTGGAAGCCCATAGAGGGCTATGGTGAAAAAGGAAATATCTTCCGTTCAAAACTGGAAAGAAGCTTTCTGAGAAACTGCTCTGTGTTCTGTTAATTCATCTCACAGAGTTACATCTTTCCCTTCAAGAAGCCTTTCGCTAAGGCTGTTCTTGTGGAATTGGCAAAGGGATATTTGGAAGCCCTGAGGGCTATGGTGAAAAAGGAAATATCTTCCGTTCAAAACTGGAAAGAAGCTTTTTGAGAAACTGCTCTGTGTTCTGTTAATTCATCTCACAGAGTTACATCTTTCCCTTCAAGAAGCCTTTCGCTAAGGCTGTTCTTGTGGAATTGGCAAAGGGATATTTGGAAGCCCATAGAGGGGTATGGTGAAAAAGGATATATATTCCGTTCAAAACTGGAAAGAAGCTTTCTGAGAAACTGCTCTGTGTACTGTTAATTCATCTCACAGAGTTACATCTTTCCCTTCAAGAAGCCTTTCGCTAAGGCTGTTCTTGTGGAATTGGCAAAGGGATATTTGGAAGCCCATAGAGGGCTATGGTGAAAAAGGAAATATCTTCCGTTCAAAACTGGAAAGAAGCTTTCTGAGAAACTGCTCTGTGTTCTGTTAATTCATCTCACAGAGTTACATCTTTCCCTTCAAGAAGCCTTTCGCTAAGGCTCTTCTTGTGGAATTGGCAAAGGGATATTTGGAAGCCCATAGAGGGCTATGGTGAAAAAGGAAATATCTTCCGTTCAAAACTGGAAAGAAGCTTTCTGAGAAAGTGCTCTGAGTTCTGTTAATTCATCTCACAGAGTTACATCTTTCCCTTCAAGAAGCCTTTCGCTAAGGCTGTTCTTGTGGAATTGGCAAAGGGATATTTGGAAGCCCATAGAGGGCTATGGTGAAAAAGGAAATATCTTCCGTTCAAAACTGGAAAGAAGCTTTCTGAGAAACTGCTCTGTGTTCTGTTAATTCATCTCACAGAGTTACATCTTTCCCTTCAAGAAGCCTTTCGCTAAGGCTGTTCTTGTGGAATTGGCAAAGGGATATTTGGAAGCCCATAGAGGGCTATGGTGAAAAAGGAAATATCTTCCGTTCAAAACTGGAAAGAAGCTTTCTGAGAAACTGCTCTGTGTTCTGTTAATTCATCTCACAGAGTTGCATCTTTCCCTTCGAGAAGCCTTTCGCTAAGGCTGTTCTTGTGGAATTGGCAAAGGGATATTTGGAAGCCCATAGAGGGCTATGGTGAAAAAGGAAATATCTTCCGTTCAAAACTGGAAAGAAGCTTTCTGAGAAAGTGCTCTGTGTTCTGTTTATTCATCTCACAGAGTTACATCTTTCCCTTCAAGAAGCCTTTCGCTAAGGCTGTTCTTGTGGAATTGGCAAAGGGATATTTGGAAGCCCATAGAGGGCTATGGTGAAAAAGATAATATCTTCCGTTCAAAACTGGAAAGAAGCTTTCTGAGAAACTGTTCTGTGTTCTGTTAATTCGTCTCAGAGAGTTACATCTTTCCCTTCAAGAAGCCTTTCGCTAAGGCTGTTCTTGTGGAATTGGCAAAGGGATATTTGGAAGCCCATAGAGGGCTATGGTGAAAAAGGAAATATCTTCCGTTCAAAATTGGAAAGAAGCTTTCTGAGAAACTGCTCTGTGTTCTGTTAATTCACCTCACAGAGTTACATCTTTCCCTTCAAGAAGCCTTTCGCTAAGGCTGTTCTTGTGGAATTGGCAAAGGGATATTTGGAAGCCCATAGAGGGCTATGGTGAAAAAGGAAATATCTTCCGTTCAAAACTGGAAAGAAGCTTTCTGAGAAACTGCTCTGTGTTCTGTTAATTCATCTCACAGAGTTACATCTTTCCCTTCAAGAAGCCTTTCGCTAAGGCTGTTCTTGTGGAATTGGCAAAGGGATATTTGGAAGCCCATAGAGGGCTATGGTGAAAAAGGAAATATCTTCCGTTCAAAACTGGAAAGAAGCTTTCTGAGAAACTGCTCTGTGTTCTGTTAATTCATCTCACAGAGTTACATCTTTCCCTTCAAGAAGCCTTTCGCTAAGGCTGTTCTTGTGGAATTGGCAAAGGGATATTTGGAAGCCCATAGAGGGCTATGGTGAAAAAGGAAATATCTTCCGTTCAAAACTGGAAAGAAGCTTTCTGAGAAACTGCTCTGTGTTCTGTTCATTCATCTCACAGAGTTACATCTTTCCTTTCAAGAAGCCTTTCGCTAAGGCTGTTCTTGTGGAATTGGCAAAGGGATATTTGGAAGCCCATAGAGGGGTATGGTGAAAAAGGATATATATTCCGTTCAAAACTGGAAAGAAGCTTTCTGAGAAACTGCTCTGTGTACTGTTAATTCATCTCACAGAGTTACATCTTTCCCTTCAAGAAGCCTTTCGCTAAGGCTGTTCTTGTGGAATTGGCAAAGGGATATTTGGAAGCCCATAGAGGGCTATGGTGAAAAAGGAAATATCTTCCGTTCAAAACTGGAAAGAAGCTTTCTGAGACACTGCTCTGTGTTCTGTTCATTCATCTCACAGAGTTACATCTTTCCCTTCAAGAAGCCTTTCGCTAAGGCTGTTCTTGTGGAATTGGCAATGGGATATTTGGAAGCCCATAGAGGGCTATGGTGAAAAAGGAAATATCTTCCGTTCAAAACTGGAAAGAAGCTTTCTGAGAAATTGCTCTGTGTTCTGTGAATTCATCTCACAGAGTTACATCTTTCCCTTCAAGAAGCCTTTCGCTAAGGCTGTTCTTGTGGAATTGGCAAAGGGATATTTGGAAGCCCATAGAGGGCTATGGTGAAAAAGGAAATATCTTCCGTTCAAAACTGGAAAGAAGCTTTCTGGGAAAGTGCTCTGTGTTCTGTTAATTCATCTCACAGAGTTACATCTTTCCCTTCAAGAAGCCTTTCGCTAAGGCTGTTCTTGTGGAATTGGCAGAGGGATATTTGGAAGCCCATAGAGGGCTATGGTGAAAAAGGAAATATCTTCCGTTCAAAACTGGAAAGAAGCTTTCTGAGAAACTGCTCTGTGTTCTGTTAATTCATCTCACAGAGTTACATCTTTCCCTTCAAGAAGCCTTTCGCTAAGGCTGTTCTTGTGGAATTGGCAAAGGGATATTTGGAAGCCCATAGACGGCTACGGTGAAAAAGGAAATATCTTCCGTTCAAAACTGGAAAGAAGCTTTCTGAGAAACTGCTCTGTGTTCTGTTAATTCATCTCACAGAGTTACATCTTTCCCTTCATGAAGCCTTTCGCTAAGGCTGTTCTTGTGTAATTGGCAAAGGGATATTTGGAAGCCCATAGATGGCTATGGTGAAAAAGGAAATATCTTCCGTTCAAAACTGGAAAGAAGCTTTCTGAGAAACTGCTCTGTGTTCTGTTAATTCACCTCACAGAGTTACATCTTTCCCTTCAAGAAGCCTTTCGCTAAGGCTGTTCTTGTGGAATTGGCAAAGGGATATTTGGAAGCCCATAGAGGGCTATGGTGAAAAAGGAAATATCTTCCGTTCAAAACTGGAAAGAAGCTTTCTGAGAAACTGCTCTGTGTTCTGTTAATTCATCTCACAGAGTTACATCTTTCCCTTCAAGAAGCCTTTCGCTAAGGCTTTTCTTGTGGAATTGGCAAAGGGATATTTGGAAGCCCATAGAGGGCTATGGTGAAAAAGGAAATATCTTCCGTTCAAAACTGGAAAGAAGTTTTCTGAGAAACTGCTCTGTGTTCTGTTAATTCATCTCACAGAGTTACATCTTTCCCTTCAAGAAGCCTTTCGCTAAGGCTGTTCTTCTAGAATTGGCAAAGGGATATTTGGAAGCCGACAGAGGGCTATGGTGAAAAAGGAAATATCTTCCGTTCAAAACTGGAAAGAAGCTTTCTGAGAAACTGCTCTGTGTTCTGTTCATTCATCTCACAGAGTTACATCTTTCCCTTCAAGAAGCCTTTCGCTAAGGCTTTTCTTGTGGAATTGGCAAAGGGATATTTGGAAGCCCATAGAGGGCTATGTTGAAAAAGGAAATATCTTCCGTTCAAAACTGGAAAGAAGCTTTCTGAGAAACTGCTCTGTGTTCTGTTAATTCATCTCACAGAGTTACATCTTTCCCTTCAAGAAGCCTTTCGCTAAGGCTGTTCTTGTGGAATTGGCAAAGGGATATTTGGAAACCCATAGAGGGCTATTGTGAAAAAGGAAATATCTTCCGTTCAAAACTGGAAAGAAGTTTTCTGAGAAACTGCTCTGTGTTCTGTTAATTCATCTGACAGAGTTACATCTTTCCCTTCAAGAAGCCTTTCGCTAAGGCTGTTCTTCTAGAATTGGCAAAGGGATATTTGGAAGCCGACAGAGGGCTATGGTGAAAAAGGAAATATCTTCCGTTCAAAACTGGAAAGAAGCTTTCTGAGAAACTGCTCTGTGTTCTGTTCATTCATCTGACAGAGTTACATCTTTCCCTTCAAGAAGCCTTTCGCTAAGGCTTTTCTTGTGGAATTGGCAAAGGGATATTTGGAAGCCCATAGAGGGCTATGGTGAAAAAGGAAATATCGTCCGTTCAAAACTGGAAAGAAGCTTTCTGAGAAACTGCTCTGTGTTCTGTTAATTCATCTCACAGAGTTACATCTTTCCCTTCAAGAAGCCTTTCGCTAAGGCTGTTCTTGTGGAATTGGCAAAGGGATATTTGGAAGCCCATAGAGGGCTATGGTGAAAAAGGAAATATCTTCCGTTCAAAACTGGAAAGAAGTTTTCTGAGAAACTGCTCTGTGTTCTGTTAATTCATCTCACAGAGTTACATCTTTCCCTTCAAGAAGCCTTTCGCTAAGGCTGTTCTTCTAGAATTGGCAAAGTGATATTTGGAAGCCTACAGAGGGCTATGGTGAAAAAGGAAATATCTTCCGTTCAAAACTGGAAAGAAGCTTTCTGAGAAACTGCTCTGTGTTCTGTTCATTCATCTCACAGAGTTACATCTTTCCCTTCAAGAAGCCTTTTGCTAAGGCTGTTCTTGTGGAATTGGCAAAGGGATATTTGGAAGCCCATAGAGGGCTATGGTGAAAAAGGAAATATCTTCCGTTCAAAACTGGAAAGAAGCTTTCTGAGAAACTGCTCTGTGTTCTGTTAATTCATCTCACAGAGTTACATCTTTCCCTTCAAGAAGCCTTTCGCTAAGGCTGTTGTTGTGGAATTGGCAAAGGGATATTTGGAAGCCCATAGAGGGCTATGGTGAAAAAGGAAATATCTTCCGTTCAAAACTGGAAAGAAGCTTTCTGAGAAACTGCTCTGTATTCTGATAATTCATCTCACAGAGTTACATCTTTCCCTTCAAGAAGCCTTTCGCTAAGGCTGTTCTTGTGGAATTGGCAAAGGGATATTTGGAAGCCCATAGAGGGCTATGGTGAAAAAGGAAATATCTTCCGTTCAAAACTGGAAAGAAGCTTTCTGAGAAACTGCTCTGTGTTCTGTTAATTCATCTCACAGAGTTACATCTTTCCCTTCAAGAAGCCTTTCGCTAAGGCTGTTCTTGTGGAATTGGCAAAGGGATATTTGGAAGCAAATAGAGGGCTATGGTGAAAAAGGAAATATCTTCCGTTCAAAACTGGAAAGAAGCTTTCTGAGAAACTGCTCTGTGTTCTGTTAATTCATCTCACAGGGTTACATCTTTCCCTTCAAGAAGCCTTTCGCTAAGGCTGTTCTTGTGGAATTGGCAAAGGGATATTTGGAAGCCCATAGAGGGCTATGGTGAAAAAGGAAATATCTTCCGTTCAAAACTGGAAAGAAGCTTTCTGAGAAACTGCTCTGTGTTCTGTTAATTCATCTCACAGAGTTACATCTTTCCCTTCAAGAAGCCTTTCGCTAAGGCTGTTCTTGTGGAATTGGCAAAGGGATATTTGGAAGCCCATAGAGGGCTATGGTGAAAAAGGAAATATCTTCCGTTCAAAACTGGAAAGAAGCTTTCTGAGAAACTGCTCTGTGTTCTGTTAATTCATCTCACAGAGTTACATCTTTCCCTTCAAGAAGCCTTTCGCTAAGGCTGTTCTTGTGGAATTGGCAAAGGGATATTTGGAAGCCCATAGAGGGCTATGGTGAAAAAGGAAATATCTTCCGTTCAAAACTGGAAAGAAGCTTTCTGAGAAAGTGCTCTGTGTTCTGTTAATTCATCTCACAGAGTTACATCTTTCCCTTCAAGAAGCCTTTCGCTAAGGCTGTTCTTGTGTAATCGGCAAAGGGATATTTGGAAGCCCATAGAGGGCTATGGTGAAACAGGAAATATCTTCCGTTCAAAACTGGAAAGAAGCTTTCTGAGAAACTGCTCTGTGTTCTGTTAATTCATCTCACAGAGTTACATCTTTCCCTTCAAGAAGCCTTTCGCTAAGGCTGTTCTTGTGGAATTGGCAAAGGGATATTTGGAAGCCCATAGAGGGCTATGGTGAAAAAGGAAATATCTTCCGTTCAAAACTGGAAAGAAGCTTTCTGAGAAACTGCTCTGTGTTCTGTTAATTCATCTCACAGAGTTACATCTTTCCCTTCAAGAAGCCTTTCGCTAAGGCTGTTCTTGTGGAATTGGCAAAGGGATATTTGGAAGCCCATAGAGGGCTATGGTGAAAAAGGAAATATCTTCCGTTCAAAACTGGAAAGAAGCTTTCTGAGAAACTGCTCTGTGTTCTGTTAATTCATCTCACAGAGTTACATCTTTCCCTTCGAGAAGCCTTTCGCTAAGGCTGTTCTTGTGGAATTGGCAAAGGGATATTTGGAAGCCCATAGAGGGCTATGGTGAAAAAGGAAATATCTTCCGTTCAAAACTGGAAAGAAGCTTTCTGAGAAACTGCTCTGTGTTCTGTTAATTCATCTCACAGAGTTACATCTTTCCCTTCAAGAAGCCTTTCGCTAAGGCTTTTCTTGTGGAATTGGCAAAGGGATATTTGGAAGCCCATAGAGGACTATGGTGAAAAAGGAAATATCTTCCGTTCAAAACTGGAAAGAAGTTTTCTGAGAAACTGCTCTGTGTTCTGTTAATTCATCTCACAGAGTTACATCTTTCCCTTCAAGAAGCCTTTCACTAAGGCTGTTCTTCTAGAATTGGCAAAGGGATATTTGGAAGCCGACAGAGGGCTATGGTGAAAAAGGAAATATCTTCCGTTCAAAACTGGAAAGAAGCTTTCTGAGAAACTGCTCTGTGTTCTGTTCATTCATCTCACAGAGTTACATCTTTCCCTTCAAGAAGCCTTTCGCTAAGGCTTTTCTTGTGGAATTGGCAAAGGGATATTTGGAAGCCCATAGAGGGCTATGTTGAAAAAGGAAATATCTTCCGTTCAAAACTGGAAAGAAGCTTTCTGAGAAACTGCTCTGTGTTCTGTTAATTCATCTCACAGAGTTACATCTTTCCCTTCAAGAAGCCTTTCGCTAAGGCTGTTCTTGTGGAATTGGCAAAGGGATATTTGGAAACCCATAGAGGGCTATGGTGAAAAAGGAAATATCTTCCGTTCAAAACTGGAAAGAAGTTTTCTGAGAAACTGCTCTGTGTTCTGTTAATTCATCTCACAGAGTTACATCTTTCCCTTCAAGAAGCCTTTCGCTAAGGCTGTTCTTCTAGAATTGGCAAAGGGATATTTGGAAGCCGACAGAGGGCTATGGTGAAAAAGGAAATATCTTCCGTTCAAAACTGGAAAGAAGCTTTCTGAGAAACTGCTCTGTGTTCTGTTCATTCATCTGACAGAGTTACATCTTTCCCTCCAAGAAGCCTTTCGCTAAGGCTTTTCTTGTGGAATTGGCAAAGGGATATTTGGAAGCCCATAGAGGGCTATGGTGAAAAAGGAAATATCGTCCGTTCAAAACTGGAAAGAAGCTTTCTGAGAAACTGCTCTGTGTTCTGTTAATTCATCTCACAGAGTTACATCTTTCCCTTCAAGAAGCCTTTCGCTAAGGCTGTTCTTGTGGAATTGGCAAAGGGATATTTGGAAGCCCATAGAGGGCTATGGTGAAAAAGGAAATATCTTCCGTTCAAAACTGGAAAGAAGTTTTCTGAGAAACTGCTCTGTGTTCTGTTAATTCATCTCACAGAGTTACATCTTTCCCTTCAAGAAGCCTTTCGCTAAGGCTCTTCTTCTAGAATTGGCAAAGTGATATTTGGAAGCCTACAGAGGGCTATGGTGAAAAAGGAAATATCTTCCGTTCAAAACTGGAAAGAAGCTTTCTGAGAAACTGCTCTGTGTTCTGTTCATTCATCTCACAGAGTTACATCTTTACCTTCAAGAAGCCTTTCGCTAAGGCTTTTCTTGTGGAATTGGCAAAGGGATATTTGGAAGCCCATAGAGGGCTATGGTGAAAAAGGAAATATCTTCCGTTCAAAACTGGAAAGAAGCTTTCTGAGAAACTGCTCTGTGTTCTGTTAATTCATCTCACAGAGTTACATCTTTCCCTTCAAGAAGCCTTTCGCTAAGGCTGTTGTTGTGGAATTGGCAAAGGGATATTTGGAAGCCCATAGAGGGCTATGGTGAAAAAGGAAATATCTTCCGTTCAAAACTGGAAAGAAGCTTTCTGAGAAACTGCTCTGTATTCTGATAATTCATCTCACAGAGTTACATCTTTCCCTTCAAGAAGCCTTTCGCTAAGGCTGTTCTTGTGGAATTGGCAAAGGGATATTTGGAGGCCCATAGAGGGCTATGGTGAAAAAGGAAATATCTTCCGTTCAAAACTGGAAAGAAGCTTTCTGAGAAACTGCTCTGTGTTCTGTTAATTCATCTCACAGAGTTACATCTTTCCCTTCAAGAAGCCTTTCGCTAAGGCTGTTCTTGTGGAATTGGCAAAGGGATATTTGGAAGCAAATAGAGGGCTATGGTGAAAAAGGAAATATCTTCCGTTCAAAACTGGAAAGAAGCTTTCTGAGAAACTGCTCTGTGTTCTGTTAATTCATCTCACAGGGTTACATCTTTCCCTTCAAGAAGCCTTTCGCTAAGGCTGTTCTTGTGGAATTGGCAAAGGGATATTTGGAAGCCCATAGAGGGCTATGGTGAAAAAGGAAATATCTTCCGTTCAAAACTGGAAAGAAGCTTTCTGAGAAACTGCTCTGTGTTCTGTTAATTCATCTCACAGAGTTACATCTTTCCCTTCAAGAAGCCTTTCGCTAAGGCTGTTCTTGTGGAATTGGCAAAGGGATATTTGGAAGCCCATAGAGGGCTATGGTGAAAAAGGAAATATCTTCCGTTCAAAACTGGAAAGAAGCTTTCTGAGAAACTGCTCTGTGTTCTGTTCATTCATCTCACAGAGTTACATCTTTCCCTTCAAGAAGCCTTTCGCTAAGGCTGTTCTTGTGGAATTGGCAAAGGGATATTTGGAAGCCCATAGAGGGCTATGGTGAAAAAGGAAATATCTTCCGTTCAAAACTGGAAAGAAGCTTTCTGAGAAAGTGCTCTGTGTTCTGTTAATTCATCTCACAGAGTTACATCTTTCCCTTCAAGAAGCCTTTCGCTAAGGCTGTTCTTGTGTAATCGGCAAAGGGATATTTGGAAGCCCATAGAGGGCTATGGTGAAACAGGAAATATCTTCCGTTCAAAACTGGAAAGAAGCTTTCTGAGAAACTGCTCTGTGTTCTGTTAATTCATCTCACAGAGTTACATCTTTCCCTTCAAGAAGCCTTTCGCTAAGGCTGTTCTTGTGGAATTGGCAAAGGGATATTTGGAAGCCCATAGAGGGCTATGGTGAAAAAGGAAATATCTTCCGTTCAAAACTGGAAAGAAGCTTTCTGAGAAACTGCTCTGTGTTCTGTTAATTCATCTCACAGAGTTACATCTTTCCCTTCAAGAAGCCTTTCGCTAAGGCTGTTCTTGTGGAATTGGCAAAGGGATATTTGGAAGCCCATAGAGGGCTATGGTGAAAAAGGAAATATCTTCCGTTCAAAACTGGAAAGAAGCTTTCTGAGAAACTGCTCTGTGTTCTGTTAATTCATCTCACAGAGTTACATCTTTCCCTTCGAGAAGCCTTTCGCTAAGGCTGTTCTTGTGGAATTGGCAAAGGGATATTTGGAAGCCCATAGAGGGCTATGGTGAAAAAGGAAATATCTTCCGTTCAAAACTGGAAAGAAGCTTTCTGAGAAACTGCTCTGTGTTCTGTTAATTCATCTCACAGAGTTACATCTTTCCCTTCAAGAAGCCTTTCGCTAAGGCTTTTCTTGTGGAATTGGCAAAGGGATATTTGGAAGCCCATAGAGGGCTATGGTGAAAAAGGAAATATCTTCCGTTCAAAACTGGAAAGAAGTTTTCTGAGAAACTGCTCTGTGTTCTGTTAATTCATCTCACAGAGTTACATCTTTCCCTTCAAGAAGCCTTTCACTAAGGCTGTTCTTCTAGAATTGGCAAAGGGATATTTGGAAGCCGACAGAGGGCTATGGTGAAAAAGGAAATATCTTCCGTTCAAAACTGGAAAGAAGCTTTCTGAGAAACTGCTCTGTGTTCTGTTCATTCATCTCACAGAGTTACATCTTTCCCTTCAAGAAGCCTTTCGCTAAGGCTTTTCTTGTGGAATTGGCAAAGGGATATTTGGAAGCCCATAGAGGGCTATGGTGAAAAAGGAAATATCGTCCGTTCAAAACTGGAAAGAAGCTTTCTGAGAAACTGCTCTGTGTTCTGTTAATTCATCTCACAGAGTTACATCTTTCCCTTCAAGAAGCCTTTCGCTAAGGCTGTTCTTGTGGAATTGGCAAAGGGATATTTGGAAGCCCATAGAGGGCTATGGTGAAAAAGGAAATATCTTCCGTTCAAAACTGGAAAGAAGTTTTCTGAGAAACTGCTCTGTGTTCTGTTAATTCATCTCACAGAGTTACATCTTTCCCTTCAAGAAGCCTTTCGCTAAGGCTCTTCTTCTAGAATTGGCAAAGTGATATTTGGAAGCCTACAGAGGGCTATGGTGAAAAAGGAAATATCTTCCGTTCAAAACTGGAAAGAAGCTTTCTGAGAAACTGCTCTGTGTTCTGTTCATTCATCTCACAGAGTTACATCTTTCCCTTCCAGAAGCCTTTCGCTAAGGCTTTTCTTGTGGAATTGGCAAAGGGATATTTGGAAGCCCATAGAGGGCTATGGTGAAAAAGGAAATATCTTCCGTTCAAAACTGGAAAGAAGCTTTCTGAGAAACTGCTCTGTGTTCTGTTAATTCATCTCACAGAGTTACATCTTTCCCTTCAAGAAGCCTTTCGCTAAGGCTGTTGTTGTGGAATTGGCAAAGGGATATTTGGAAGCCCATAGAGGGCTATGGTGAAAAAGGAAATATCTTCCGTTCAAAACTGGAAAGAAGCTTTCTGAGAAACTGCTCTGTATTCTGATAATTCATCTCACAGAGTTACATCTTTCCCTTCAAGAAGCCTTTCGCTAAGGCTGTTCTTGTGGAATTGGCAAAGGGATATTTGGAAGCCCATAGAGGGCTATGGTGAAAAAGGAAATATCTTCCGTTCAAAACTGGAAAGAAGCTTTCTGAGAAACTGCTCTGTGTTCTGTTAATTCATCTCACAGAGTTACATCTTTCCCTTCAAGAAGCCTTTCGCTAAGGCTGTTCTTGTGGAATTGGCAAAGGGATATTTGGAAGCAAATAGAGGGCTATGGTGAAAAAGGAAATATCTTCCGTTCAAAACTGGAAAGAAGCTTTCTGAGAAACTGCTCTGTGTTCTGTTCATTCATCTCACAGAGTTACATCTTTCCTTTCAAGAAGCCTTTCGCTAAGGCTGTTCTTGTGGAATTGGCAAAGGGATATTTGGAAGCCCATAGAGGGGTATGGTGAAAAAGGATATATATTCCGTTCAAAACTGGAAAGAAGCTTTCTGAGAAACTGCTCTGTGTACTGTTAATTCATCTCACAGAGTTACATCTTTCCCTTCAAGAAGCCTTTCGCTAAGGCTGTTCTTGTGGAATTGGCAAAGGGATATTTGGAAGCCCATAGAGGGCTATGGTGAAAAAGGAAATATCTTCCGTTCAAAACTGGAAAGAAGCTTTCTGAGACACTGCTCTGTGTTCTGTTCATTCATCTCACAGAGTTACATCTTTCCCTTCAAGAAGCCTTTCGCTAAGGCTGTTCTTGTGGAATTGGCAATGGGATATTTGGAAGCCCATAGAGGGCTATGGTGAAAAAGGAAATATCTTCCGTTCAAAACTGGAAAGAAGCTTTCTGAGAAATTGCTCTGTGTTCTGTGAATTCATCTCACAGAGTTACATCTTTCCCTTCAAGAAGCCTTTCGCTAAGGCTGTTCTTGTGGAATTGGCAAAGGGATATTTGGAAGCCCATAGAGGGCTATGGTGAAAAAGGAAATATCTTCCGTTCAAAACTGGAAAGAAGCTTTCTGGGAAAGTGCTCTGTGTTCTGTTAATTCATCTCACAGAGTTACATCTTTCCCTTCAAGAAGCCTTTCGCTAAGGCTGTTCTTGTGGAATTGGCAGAGGGATATTTGGAAGCCCATAGAGGGCTATGGTGAAAAAGGAAATATCTTCCGTTCAAAACTGGAAAGAAGCTTTCTGAGAAACTGCTCTGTGTTCTGTTAATTCATCTCACAGAGTTACATCTTTCCCTTCAAGAAGCCTTTCGCTAAGGCTGTTCTTGTGGAATTGGCAAAGGGATATTTGGAAGCCCATAGACGGCTACGGTGAAAAAGGAAATATCTTCCGTTCAAAACTGGAAAGAAGCTTTCTGAGAAACTGCTCTGTGTTCTGTTAATTCATCTCACAGAGTTACATCTTTCCCTTCATGAAGCCTTTCGCTAAGGCTGTTCTTGTGTAATTGGCAAAGGGATATTTGGAAGCCCATAGATGGCTATGGTGAAAAAGGAAATATCTTCCGTTCAAAACTGGAAAGAAGCTTTCTGAGAAACTGCTCTGTGTTCTGTTAATTCACCTCACAGAGTTACATCTTTCCCTTCAAGAAGCCTTTCGCTAAGGCTGTTCTTGTGGAATTGGCAAAGGGATATTTGGAAGCCCATAGAGGGCTATGGTGAAAAAGGAAATATCTTCCGTTCAAAACTGGAAAGAAGCTTTCTGAGAAACTGCTCTGTGTTCTGTTAATTCATCTCACAGAGTTACATCTTTCCCTTCAAGAAGCCTTTCGCTAAGGCTTTTCTTGTGGAATTGGCAAAGGGATATTTGGAAGCCCATAGAGGGCTATGGTGAAAAAGGAAATATCTTCCGTTCAAAACTGGAAAGAAGTTTTCTGAGAAACTGCTCTGTGTTCTGTTAATTCATCTCACAGAGTTACATCTTTCCCTTCAAGAAGCCTTTCGCTAAGGCTGTTCTTCTAGAATTGGCAAAGGGATATTTGGAAGCCGACAGAGGGCTATGGTGAAAAAGGAAATATCTTCCGTTCAAAACTGGAAAGAAGCTTTCTGAGAAACTGCTCTGTGTTCTGTTCATTCATCTCACAGAGTTACATCTTTCCCTTCAAGAAGCCTTTCGCTAAGGCTTTTCTTGTGGAATTGGCAAAGGGATATTTGGAAGCCCATAGAGGGCTATGTTGAAAAAGGAAATATCTTCCGTTCAAAACTGGAAAGAAGCTTTCTGAGAAACTGCTCTGTGTTCTGTTAATTCATCTCACAGAGTTACATCTTTCCCTTCAAGAAGCCTTTCGCTAAGGCTGTTCTTGTGGAATTGGCAAAGGGATATTTGGAAACCCATAGAGGGCTATTGTGAAAAAGGAAATATCTTCCGTTCAAAACTGGAAAGAAGTTTTCTGAGAAACTGCTCTGTGTTCTGTTAATTCATCTGACAGAGTTACATCTTTCCCTTCAAGAAGCCTTTCGCTAAGGCTGTTCTTGTGGAATTGGCAAAGGGATATTTGGAAGCCGACAGAGGGCTATGGTGAAAAAGGAAATATCTTCCGTTCAAAACTGGAAAGAAGCTTTCTGAGAAACTGCTCTGTGTTCTGTTCATTCATCTGACAGAGTTACATCTTTCCCTTCAAGAAGCCTTTCGCTAAGGCTTTTCTTGTGGAATTGGCAAAGGGATATTTGGAAGCCCATAGAGGGCTATGGTGAAAAAGGAAATATCGTCCGTTCAAAACTGGAAAGAAGCTTTCTGAGAAACTGCTCTGTGTTCTGTTAATTCATCTCACAGAGTTACATCTTTCCCTTCAAGAAGCCTTTCGCTAAGGCTGTTCTTGTGGAATTGGCAAAGGGATATTTGGAAGCCCATAGAGGGCTATGGTGAAAAAGGAAATATCTTCCGTTCAAAACTGGAAAGAAGTTTTCTGAGAAACTGCTCTGTGTTCTGTTAATTCATCTCACAGAGTTACATCTTTCCCTTCAAGAAGCCTTTCGCTAAGGCTGTTCTTCTAGAATTGGCAAAGTGATATTTGGAAGCCTACAGAGGGCTATGGTGAAAAAGGAAATATCTTCCGTTCAAAACTGGAAAGAAGCTTTCTGAGAAACTGCTCTGTGTTCTGTTCATTCATCTCACAGAGTTACATCTTTCCCTTCAAGAAGCCTTTCGCTAAGGCTGTTCTTGTGGAATTGGCAAAGGGATATTTGGAAGCCCATAGAGGGCTATGGTGAAAAAGGAAATATCTTCCGTTCAAAACTGGAAAGAAGCTTTCTGAGAAACTGCTCTGTATTCTGTTAATTCATCTCACAGAGTTACATCTTTCCCTTCAAGAAGCCTTTCGCTAAGGCTGTTGTTGTGGAATTGGCAAAGGGATATTTGGAAGCCCATAGAGGGCTATGGTGAAAAAGGAAATATCTTCCGTTCAAAACTGGAAAGAAGCTTTCTGAGAAACTGCTCTGTATTCTGATAATTCATCTCACAGAGTTACATCTTTCCCTTCAAGAAGCCTTTCGCTAAGGCTGTTCTTGTGGAATTGGCAAAGGGATATTTGGAAGCCCATAGAGGGCTATGGTGAAAAAGGAAATATCTTCCGTTCAAAACTGGAAAGAAGCTTTCTGAGAAACTGCTCTGTGTTCTGTTAATTCATCTCACAGAGTTACATCTTTCCCTTCAAGAAGCCTTTCGCTAAGGCTGTTCTTGTGGAATTGGCAAAGGGATATTTGGAAGCAAATAGAGGGCTATGGTGAAAAAGGAAATATCTTCCGTTCAAAACTGGAAAGAAGCTTTCTGAGAAACTGCTCTGTGTTCTGTTAATTCATCTCACAGGGTTACATCTTTCCCTTCAAGAAGCCTTTCGCTAAGGCTGTTCTTGTGGAATTGGCAAAGGGATATTTGGAAGCCCATAGAGGGCTATGGTGAAAAAGGAAATATCTTCCGTTCAAAACTGGAAAGAAGCTTTCTGAGAAACTGCTCTGTGTTCTGTTAATTCATCTCACAGAGTTACATCTTTCCCTTCAAGAAACCTTTCGCTAAGGCTGTTCTTGTGGAATTGGCAAAGGGATATTTGGAAGCCCATAGAGGGCTATGGTGAAAAAGGAAATATCTTCCGTTCAAAACTGGAAAGAAGCTTTCTGAGAAACTGCTCTGTGTTCTGTTAATTCATCTCACAGAGTTACATCTTTCCCTTCAAGAAGCCTTTCGCTAAGGCTGTTCTTGTGGAATTGGCAAAGGGATATTTGGAAGCCCATAGAGGGCTATGGTGAAAAAGGAAATATCTTCCGTTCAAAACTGGAAAGAAGCTTTCTGAGAAAGTGCTCTGTGTTCTGTTAATTCATCTCACAGAGTTACATCTTTCCCTTCAAGAAGCCTTTCGCTAAGGCTGTTCTTGTGTAATCGGCAAAGGGATATTTGGAAGCCCATAGAGGGCTATGGTGAAACAGGAAATATCTTCCGTTCAAAACTGGAAAGAAGCTTTCTGAGAAACTGCTCTGTGTTCTGTTAATTTATCTCACAGAGTTACATCTTTCCCTTCAAGAAGCCTTTCGCTAAGGCTGTTCTTGTGGAATTGGCAAAGGGATATTTGGAAGCCCATAGAGGGCTATGGTGAAAAAGGAAATATCTTCCGTTCAAAACTGGAAAGAAGCTTTCTGAGAAACTGCTCTGTGTTCTGTTAATTCATCTCACAGAGTTACATCTTTCCCTTCAAGAAGCCTTTCGCTAAGGCTGTTCTTGTGGAATTGGCAAAGGGATATTTGGAAGCCCATAGAGGGCTATGGTGAAAAAGGAAATATCTTCCGTTCAAAACTGGAAAGAAGCTTTCTGAGAAACTGCTCTGTGTTCTGTTAATTCATCTCACAGAGTTACATCTTTCCCTTCGAGAAGCCTTTCGCTAAGGCTGTTCTTGTGGAATTGGCAAAGGGATATTTGGAAGCCCATAGAGGGCTATGGTGAAAAAGGAAATATCTTCCGTTCAAAACTGGAAAGAAGCTTTCTGAGAAACTGCTCTGTGTTCTGTTAATTCATCTCACAGAGTTACATCTTTCCCTTCAAGAAGCCTTTCGCTAAGGCTTTTCTTGTGGAATTGGCAAAGGGATATTTGGAAGCCCATAGAGGACTATGGTGAAAAAGGAAATATCTTCCGTTCAAAACTGGAAAGAAGTTTTCTGAGAAACTGCTCTGTGTTCTGTTAATTCATCTCACAGAGTTACATCTTTCCCTTCAAGAAGCCTTTCACTAAGGCTGTTCTTCTAGAATTGGCAAAGGGATATTTGGAAGCCGACAGAGGGCTATGGTGAAAAAGGAAATATCTTCCGTTCAAAACTGGAAAGAAGCTTTCTGAGAAACTGCTCTGTGTTCTGTTCATTCATCTCACAGAGTTACATCTTTCCCTTCAAGAAGCCTTTCGCTAAGGCTTTTCTTGTGGAATTGGCAAAGGGATATTTGGAAGCCCATAGAGGGCTATGTTGAAAAAGGAAATATCTTCCGTTCAAAACTGGAAAGAAGCTTTCTGAGAAACTGCTCTGTGTTCTGTTAATTCATCTCACAGAGTTACATCTTTCCCTTCAAAAGCCTTTCGCTAAGGCTGTTCTTGTGGAATTGGCAAAGGGATATTTGGAAACCCATAGAGGGCTATGGTGAAAAAGGAAATATCTTCCGTTCAAAACTGGAAAGAAGTTTTCTGAGAAACTGCTCTGTGTTCTGTTAATTCATCTCACAGAGTTACATCTTTCCCTTCAAGAAGCCTTTCGCTAAGGCTGTTCTTCTAGAATTGGCAAAGGGATATTTGGAAGCCGACAGAGGGCTATGGTGAAAAAGGAAATATCTTCCGTTCAAAACTGGAAAGAAGCTTTCTGAGAAACTGCTCTGTGTTCTGTTCATTCATCTGACAGAGTTACATCTTTCCCTTCAAGAAGCCTTTCGCTAAGGCTTTTCTTGTGGAATTGGCAAAGGGATATTTGGAAGCCCATAGAGGGCTATGGTGAAAAAGGAAATATCGTCCGTTCAAAACTGGAAAGAAGCTTTCTGAGAAACTGCTCTGTGTTCTGTTAATTCATCTCACAGAGTTACATCTTTCCCTTCAAGAAGCCTTTCGCTAAGGCTGTTCTTGTGGAATTGGCAAAGGGATATTTGGAAGCCCATAGAGGGCTATGGTGAAAAAGGAAATATCTTCCGTTCAAAACTGGAAAGAAGTTTTCTGAGAAACTGCTCTGTGTTCTGTTAATTCATCTCACAGAGTTACATCTTTCCCTTCAAGAAGCCTTTCGCTAAGGCTCTTCTTCTAGAATTGGCAAAGTGATATTTGGAAGCCTACAGAGGGCTATGGTGAAAAAGGAAATATCTTCCGTTCAAAACTGGAAAGAAGCTTTCTGAGAAACTGCTCTGTGTTCTGTTCATTCATCTCACAGAGTTACATCTTTACCTTCAAGAAGCCTTTCGCTAAGGCTTTTCTTGTGGAATTGGCAAAGGGATATTTGGAAGCCCATAGAGGGCTATGGTGAAAAAGGAAATATCTTCCGTTCAAAACTGGAAAGAAGCTTTCTGAGAAACTGCTCTGTGTTCTGTTAATTCATCTCACAGAGTTACATCTTTCCCTTCAAGAAGCCTTTCGCTAAGGCTGTTGTTGTGGAATTGGCAAAGGGATATTTGGAAGCCCATAGAGGGCTATGGTGAAAAAGGAAATATCTTCCGTTCAAAACTGGAAAGAAGCTTTCTGAGAAACTGCTCTGTATTCTGATAATTCATCTCACAGAGTTACATCTTTCCCTTCAAGAAGCCTTTCGCTAAGGCTGTTCTTGTGGAATTGGCAAAGGGATATTTGGAAGCCCATAGAGGGCTATGGTGAAAAAGGAAATATCTTCCGTTCAAAACTGGAAAGAAGCTTTCTGAGAAACTGCTCTGTGTTCTGTTAATTCATCTCACAGAGTTACATCTTTCCCTTCAAGAAGCCTTTCGCTAAGGCTGTTCTTGTGGAATTGGCAAAGGGATATTTGGAAGCAAATAGAGGGCTATGGTGAAAAAGGAAATATCTTCCGTTCAAAACTGGAAAGAAGCTTTCTGAGAAACTGCTCTGTGTTCTGTTAATTCATCTCACAGGGTTACATCTTTCCCTTCAAGAAGCCTTTCGCTAAGGCTGTTCTTGTGGAATTGGCAAAGGGATATTTGGAAGCCCATAGAGGGCTATGGTGAAAAAGGAAATATCTTCCGTTCAAAACTGGAAAGAAGCTTTCTGAGAAACTGCTCTGTGTTCTGTTAATTCATCTCACAGAGTTACATCTTTCCCTTCAAGAAGCCTTTCGCTAAGGCTGTTCTTGTGGAATTGGCAAAGGGATATTTGGAAGCCCATAGAGGGCTATGGTGAAAAAGGAAATATCTTCCGTTCAAAACTGGAAAGAAGCTTTCTGAGAAACTGCTCTGTGTTCTGTTCATTCATCTCACAGAGTTACATCTTTCCCTTCAAGAAGCCTTTCGCTAAGGCTGTTCTTGTGGAATTGGCAAAGGGATATTTGGAAGCCCATAGAGGGCTATGGTGAAAAAGGAAATATCTTCCGTTCAAAACTGGAAAGAAGCTTTCTGAGAAAGTGCTCTGTGTTCTGTTAATTCATCTCACAGAGTTACATCTTTCCCTTCAAGAAGCCTTTCGCTAAGGCTGTTCTTGTGTAATCGGCAAAGGGATATTTGGAAGCCCATAGAGGGCTATGGTGAAACAGGAAATATCTTCCGTTCAAAACTGGAAAGAAGCTTTCTGAGAAACTGCTCTGTGTTCTGTTAATTCATCTCACAGAGTTACATCTTTCCCTTCAAGAAGCCTTTCGCTAAGGCTGTTCTTGTGGAATTGGCAAAGGGATATTTGGAAGCCCATAGAGGGCTATGGTGAAAAAGGAAATATCTTCCGTTCAAAACTGGAAAGAAGCTTTCTGAGAAACTGCTCTGTGTTCTGTTAATTCATCTCACAGAGTTACATCTTTCCCTTCAAGAAGCCTTTCGCTAAGGCTGTTCTTGTGGAATTGGCAAAGGGATATTTGGAAGCCCATAGAGGGCTATGGTGAAAAAGGAAATATCTTCCGTTCAAAACTGGAAAGAAGCTTTCTGAGAAACTGCTCTGTGTTCTGTTAATTCATCTCACAGAGTTACATCTTTCCCTTCGAGAAGCCTTTCGCTAAGGCTGTTCTTGTGGAATTGGCAAAGGGATATTTGGAAGCCCATAGAGGGCTATGGTGAAAAAGGAAATATCTTCCGTTCAAAACTGGAAAGAAGCTTTCTGAGAAACTGCTCTGTGTTCTGTTAATTCATCTCACAGAGTTACATCTTTCCCTTCAAGAAGCCTTTCGCTAAGGCTTTTCTTGTGGAATTGGCAAAGGGATATTTGGAAGCCCATAGAGGGCTATGGTGAAAAAGGAAATATCTTCCGTTCAAAACTGGAAAGAAGTTTTCTGAGAAACTGCTCTGTGTTCTGTTAATTCATCTCACAGAGTTACATCTTTCCCTTCAAGAAGCCTTTCACTAAGGCTGTTCTTCTAGAATTGGCAAAGGGATATTTGGAAGCCGACAGAGGGCTATGGTGAAAAAGGAAATATCTTCCGTTCAAAACTGGAAAGAAGCTTTCTGAGAAACTGCTCTGTGTTCTGTTCATTCATCTCACAGAGTTACATCTTTCCCTTCAAGAAGCCTTTCGCTAAGGCTTTTCTTGTGGAATTGGCAAAGGGATATTTGGAAGCCCATAGAGGGCTATGTTGAAAAAGGAAATATCTTCCGTTCAAAACTGGAAAGAAGCTTTCTGAGAAACTGCTCTGTGTTCTGTTAATTCATCTCACAGAGTTACATCTTTCCCTTCAAGAAGCCTTTCGCTAAGGCTGTTCTTGTGGAATTGGCAAAGGGATATTTGGAAGCCCATAGAGGGCTATGGTGAAAAAGGAAATATCTTCCGTTCAAAACTGGAAAGAAGTTTTCTGAGAAACTGCTCTGTGTTCTGTTAATTCATCTCACAGAGTTACATCTTTCCCTTCAAGAAGCCTTTCGCTAAGGCTCTTCTTCTAGAATTGGCAAAGTGATATTTGGAAGCCTACAGAGGGCTATGGTGAAAAAGGAAATATCTTCCGTTCAAAACTGGAAAGAAGCTTTCTGAGAAACTGCTCTGTGTTCTGTTCATTCATCTCACAGAGTTACATCTTTCCCTTCCAGAAGCCTTTCGCTAAGGCTTTTCTTGTGGAATTGGCAAAGGGATATTTGGAAGCCCATAGAGGGCTATGGTGAAAAAGGAAATATCTTCCGTTCAAAACTGGAAAGAAGCTTTCTGAGAAACTGCTCTGTGTTCTGTTAATTCATCTCACAGAGTTACATCTTTCCCTTCAAGAAGCCTTTCGCTAAGGCTGTTGTTGTGGAATTGGCAAAGGGATATTTGGAAGCCCATAGAGGGCTATGGTGAAAAAGGAAATATCTTCCGTTCAAAACTGGAAAGAAGCTTTCTGAGAAACTGCTCTGTATTCTGATAATTCATCTCACAGAGTTACATCTTTCCCTTCAAGAAGCCTTTCGCTAAGGCTGTTCTTGTGGAATTGGCAAAGGGATATTTGGAAGCCCATAGAGGGCTATGGTGAAAAAGGAAATATCTTCCGTTCAAAACTGGAAAGAAGCTTTCTGAGAAACTGCTCTGTGTTCTGTTAATTCATCTCACAGAGTTACATCTTTCCCTTCAAGAAGCCTTTCGCTAAGGCTGTTCTTGTGGAATTGGCAAAGGGATATTTGGAAGCAAATAGAGGGCTATGGTGAAAAAGGAAATATCTTCCGTTCAAAACTGGAAAGAAGCTTTCTGAGAAACTGCTCTGTGTTCTGTTAATTCATCTCACAGGGTTACATCTTTCCCTTCAAGAAGCCTTTCGCTAAGGCTGTTCTTGTGGAATTGGCAAAGGGATATTTGGAAGCCCATAGAGGGCTATGGTGAAAAAGGAAATATCTTCCGTTCAAAACTGGAAAGAAGCTTTCTGAGAAACTGCTCTGTGTTCTGTTAATTCATCTCACAGAGTTACATCTTTCCCTTCAAGAAGCCTTTCGCTAAGGCTGTTCTTGTGGAATTGGCAAAGGGATATTTGGAAGCCCATAGAGGGCTATGGTGAAAAAGGAAATATCTTCCGTTCAAAACTGGAAAGAAGCTTTCTGAGAAACTGCTCTGTGTTCTGTTAATTCATCTCACAGAGTTACATCTTTCCCTTCAAGAAGCCTTTCGCTAAGGCTGTTCTTGTGGAATTGGCAAAGGGATATTTGGAAGCCCATAGAGGGCTATGGTGAAAAAGGAAATATCTTCCGTTCAAAACTGGAAAGAAGCTTTCTGAGAAACTGCTCTGTGTTCTGTTAATTCATCTCACAGAGTTACATCTTTCCCTTCAAGAAGCCTTTCGCTAAGGCTGTTCTTGTGGAATTGGCAAAGGGATATTTGGAAGCCCATAGAGGGCTATGGTGAAAAAGGAAATATCTTCCGTTCAAAACTGGAAAGAAGCTTTCTGAGAAACTGCTCTGTGTTCTGTTAATTCATCTCACAGAGTTACATCTTTCCCTTCAAGAAGCCTTTCGCTAAGGCTGTTCTTGTGGAATTGGCAAAGGGATATTTGGAAGCCCATAGAGGGCTATGGTGAAAAAGGAAATATCTTCCGTTCAAAACTGGAAAGAAGCTTTCTGAGAAACTGCTCTGTGTTCTGTTAATTCATCTCACAGAGATACATCTTTCCCTTCAAGAAGCCTTTCGCTAAGGCTGTTCTTGTGGAATTGGCAAAGGGATATTTGGAAGCCCATAGAGGGCTATGGTGAAAAAGGAAATATCTTCCGTTCAAAACTGGAAAGAAGCTTTCTGAGAAACTGCTCTGTGTTCTGTTAATTCATCTCACAGAGTTACATCTTTCCCTTCAAGAAGCCTTTCGCTAAGGCTGTTCTTGTGGAATTGGCAAAGGGATATTTGGAAGCCCATAGAGGGCTCTGGTGAAAAAGGAAATATCTTCCGTTCAAAACTGGAAAGAAGCTTTCTGAGAAACTGCTCTGTGTTCTGTTAATTCATCTCACAGAGTTACATCTTTCCCTTCAAGAAGCCTTTCGCTAAGGCTGTTCTTGTGGAATTGGCAAAGGGATATTTGGAAGCCCATAGAGGGCTATGGTGAAAAAGGAAATATCTTCCGTTCAAAACTGGAAAGAAGCTTTCTGAGAAACTGCTCTGTGTTCTGTTAATTCATCTCACAGAGTTACATCTTTCCCTTCGAGAAGCCTTTCGCTAAGGCTGTTCTTGTGGAATTGGCAAAGGGATATTTGGAAGCCCATAGAGGGCTATGGTGAAAAAGGAAATATCTTCCGTTCAAAACTGGAAAGAAGCTTTCTGAGAAACTGCTCTGTGTTCTGTTAATTCATCTCACAGAGTTACATCTTTCCCTTCAAGAAGCCTTTCGCTAAGGCTTTTCTTGTGGAATTGGCAAAGGGATATTTGGAAGCCCATAGAGGGCTATGGTGAAAAAGGAAATATCTTCCGTTCAAAACTGGAAAGAAGTTTTCTGAGAAACTGCTCTGTGTTCTGTTAATTCATCTCACAGAGTTACATCTTTCCCTTCAAGAAGCCTTTCACTAAGGCTGTTCTTCTAGAATTGGCAAAGGGATATTTGGAAGCCGACAGAGGGCTATGGTGAAAAAGGAAATATCTTCCGTTCAAAACTGGAAAGAAGCTTTCTGAGAAACTGCTCTGTGTTCTGTTCATTCATCTCACAGAGTTACATCTTTCCCTTCAAGAAGCCTTTCGCTAAGGCTTTTCTTGTGGAATTGGCAAAGGGATATTTGGAAGCCCATAGAGGGCTATGTTGAAAAAGGAAATATCTTCCGTTCAAAACTGGAAAGAAGCTTTCTGAGAAACTGCTCTGTGTTCTGTTAATTCATCTCACAGAGTTACATCTTTCCCTTCAAGAAGCCTTTCGCTAAGGCTGTTCTTGTGGAATTGGCAAAGGGATATTTGGAAACCCATAGAGGGCTATGGTGAAAAAGGAAATATCTTCCGTTCAAAACTGGAAAGAAGTTTTCTGAGAAACTGCTCTGTGTTCTGTTAATTCATCTCACAGAGTTACATCTTTCCCTTCAAGAAGCCTTTCGCTAAGGCTGTTCTTCTAGAATTGGCAAAGGGATATTTGGAAGCCGACAGAGGGCTATGGTGAAAAAGGAAATATCTTCCGTTCAAAACTGGAAAGAAGCTTTCTGAGAAACTGCTCTGTGTTCTGTTCATTCATCTGACAGAGTTACATCTTTCCCTTCAAGAAGCCTTTCGCTAAGGCTTTTCTTGTGGAATTGGCAAAGGGATATTTGGAAGCCCATAGAGGGCTATGGTGAAAAAGGAAATATCGTCCGTTCAAAACTGGAAAGAAGCTTTCTGAGAAACTGCTCTGTGTTCTGTTAATTCATCTCACAGAGTTACATCTTTCCCTTCAAGAAGCCTTTCGCTAAGGCTGTTCTTGTGGAATTGGCAAAGGGATATTTGGAAGCCCATAGAGGGCTATGGTGAAAAAGGAAATATCTTCCGTTCAAAACTGGAAAGAAGTTTTCTGAGAAACTGCTCTGTGTTCTGTTAATTCATCTCACAGAGTTACATCTTTCCCTTCAAGAAGCCTTTCGCTAAGGCTCTTCTTCTAGAATTGGCAAAGTGATATTTGGAAGCCTACAGAGGGCTATGGTGAAAAAGGAAATATCTTCCGTTCAAAACTGGAAAGAAGCTTTCTGAGAAACTGCTCTGTGTTCTGTTCATTCATCTCACAGAGTTACATCTTTCCCTTCAAGAAGCCTTTCGCTAAGGCTTTTCTTGTGGAATTGGCAAAGGGATATTTGGAAGCCCATAGAGGGCTATGATGAAAAAGGAAATATCTTCCGTTCAAAACTGGAAAGAAGCTTTCTGAGAAACTGCTCTGTGTTCTGTTAATTCATCTCACAGAGTTACATCTTTCCCTTCAAGAAGCCTTTCGCTAAGGCTGTTGTTGTGGAATTGGCAAAGGGATATTTGGAAGCCCATAGAGGGCTATGGTGAAAAAGGAAATATCTTCCGTTCAAAACTGGAAAGAAGCTTTCTGAGAAACTGCTCTGTATTCTGATAATTCATCTCACAGAGTTACATCTTTCCCTTCAAGAAGCCTTTCGCTAAGGCTGTTCTTGTGGAATTGGCAAAGGGATATTTGGAAGCCCATAGAGGGCTATGGTGAAAAAGGAAATATCTTCCGTTCAAAACTGGAAAGAAGCTTTCTGAGAAACTGCTCTGTGTTCTGTTAATTCATCTCACAGAGTTACATCTTTCCCTTCAAGAAGCCTTTCGCTAAGGCTGTTCTTGTGGAATTGGCAAAGGGATATTTGGAAGCAAATAGAGGGCTATGGTGAAAAAGGAAATATCTTCCGTTCAAAACTGGAAAGAAGCTTTCTGAGAAACTGCTCTGTGTTCTGTTAATTCATCTCACAGGGTTACATCTTTCCCTTCAAGAAGCCTTTCGCTAAGGCTGTTCTTGTGGAATTGGCAAAGGGATATTTGGAAGCCCATAGAGGGCTATGGTGAAAAAGGAAATATCTTCCGTTCAAAACTGGAAAGAAGCTTTCTGAGAAACTGCTCTGTGTTCTGTTAATTCATCTCACAGAGTTACATCTTTCCCTTCAAGAAGCCTTTCGCTAAGGCTGTTCTTGTGGAATTGGCAAAGGGATATTTGGAAGCCCATAGAGGGCTATGGTGAAAAAGGAAATATCTTCCGTTCAAAACTGGAAAGAAGCTTTCTGAGAAACTGCTCTGTGTTCTGTTCATTCATCTCACAGAGTTACATCTTTCCCTTCAAGAAGCCTTTCGCTAAGGCTGTTCTTGTGGAATTGGCAAAGGGATATTTGGAAGCCCATAGAGGGCTATGGTGAAAAAGGAAATATCTTCCGTTCAAAACTGGAAAGAAGCTTCCTGAGAAAGTGCTCTGTGTTCTGTTAATTCATCTCACAGAGTTACATCTTTCCCTTCAAGAAGCCTTTCGCTAAGGCTGTTCTTGTGTAATCGGCAAAGGGATATTTGGAAGCCCATAGAGGGCTATGGTGAAACAGGAAATATCTTCCGTTCAAAACTGGAAAGAAGCTTTCTGAGAAACTGCTCTGTGTTCTGTTAATTCATCTCACAGAGTTACATCTTTCCCTTCAAGAAGCCTTTCGCTAAGGCTGTTCTTGTGGAATTGGCAAAGGGATATTTGGAAGCCCATAGAGGGCTATGGTGAAAAAGGAAATATCTTCCGTTCAAAACTGGAAAGAAGCTTTCTGAGAAACTGCTCTGTGTTCTGTTAATTCATCTCACAGAGTTACATCTTTCCCTTCAAGAAGCCTTTCGCTAAGGCTGTTCTTGTGGAATTGGCAAAGGGATATTTGGAAGCCCATAGAGGGCTATGGTGAAAAAGGAAATATCTTCCGTTCAAAACTGGAAAGAAGCTTTCTGAGAAACTGCTCTGTGTTCTGTTAATTCATCTCACAGAGTTACATCTTTCCCTTCGAGAAGCCTTTCGCTAAGGCTGTTCTTGTGGAATTGGCAAAGGGATATTTGGAAGCCCATAGAGGGCTATGGTGAAAAAGGAAATATCTTCCGTTCAAAACTGGAAAGAAGCTTTCTGAGAAACTGCTCTGTGTTCTGTTAATTCATCTCACAGAGTTACATCTTTCCCTTCAAGAAGCCTTTCGCTAAGGCTGTTCTTGTGGAATTGGCAAAGGGATATTTGGAAGCCCATAGAGGGCTATGGTGAAAAAGGAAATATCTTCCGTTCAAAACTGGAAAGAAGCTTTCTGAGAAACTGCTCTGTGTTCTGTTAATTCATCTCACAGAGTTACATCTTTCCCTTCAAGAAGCCTTTCGCTAAGGCTGTTCTTGTGGAATTGGCAAAGGGATATTTGGAAGCCCATAGAGGGCTATGGTGAAAAAGGAAATATCTTCCGTTCAAAACTGGAAAGAAGCTTTCTGAGAAACTGCTCTGTGTTCTGTTAATTCATCTCACAGAGTTACATCTTTCCCTTCAAGAAGCCTTTCGCTAAGGCTGTTCTTGTGGAATTGGCAAAGGGATATTTGGAAGCCCATAGAGGGCTATGGTGAAAAAGGAAATATCTTCCGTTCAAAACTGGAAAGAAGCTTTCTGAGAAACTGCTCTGTGTTCTGTTAATTCATCTCACAGAGTTACATCTTTCCCTTCAAGAAGCCTTTCGCTAAGGCTGTTCTTGTGGAATTGGCAAAGGGATATTTGGAAGCCCATAGAGGGCTATGGTGAAAAAGGAAATATCTTCCGTTCAAAACTGGAAAGAAGCTTTCTGAGAAACTGCTCTGTGTTCTGTTAATTCATCTCACAGAGTTACATCTTTCCCTTCAAGAAGCCTTTCGCTAAGGCTGTTCTTGTGGAATTGGCAAAGGGATATTTGGAAGCCCATAGAGGGCTATGGTGAAAAAGGAAATATCTTCCGTTCAAAACTGGAAAGAAGCTTTCTGAGAAACTGCTCTGTGTTCTGTTAATTCATCTCACAGAGATACATCTTTCCCTTCAAGAAGCCTTTCGCTAAGGCTGTTCTTGTGGAATTGGCAAAGGGATATTTGGAAGCCCATAGAGGGCTATGGTGAAAAAGGAAATATCTTCCGTTCAAAACTGGAAAGAAGCTTTCTGAGAAACTGCTCTGTGTTCTGTTAATTCATCTCACAGAGTTACATCTTTCCCTTCAAGAAGCCTTTCGCTAAGGCTGTTCTTGTGGAATTGGCAAAGGGATATTTGGAAGCCCATAGAGGGCTCTGGTGAAAAAGGAAATATCTTCCGTTCAAAACTGGAAAGAAGCTTTCTGAGAAACTGCTCTGTGTTCTGTTAATTCATCTCACAGAGTTACATCTTTCCCTTCAAGAAGCCTTTCGCTAAGGCTGTTCTTGTGGAATTGGCAAAGGGATATTTGGAAGCCCATAGAGGGCTATGGTGAAAAAGGAAATATCTTCCGTTCAAAACTGGAAAGAAGCTTTCTGAGAAACTGCTCTGTGTTCTGTTAATTCATCTCACAGAGTTACATCTTTCCCTTCAAGAAGCCTTTCGCTAAGGCTGTTCTTGTGGAATTGGCAAAGGGATATTTGGAAGCCCATAGAGGGCTACGGTGAAAAAGGAAATATCTTCCGTTCAAAACTGGAAAGAAGCTTTCTGAGAAACTGCTCTGTGTTCTGTTAATTCATCTCACAGAGTTACATCTTTCCCTTCAAGAAGCCTTTCGCTAAGGCTGTTCTTGTGGAATTGGCAAAGGGATATTTGGAAACCCATAGAGGGCTATGGTGAAAAAGGAAATATCTTCCGTTCAAAACTGGAAAGAAGCTTTCTGAGAAACTGCTCTGTGTTCTGTTAATTCATCTCACAGAGTTACATCTTTCCCTTCAAGAAGCCTTTCGCTAAGGCTGTTCTTGTGGAATTGGCAAAGGGATATTTGGAAGCCCATAAAGGGCTATGGTGAAAAAGGAAATATCTTCCGTTCAAAACTGGAAAGAAGCTTTCTGAGAAACTGCTCTGTGTTCTGTTAATTCATCTCACAGAGTTACATCTTTCCCTTCAAGAAGCCTTTCGCTAAGGCTGTTCTTGTGGAATTGGCAAAGGGATATTTGGAAGCCCATAGAGGGCTATGGTGAAAAAGGAAATATCTTCCGTTCAAAACTGGAAAGAAGCTTTCTGAGAAACTGCTCTGTGTTCTGTTAATTCATCTCACAGAGTTACATCTTTCCCTTCAAGAAGCCTTTCGCTAAGGCTGTTCTTGTGGAATTGGCAAAGGGATATTTGGAAGCCCATAGAGGGCTATGGTGAAAAAGGAAATATCTTCCGTTCAAAACTGGAAAGAAGCTTTCTGAGAAACTGCTCTGTGTTCTGTTAATTCATCTCACAGAGTTACATCTTTCCCTTCAAGAAGCCTTTCGCTAAGGCTGTTCTTGTGGAATTGGCAAAGGGATATTTGGAAGCCCATAGAGGGCTATGGTGAAAAAGGAAATATCTTCCGTTCAAAACTGGAAAGAAGCTTTCTGAGAAACTGCTCTGTGTTCTGTTAATTCATCTCACAGAGTTACATCTTTCCCTTCAAGAAGCCTTTCGCTAAGGCTGTTCTTGTGGAATTGGCAAAGGGATATTTGGAAGCCCATAGAGGGCTATGGTGAAAAAGGAAATATCTTCCGTTCAAAACTGGAAAGAAGCTTTCTGAGAAACTGCTCTGTGTTCTGTTAATTCATCTCACAGAGTTACATCTTTCCCTTCAAGAAGCCTTTCGCTAAGGCTGTTCTTGTGGAATTGGCAAAGGGATATTTGGAAGCCCATAGAGGGCTATGGTGAAAAAGGAAATATCTTCCGTTCAAAACTGGAAAGAAGCTTTCTGAGAAACTGCTCTGTGTTCTGTTAATTCATCTCACAGAGTTACATCTTTCCCTTCAAGAAGCCTTTCGCTAAGGCTGTTCTTGTGGAATTGGCAAAGGGATATTTGGAAGCCCATAGAGGGCTATGGTGAAAAAGGAAATATCTTCCGTTCAAAACTGGAAAGAAGCTTTCTGAGAAACTGCTCTGTGTTCTGTTAATTCATCTCACAGAGTTACATCTTTCCCTTCAAGAAGCCTTTCGCTAAGGCTCTTCTTGTGGAATTGGCAAAGGGATATTTGGAAGCCCATAGAGGGCTATGGTGAAAAAGGAAATATCTTCCGTTCAAAACTGGAAAGAAGCTTTCTGAGAAACTGCTCTGTGTTCTGTTAATTCATCTCACAGAGTTACATCTTTCCCTTCAAGAAGCCTTTCGCTAAGGCTCTTCTTGTGGAATTGGCAAAGGGATATTTGGAAGCCCATAGAGGGCTATGGTGAAAAAGGAAATATCTTCCGTTCAAAACTGGAAAGAAGCTTTCTGAGAAACTGCTCTGTGTTCTGTTAATTCATCTCACAGAGTTACATCTTTCCCTTCAAGAAGCCTTTCGCTAAGGCTGTTCTTGTGGAATTGGCAAAGGGATATTTGGAAGCCCATAGAGGGCTATGGTGAAAAAGGAAATATCTTCCGTTCAAAACTGGAAAGAAGCTTTCTGAGAAACTGCTCTGTGTTCTGTTAATTCATCTCACAGAGTTACATCTTTCCCTTCAAGAAGCCTTTCCCTAAGGCTGTTCTTGTGGAATTGGCAAAGGGATATTTGGAAGCCCATAGAGGGCTATGGTGAAAAAGGAAATATCTTCCGTTCAAAACTGGAAAGAAGCTTTCTGAGAAACTGCTCTGTGTTCTGTTAATTCATCTCACAGAGTTACATCTTTCCCTTCAAGAAGCCTTTCGCTAAGGCTGTTCTTGTGGAATTGGCAAAGGGATATTTGGAAGCCCATAGAGGGCTATGGTGAAAAAGGAAATATCTTCCGTTCAAAACTGGAAAGAAGCTTTCTGAGAAACTGCTCTGTGTTCTGTTAATTCATCTCACAGAGTTACATCTTTCCCTTCAAGAAGCCTTTCGCTAAGGCTCTTCTTCTAGAATTGGCAAAGTGATATTTGGAAGCCTACAGAGGGCTATGGTGAAAAAGGAAATATCTTCCGTTCAAAACTGGAAAGAAGCTTTCTGAGAAACTGCTCTGTGTTCTGTTCATTCATCTCACAGAGTTACATCTTTCCCTTCAAGAAGCCTTTCGCTAAGGCTTTTCTTGTGGAATTGGCAAAGGGATATTTGGAAGCCCATAGAGGGCTATGGTGAAAAAGGAAATATCTTCCGTTCAAAACTGGAAAGAAGCTTTCTGAGAAACTGCTCTGTGTTCTGTTAATTCATCTCACAGAGTTACATCTTTCCCTTCAAGAAGCCTTTCGCTAAGGCTGTTGTTGTGGAATTGGCAAAGGGATATTTGGAAGCCCATAGAGGGCTATGGTGAAAAAGGAAATATCTTCCGTTCAAAACTGGAAAGAAGCTTTCTGAGAAACTGCTCTGTATTCTGATAATTCATCTCACAGAGTTACATCTTTCCCTTCAAGAAGCCTTTCGCTAAGGCTGTTCTTGTGGAATTGGCAAAGGGATATTTGGAAGCCCATAGAGGGCTATGGTGAAAAAGGAAATATCTTCCGTTCAAAACTGGAAAGAAGCTTTCTGAGAAACTGCTCTGTGTTCTGTTAATTCATCTCACAGAGTTACATCTTTCCCTTCAAGAAGCCTTTCGCTAAGGCTGTTCTTGTGGAATTGGCAAAGGGATATTTGGAAGCAAATAGAGGGCTATGGTGAAAAAGGAAATATCTTCCGTTCAAAACTGGAAAGAAGCTTTCTGAGAAACTGCTCTGTGTTCTGTTAATTCATCTCACAGGGTTACATCTTTCCCTTCAAGAAGCCTTTCGCTAAGGCTGTTCTTGTGGAATTGGCAAAGGGATATTTGGAAGCCCATAGAGGGCTATGGTGAAAAAGGAAATATCTTCCGTTCAAAACTGGAAAGAAGCTTTCTGAGAAACTGCTCTGTGTTCTGTTAATTCATCTCACAGAGTTACATCTTTCCCTTCAAGAAGCCTTTCGCTAAGGCTGTTCTTGTGGAATTGGCAAAGGGATATTTGGAAGCCCATAGAGGGCTATGGTGAAAAAGGAAATATCTTCCGTTCAAAACTGGAAAGAAGCTTTCTGAGAAACTGCTCTGTGTTCTGTTCATTCATCTCACAGAGTTACATCTTTCCCTTCAAGAAGCCTTTCGCTAAGGCTGTTCTTGTGGAATTGGCAAAGGGATATTTGGAAGCCCATAGAGGGCTATGGTGAAAAAGGAAATATCTTCCGTTCAAAACTGGAAAGAAGCTTCCTGAGAAAGTGCTCTGTGTTCTGTTAATTCATCTCACAGAGTTACATCTTTCCCTTCAAGAAGCCTTTCGCTAAGGCTGTTCTTGTGTAATCGGCAAAGGGATATTTGGAAGCCCATAGAGGGCTATGGTGAAACAGGAAATATCTTCCGTTCAAAACTGGAAAGAAGCTTTCTGAGAAACTGCTCTGTGTTCTGTTAATTCATCTCACAGAGTTACATCTTTCCCTTCAAGAAGCCTTTCGCTAAGGCTGTTCTTGTGGAATTGGCAAAGGGATATTTGGAAGCCCATAGAGGGCTATGGTGAAAAAGGAAATATCTTCCGTTCAAAACTGGAAAGAAGCTTTCTGAGAAACTGCTCTGTGTTCTGTTAATTCATCTCACAGAGTTACATCTTTCCCTTCAAGAAGCCTTTCGCTAAGGCTGTTCTTGTGGAATTGGCAAAGGGATATTTGGAAGCCCATAGAGGGCTATGGTGAAAAAGGAAATATCTTCCGTTCAAAACTGGAAAGAAGCTTTCTGAGAAACTGCTCTGTGTTCTGTTAATTCATCTCACAGAGTTACATCTTTCCCTTCGAGAAGCCTTTCGCTAAGGCTGTTCTTGTGGAATTGGCAAAGGGATATTTGGAAGCCCATAGAGGGCTATGGTGAAAAAGGAAATATCTTCCGTTCAAAACTGGAAAGAAGCTTTCTGAGAAACTGCTCTGTGTTCTGTTAATTCATCTCACAGAGTTACATCTTTCCCTTCAAGAAGCCTTTCGCTAAGGCTGTTCTTGTGGAATTGGCAAAGGGATATTTGGAAGCCCATAGAGGGCTATGGTGAAAAAGGAAATATCTTCCGTTCAAAACTGGAAAGAAGCTTTCTGAGAAACTGCTCTGTGTTCTGTTAATTCATCTCACAGAGTTACATCTTTCCCTTCAAGAAGCCTTTCGCTAAGGCTGTTCTTGTGGAATTGGCAAAGGGATATTTGGAAGCCCATAGAGGGCTATGGTGAAAAAGGAAATATCTTCCGTTCAAAACTGGAAAGAAGCTTTCTGAGAAACTGCTCTGTGTTCTGTTAATTCATCTCACAGAGTTACATCTTTCCCTTCAAGAAGCCTTTCGCTAAGGCTGTTCTTGTGGAATTGGCAAAGGGATATTTGGAAGCCCATAGAGGGCTATGGTGAAAAAGGAAATATCTTCCGTTCAAAACTGGAAAGAAGCTTTCTGAGAAACTGCTCTGTGTTCTGTTAATTCATCTCACAGAGTTACATCTTTCCCTTCAAGAAGCCTTTCGCTAAGGCTGTTCTTGTGGAATTGGCAAAGGGATATTTGGAAGCCCATAGAGGGCTATGGTGAAAAAGGAAATATCTTCCGTTCAAAACTGGAAAGAAGCTTTCTGAGAAACTGCTCTGTGTTCTGTTAATTCATCTCACAGAGTTACATCTTTCCCTTCAAGAAGCCTTTCGCTAAGGCTGTTCTTGTGGAATTGGCAAAGGGATATTTGGAAGCCCATAGAGGGCTATGGTGAAAAAGGAAATATCTTCCGTTCAAAACTGGAAAGAAGCTTTCTGAGAAACTGCTCTGTGTTCTGTTAATTCATCTCACAGAGATACATCTTTCCCTTCAAGAAGCCTTTCGCTAAGGCTGTTCTTGTGGAATTGGCAAAGGGATATTTGGAAGCCCATAGAGGGCTATGGTGAAAAAGGAAATATCTTCCGTTCAAAACTGGAAAGAAGCTTTCTGAGAAACTGCTCTGTGTTCTGTTAATTCATCTCACAGAGTTACATCTTTCCCTTCAAGAAGCCTTTCGCTAAGGCTGTTCTTGTGGAATTGGCAAAGGGATATTTGGAAGCCCATAGAGGGCTCTGGTGAAAAAGGAAATATCTTCCGTTCAAAACTGGAAAGAAGCTTTCTGAGAAACTGCTCTGTGTTCTGTTAATTCATCTCACAGAGTTACATCTTTCCCTTCAAGAAGCCTTTCGCTAAGGCTGTTCTTGTGGAATTGGCAAAGGGATATTTGGAAGCCCATAGAGGGCTATGGTGAAAAAGGAAATATCTTCCGTTCAAAACTGGAAAGAAGCTTTCTGAGAAACTGCTCTGTGTTCTGTTAATTCATCTCACAGAGTTACATCTTTCCCTTCAAGAAGCCTTTCGCTAAGGCTGTTCTTGTGGAATTGGCAAAGGGATATTTGGAAGCCCATAGAGGGCTACGGTGAAAAAGGAAATATCTTCCGTTCAAAACTGGAAAGAAGCTTTCTGAGAAACTGCTCTGTGTTCTGTTAATTCATCTCACAGAGTTACATCTTTCCCTTCAAGAAGCCTTTCGCTAAGGCTGTTCTTGTGGAATTGGCAAAGGGATATTTGGAAACCCATAGAGGGCTATGGTGAAAAAGGAAATATCTTCCGTTCAAAACTGGAAAGAAGCTTTCTGAGAAACTGCTCTGTGTTCTGTTAATTCATCTCACAGAGTTACATCTTTCCCTTCAAGAAGCCTTTCGCTAAGGCTGTTCTTGTGGAATTGGCAAAGGGATATTTGGAAGCCCATAAAGGGCTATGGTGAAAAAGGAAATATCTTCCGTTCAAAACTGGAAAGAAGCTTTCTGAGAAACTGCTCTGTGTTCTGTTAATTCATCTCACAGAGTTACATCTTTCCCTTCAAGAAGCCTTTCGCTAAGGCTGTTCTTGTGGAATTGGCAAAGGGATATTTGGAAGCCCATAGAGGGCTATGGTGAAAAAGGAAATATCTTCCGTTCAAAACTGGAAAGAAGCTTTCTGAGAAACTGCTCTGTGTTCTGTTAATTCATCTCACAGAGTTACATCTTTCCCTTCAAGAAGCCTTTCGCTAAGGCTGTTCTTGTGGAATTGGCAAAGGGATATTTGGAAGCCCATAGAGGGCTATGGTGAAAAAGGAAATATCTTCCGTTCAAAACTGGAAAGAAGCTTTCTGAGAAACTGCTCTGTGTTCTGTTAATTCATCTCACAGAGTTACATCTTTCCCTTCAAGAAGCCTTTCGCTAAGGCTGTTCTTGTGGAATTGGCAAAGGGATATTTGGAAGCCCATAGAGGGCTATGGTGAAAAAGGAAATATCTTCCGTTCAAAACTGGAAAGAAGCTTTCTGAGAAACTGCTCTGTGTTCTGTTAATTCATCTCACAGAGTTACATCTTTCCCTTCAAGAAGCCTTTCGCTAAGGCTGTTCTTGTGGAATTGGCAAAGGGATATTTGGAAGCCCATAGAGGGCTATGGTGAAAAAGGAAATATCTTCCGTTCAAAACTGGAAAGAAGCTTTCTGAGAAACTGCTCTGTGTTCTGTTAATTCATCTCACAGAGTTACATCTTTCCCTTCAAGAAGCCTTTCGCTAAGGCTGTTCTTGTGGAATTGGCAAAGGGATATTTGGAAGCCCATAGAGGGCTATGGTGAAAAAGGAAATATCTTCCGTTCAAAACTGGAAAGAAGCTTTCTGAGAAACTGCTCTGTGTTCTGTTAATTCATCTCACAGAGTTACATCTTTCCCTTCAAGAAGCCTTTCGCTAAGGCTGTTCTTGTGGAATTGGCAAAGGGATATTTGGAAGCCCATAGAGGGCTATGGTGAAAAAGGAAATATCTTCCGTTCAAAACTGGAAAGAAGCTTTCTGAGAAACTGCTCTGTGTTCTGTTAATTCATCTCACAGAGTTACATCTTTCCCTTCAAGAAGCCTTTCGCTAAGGCTCTTCTTGTGGAATTGGCAAAGGGATATTTGGAAGCCCATAGAGGGCTATGGTGAAAAAGGAAATATCTTCCGTTCAAAACTGGAAAGAAGCTTTCTGAGAAACTGCTCTGTGTTCTGTTAATTCATCTCACAGAGTTACATCTTTCCCTTCAAGAAGCCTTTCGCTAAGGCTCTTCTTGTGGAATTGGCAAAGGGATATTTGGAAGCCCATAGAGGGCTATGGTGAAAAAGGAAATATCTTCCGTTCAAAACTGGAAAGAAGCTTTCTGAGAAACTGCTCTGTGTTCTGTTAATTCATCTCACAGAGTTACATCTTTCCCTTCAAGAAGCCTTTCGCTAAGGCTGTTCTTGTGGAATTGGCAAAGGGATATTTGGAAGCCCATAGAGGGCTATGGTGAAAAAGGAAATATCTTCCGTTCAAAACTGGAAAGAAGCTTTCTGAGAAACTGCTCTGTGTTCTGTTAATTCATCTCACAGAGTTACATCTTTCCCTTCAAGAAGCCTTTCCCTAAGGCTGTTCTTGTGGAATTGGCAAAGGGATATTTGGAAGCCCATAGAGGGCTATGGTGAAAAAGGAAATATCTTCCGTTCAAAACTGGAAAGAAGCTTTCTGAGAAACTGCTCTGTGTTCTGTTAATTCATCTCACAGAGTTACATCTTTCCCTTCAAGAAGCCTTTCGCTAAGGCTGTTCTTGTGGAATTGGCAAAGGGATATTTGGAAGCCCATAGAGGGCTATGGTGAAAAAGGAAATATCTTCCGTTCAAAACTGGAAAGAAGCTTTCTGAGAAACTGCTCTGTGTTCTGTTAATTCATCTCACAGAGTTACATCTTTCCCTTCAAGAAGCCTTTCGCTAAGGCTCTTCTTGTGGAATTGGCAAAGGGATATTTGGAAGCCCATAGAGGGCTATGGTGAAAAAGGAAATATCTTCCGTTCAAAACTGGAAAGAAGCTTTCTGAGAAACTGCTCTGTGTTCTGTTAATTCATCTCACAGAGTTACATCTTTCCCTTCAAGAAGCCTTTCGCTAAGGCTGTTCTTGTGGAATTGGCAAAGGGATATTTGGAAGCCCATAGAGGGCTCTGGTGAAAAAGGAAATATCTTCCGTTCAAAACTGGAAAGAAGCTTTCTGAGAAACAGCTCTGTGTTCTGTTAATTCATCTCACAGAGTTACATCTTTCCCTTCAAGAAGCCTTTCGCTAAGGCTGTTCTTGTGGAATTGGCAAAGGGATATTTGGAAGCCCATAGAGGGCTATGGTGAAAAAGGAAATATCTTCCGTTCAAAACTGGAAAGAAGCTTTCTGAGAAACTGCTCTGTGTTCTGTTAATTCATCTCACAGAGTTACATCTTTCCCTTCAAGAAGCCTTTCGCTAAGGCTGTTCTTGTGGAATTGGCAAAAGGATATTTGGAAGCCCATAGAGGGCTATGGTGAAAAAGGAAATATCTTCCGTTCAAAACTGGAAGGAAGCTTTCTGAGAAACTGCTCTGTGTTCTGTTAATTCATCTCACAGAGTTACATCTTTCCCTTCAAGAAGCCTTTCGCTAAGGCTGTTCTTGTGGAATTGGCAAAGGGATATTTGGAAGCCCATAGAGGGCTATGGTGAAAAAGGAAATATCTTCCGTTCAAAACTGGAAAGAAGCTTTCTGAGAAACTGCTCTGTGTTCTGTTAATTCATCTCACAGAGTTACATCTTTCCCTTCAAGAAGCCTTTCGCTAAGGCTCTTCTTGTGGAATTGGCAAAGGGATATTTGGAAGCCCATAGAGGGCTATGGTGAAAAAGGAAATATCTTCCGTTCAAAACTGGAAAGAAGCTTTCTGAGAAACTGCTCTGTGTTCTGTTAATTCATCTCACAGAGTTACATCTTTCCCTTCAAGAAGCCTTTCGCTAAGGCTGTTCTTGTGGAATTGGCAAAGGGATATTTGGAAGCCCATAGAGGGCTATGGTGAAAAAGGAAATATCTTCCGTTCAAAACTGGAAAGAAGCTTTCTGAGAAACTGCTCTGTGTTCTGTTAATTCATCTCACAGAGTTACATCTTTCCCTTCAAGAAGCCTTTCGCTAAGGCTGTTCTTGTGGAATTGGCAAAGGGATATTTGGAAGCCCATAGAGGGCTATGGTGAAAAAGGAAATATCTTCCGTTCAAAACTGGAAAGAAGCTTTCTGAGAAACTGCTCTGTGTTCTGTTAATTCATCTCACAGAGTTACATCTTTCCCTTCAAGAAGCCTTTCGCTAAGGCTGTTCTTGTGGAATTGGCAAAGGGATATTTGGAAGCCCATAGAGGGCTATGGTGAAAAAGGAAATATCTTCCGTTCAAAACTGGAAAGAAGCTTTCTGAGAAACTGCTCTGTGTTCTGTTAATTCATCTCACAGAGTTACATCTTTCCCTTCAAGAAGCCTTTCGCTAAGGCTGTTCTTGTGGAATTGGCAAAGGGATATTTGGAAGCCCATAGAGGGCTATGGTGAAAAAGGAAATATCTTCCGTTCAAAACTGGAAAGAAGCTTTCTGAGAAACTGCTCTGTGTTCTGTTAATTCATCTCACAGAGTTACATCTTTCCCTTCAAGAAGCCTTTCGCTAAGGCTGTTCTTGGGGAATTGGCAAAGGGATATTTGGAAGCCCATAGAGGGCTATGGTGAAAAAGGAAATATCTTCCGTTCAAAACTGGAAAGAAGCTTTCTGAGAAACTGCTCTGTGTTCTGTTAATTCATCTCACAGAGTTACATCTTTCCCTTCAAGAAGCCTTTCGCTAAGGCTGTTCTTGTGGAATTGGCAAAGGGATATTTGGAAGCCCATAGAGGGCTATGGTGAAAAAGGAAATATCTTCCGTTCAAAACTGGAAAGAAGCTTTCTGAGAAACTGCTCTGTGTTCTGTTAATTCATCTCACAGAGTTACATCTTTCCCTTCAAGAAGCCTTTCGCTAAGGCTGTTCTTGTGGAATTGGCAAAGGGATATTTGGAAGCCCATAGAGGGCTATGGTGAAAAAGGAAATATCTTCCGTTCAAAACTGGAAAGAAGTTTTCTGAGAAACTGCTCTGTGTTCTGTTAATTCATCTCACAGAGTTACATCTTTCCCTTCAAGAAGCCTTTCGCTAAGGCTCTTCTTCTAGAATTGGCAAAGTGATATTTGGAAGCCTACAGAGGGCTATGGTGAAAAAGGAAATATCTTCCGTTCAAAACTGGAAAGAAGCTTTCTGAGAAACTGCTCTGTGTTCTGTTCATTCATCTCACAGAGTTACATCTTTCCCTTCAAGAAGCCTTTCGCTAAGGCTTTTCTTGTGGAATTGGCAAAGGGATATTTGGAAGCCCATAGAGGGCTATGGTGAAAAAGGAAATATCTTCCGTTCAAAACTGGAAAGAAGCTTTCTGAGAAACTGCTCTGTGTTCTGTTAATTCATCTCACAGAGTTACATCTTTCCCTTCAAGAAGCCTTTCGCTAAGGCTGTTGTTGTGGAATTGGCAAAGGGATATTTGGAAGCCCATAGAGGGCTATGGTGAAAAAGGAAATATCTTCCGTTCAAAACTGGAAAGAAGCTTTCTGAGAAACTGCTCTGTATTCTGATAATTCATCTCACAGAGTTACATCTTTCCCTTCAAGAAGCCTTTCGCTAAGGCTGTTCTTGTGGAATTGGCAAAGGGATATTTGGAAGCCCATAGAGGGCTATGGTGAAAAAGGAAATATCTTCCGTTCAAAACTGGAAAGAAGCTTTCTGAGAAACTGCTCTGTGTTCTGTTAATTCATCTCACAGAGTTACATCTTTCCCTTCAAGAAGCCTTTCGCTAAGGCTGTTCTTGTGGAATTGGCAAAGGGATATTTGGAAGCAAATAGAGGGCTATGGTGAAAAAGGAAATATCTTCCGTTCAAAACTGGAAAGAAGCTTTCTGAGAAACTGCTCTGTGTTCTGTTAATTCATCTCACAGGGTTACATCTTTCCCTTCAAGAAGCCTTTCGCTAAGGCTGTTCTTGTGGAATTGGCAAAGGGATATTTGGAAGCCCATAGAGGGCTATGGTGAAAAAGGAAATATCTTCCGTTCAAAACTGGAAAGAAGCTTTCTGAGAAACTGCTCTGTGTTCTGTTAATTCATCTCACAGAGTTACATCTTTCCCTTCAAGAAGCCTTTCGCTAAGGCTGTTCTTGTGGAATTGGCAAAGGGATATTTGGAAGCCCATAGAGGGCTATGGTGAAAAAGGAAATATCTTCCGTTCAAAACTGGAAAGAAGCTTTCTGAGAAACTGCTCTGTGTTCTGTTCATTCATCTCACAGAGTTACATCTTTCCCTTCAAGAAGCCTTTCGCTAAGGCTGTTCTTGTGGAATTGGCAAAGGGATATTTGGAAGCCCATAGAGGGCTATGGTGAAAAAGGAAATATCTTCCGTTCAAAACTGGAAAGAAGCTTCCTGAGAAAGTGCTCTGTGTTCTGTTAATTCATCTCACAGAGTTACATCTTTCCCTTCAAGAAGCCTTTCGCTAAGGCTGTTCTTGTGTAATCGGCAAAGGGATATTTGGAAGCCCATAGAGGGCTATGGTGAAACAGGAAATATCTTCCGTTCAAAACTGGAAAGAAGCTTTCTGAGAAACTGCTCTGTGTTCTGTTAATTCATCTCACAGAGTTACATCTTTCCCTTCAAGAAGCCTTTCGCTAAGGCTGTTCTTGTGGAATTGGCAAAGGGATATTTGGAAGCCCATAGAGGGCTATGGTGAAAAAGGAAATATCTTCCGTTCAAAACTGGAAAGAAGCTTTCTGAGAAACTGCTCTGTGTTCTGTTAATTCATCTCACAGAGTTACATCTTTCCCTTCAAGAAGCCTTTCGCTAAGGCTGTTCTTGTGGAATTGGCAAAGGGATATTTGGAAGCCCATAGAGGGCTATGGTGAAAAAGGAAATATCTTCCGTTCAAAACTGGAAAGAAGCTTTCTGAGAAACTGCTCTGTGTTCTGTTAATTCATCTCACAGAGTTACATCTTTCCCTTCGAGAAGCCTTTCGCTAAGGCTGTTCTTGTGGAATTGGCAAAGGGATATTTGGAAGCCCATAGAGGGCTATGGTGAAAAAGGAAATATCTTCCGTTCAAAACTGGAAAGAAGCTTTCTGAGAAACTGCTCTGTGTTCTGTTAATTCATCTCACAGAGTTACATCTTTCCCTTCAAGAAGCCTTTCGCTAAGGCTGTTCTTGTGGAATTGGCAAAGGGATATTTGGAAGCCCATAGAGGGCTATGGTGAAAAAGGAAATATCTTCCGTTCAAAACTGGAAAGAAGCTTTCTGAGAAACTGCTCTGTGTTCTGTTAATTCATCTCACAGAGTTACATCTTTCCCTTCAAGAAGCCTTTCGCTAAGGCTGTTCTTGTGGAATTGGCAAAGGGATATTTGGAAGCCCATAGAGGGCTATGGTGAAAAAGGAAATATCTTCCGTTCAAAACTGGAAAGAAGCTTTCTGAGAAACTGCTCTGTGTTCTGTTAATTCATCTCACAGAGTTACATCTTTCCCTTCAAGAAGCCTTTCGCTAAGGCTGTTCTTGTGGAATTGGCAAAGGGATATTTGGAAGCCCATAGAGGGCTATGGTGAAAAAGGAAATATCTTCCGTTCAAAACTGGAAAGAAGCTTTCTGAGAAACTGCTCTGTGTTCTGTTAATTCATCTCACAGAGTTACATCTTTCCCTTCAAGAAGCCTTTCGCTAAGGCTGTTCTTGTGGAATTGGCAAAGGGATATTTGGAAGCCCATAGAGGGCTATGGTGAAAAAGGAAATATCTTCCGTTCAAAACTGGAAAGAAGCTTTCTGAGAAACTGCTCTGTGTTCTGTTAATTCATCTCACAGAGTTACATCTTTCCCTTCAAGAAGCCTTTCGCTAAGGCTGTTCTTGTGGAATTGGCAAAGGGATATTTGGAAGCCCATAGAGGGCTATGGTGAAAAAGGAAATATCTTCCGTTCAAAACTGGAAAGAAGCTTTCTGAGAAACTGCTCTGTGTTCTGTTAATTCATCTCACAGAGATACATCTTTCCCTTCAAGAAGCCTTTCGCTAAGGCTGTTCTTGTGGAATTGGCAAAGGGATATTTGGAAGCCCATAGAGGGCTATGGTGAAAAAGGAAATATCTTCCGTTCAAAACTGGAAAGAAGCTTTCTGAGAAACTGCTCTGTGTTCTGTTAATTCATCTCACAGAGTTACATCTTTCCCTTCAAGAAGCCTTTCGCTAAGGCTGTTCTTGTGGAATTGGCAAAGGGATATTTGGAAGCCCATAGAGGGCTCTGGTGAAAAAGGAAATATCTTCCGTTCAAAACTGGAAAGAAGCTTTCTGAGAAACTGCTCTGTGTTCTGTTAATTCATCTCACAGAGTTACATCTTTCCCTTCAAGAAGCCTTTCGCTAAGGCTGTTCTTGTGGAATTGGCAAAGGGATATTTGGAAGCCCATAGAGGGCTATGGTGAAAAAGGAAATATCTTCCGTTCAAAACTGGAAAGAAGCTTTCTGAGAAACTGCTCTGTGTTCTGTTAATTCATCTCACAGAGTTACATCTTTCCCTTCAAGAAGCCTTTCGCTAAGGCTGTTCTTGTGGAATTGGCAAAGGGATATTTGGAAGCCCATAGAGGGCTACGGTGAAAAAGGAAATATCTTCCGTTCAAAACTGGAAAGAAGCTTTCTGAGAAACTGCTCTGTGTTCTGTTAATTCATCTCACAGAGTTACATCTTTCCCTTCAAGAAGCCTTTCGCTAAGGCTGTTCTTGTGGAATTGGCAAAGGGATATTTGGAAACCCATAGAGGGCTATGGTGAAAAAGGAAATATCTTCCGTTCAAAACTGGAAAGAAGCTTTCTGAGAAACTGCTCTGTGTTCTGTTAATTCATCTCACAGAGTTACATCTTTCCCTTCAAGAAGCCTTTCGCTAAGGCTGTTCTTGTGGAATTGGCAAAGGGATATTTGGAAGCCCATAAAGGGCTATGGTGAAAAAGGAAATATCTTCCGTTCAAAACTGGAAAGAAGCTTTCTGAGAAACTGCTCTGTGTTCTGTTAATTCATCTCACAGAGTTACATCTTTCCCTTCAAGAAGCCTTTCGCTAAGGCTGTTCTTGTGGAATTGGCAAAGGGATATTTGGAAGCCCATAGAGGGCTATGGTGAAAAAGGAAATATCTTCCGTTCAAAACTGGAAAGAAGCTTTCTGAGAAACTGCTCTGTGTTCTGTTAATTCATCTCACAGAGTTACATCTTTCCCTTCAAGAAGCCTTTCGCTAAGGCTGTTCTTGTGGAATTGGCAAAGGGATATTTGGAAGCCCATAGAGGGCTATGGTGAAAAAGGAAATATCTTCCGTTCAAAACTGGAAAGAAGCTTTCTGAGAAACTGCTCTGTGTTCTGTTAATTCATCTCACAGAGTTACATCTTTCCCTTCAAGAAGCCTTTCGCTAAGGCTGTTCTTGTGGAATTGGCAAAGGGATATTTGGAAGCCCATAGAGGGCTATGGTGAAAAAGGAAATATCTTCCGTTCAAAACTGGAAAGAAGCTTTCTGAGAAACTGCTCTGTGTTCTGTTAATTCATCTCACAGAGTTACATCTTTCCCTTCAAGAAGCCTTTCGCTAAGGCTGTTCTTGTGGAATTGGCAAAGGGATATTTGGAAGCCCATAGAGGGCTATGGTGAAAAAGGAAATATCTTCCGTTCAAAACTGGAAAGAAGCTTTCTGAGAAACTGCTCTGTGTTCTGTTAATTCATCTCACAGAGTTACATCTTTCCCTTCAAGAAGCCTTTCGCTAAGGCTGTTCTTGTGGAATTGGCAAAGGGATATTTGGAAGCCCATAGAGGGCTATGGTGAAAAAGGAAATATCTTCCGTTCAAAACTGGAAAGAAGCTTTCTGAGAAACTGCTCTGTGTTCTGTTAATTCATCTCACAGAGTTACATCTTTCCCTTCAAGAAGCCTTTCGCTAAGGCTGTTCTTGTGGAATTGGCAAAGGGATATTTGGAAGCCCATAGAGGGCTATGGTGAAAAAGGAAATATCTTCCGTTCAAAACTGGAAAGAAGCTTTCTGAGAAACTGCTCTGTGTTCTGTTAATTCATCTCACAGAGTTACATCTTTCCCTTCAAGAAGCCTTTCGCTAAGGCTCTTCTTGTGGAATTGGCAAAGGGATATTTGGAAGCCCATAGAGGGCTATGGTGAAAAAGGAAATATCTTCCGTTCAAAACTGGAAAGAAGCTTTCTGAGAAACTGCTCTGTGTTCTGTTAATTCATCTCACAGAGTTACATCTTTCCCTTCAAGAAGCCTTTCGCTAAGGCTCTTCTTGTGGAATTGGCAAAGGGATATTTGGAAGCCCATAGAGGGCTATGGTGAAAAAGGAAATATCTTCCGTTCAAAACTGGAAAGAAGCTTTCTGAGAAACTGCTCTGTGTTCTGTTAATTCATCTCACAGAGTTACATCTTTCCCTTCAAGAAGCCTTTCGCTAAGGCTGTTCTTGTGGAATTGGCAAAGGGATATTTGGAAGCCCATAGAGGGCTATGGTGAAAAAGGAAATATCTTCCGTTCAAAACTGGAAAGAAGCTTTCTGAGAAACTGCTCTGTGTTCTGTTAATTCATCTCACAGAGTTACATCTTTCCCTTCAAGAAGCCTTTCCCTAAGGCTGTTCTTGTGGAATTGGCAAAGGGATATTTGGAAGCCCATAGAGGGCTATGGTGAAAAAGGAAATATCTTCCGTTCAAAACTGGAAAGAAGCTTTCTGAGAAACTGCTCTGTGTTCTGTTAATTCATCTCACAGAGTTACATCTTTCCCTTCAAGAAGCCTTTCGCTAAGGCTGTTCTTGTGGAATTGGCAAAGGGATATTTGGAAGCCCATAGAGGGCTATGGTGAAAAAGGAAATATCTTCCGTTCAAAACTGGAAAGAAGCTTTCTGAGAAACTGCTCTGTGTTCTGTTAATTCATCTCACAGAGTTACATCTTTCCCTTCAAGAAGCCTTTCGCTAAGGCTCTTCTTGTGGAATTGGCAAAGGGATATTTGGAAGCCCATAGAGGGCTATGGTGAAAAAGGAAATATCTTCCGTTCAAAACTGGAAAGAAGCTTTCTGAGAAACTGCTCTGTGTTCTGTTAATTCATCTCACAGAGTTACATCTTTCCCTTCAAGAAGCCTTTCGCTAAGGCTGTTCTTGTGGAATTGGCAAAGGGATATTTGGAAGCCCATAGAGGGCTCTGGTGAAAAAGGAAATATCTTCCGTTCAAAACTGGAAAGAAGCTTTCTGAGAAACAGCTCTGTGTTCTGTTAATTCATCTCACAGAGTTACATCTTTCCCTTCAAGAAGCCTTTCGCTAAGGCTGTTCTTGTGGAATTGGCAAAGGGATATTTGGAAGCCCATAGAGGGCTATGGTGAAAAAGGAAATATCTTCCGTTCAAAACTGGAAAGAAGCTTTCTGAGAAACTGCTCTGTGTTCTGTTAATTCATCTCACAGAGTTACATCTTTCCCTTCAAGAAGCCTTTCGCTAAGGCTGTTCTTGTGGAATTGGCAAAAGGATATTTGGAAGCCCATAGAGGGCTATGGTGAAAAAGGAAATATCTTCCGTTCAAAACTGGAAGGAAGCTTTCTGAGAAACTGCTCTGTGTTCTGTTAATTCATCTCACAGAGTTACATCTTTCCCTTCAAGAAGCCTTTCGCTAAGGCTGTTCTTGTGGAATTGGCAAAGGGATATTTGGAAGCCCATAGAGGGCTATGGTGAAAAAGGAAATATCTTCCGTTCAAAACTGGAAAGAAGCTTTCTGAGAAACTGCTCTGTGTTCTGTTAATTCATCTCACAGAGTTACATCTTTCCCTTCAAGAAGCCTTTCGCTAAGGCTCTTCTTGTGGAATTGGCAAAGGGATATTTGGAAGCCCATAGAGGGCTATGGTGAAAAAGGAAATATCTTCCGTTCAAAACTGGAAAGAAGCTTTCTGAGAAACTGCTCTGTGTTCTGTTAATTCATCTCACAGAGTTACATCTTTCCCTTCAAGAAGCCTTTCGCTAAGGCTGTTCTTGTGGAATTGGCAAAGGGATATTTGGAAGCCCATAGAGGGCTATGGTGAAAAAGGAAATATCTTCCGTTCAAAACTGGAAAGAAGCTTTCTGAGAAACTGCTCTGTGTTCTGTTAATTCATCTCACAGAGTTACATCTTTCCCTTCAAGAAGCCTTTCGCTAAGGCTGTTCTTGTGGAATTGGCAAAGGGATATTTGGAAGCCCATAGAGGGCTATGGTGAAAAAGGAAATATCTTCCGTTCAAAACTGGAAAGAAGCTTTCTGAGAAACTGCTCTGTGTTCTGTTAATTCATCTCACAGAGTTACATCTTTCCCTTCAAGAAGCCTTTCGCTAAGGCTGTTCTTGTGGAATTGGCAAAGGGATATTTGGAAGCCCATAGAGGGCTATGGTGAAAAAGGAAATATCTTCCGTTCAAAACTGGAAAGAAGCTTTCTGAGAAACTGCTCTGTGTTCTGTTAATTCATCTCACAGAGTTACATCTTTCCCTTCAAGAAGCCTTTCGCTAAGGCTGTTCTTGTGGAATTGGCAAAGGGATATTTGGAAGCCCATAGAGGGCTATGGTGAAAAAGGAAATATCTTCCGTTCAAAACTGGAAAGAAGCTTTCTGAGAAACTGCTCTGTGTTCTGTTAATTCATCTCACAGAGTTACATCTTTCCCTTCAAGAAGCCTTTCGCTAAGGCTGTTCTTGGGGAATTGGCAAAGGGATATTTGGAAGCCCATAGAGGGCTATGGTGAAAAAGGAAATATCTTCCGTTCAAAACTGGAAAGAAGCTTTCTGAGAAACTGCTCTGTGTTCTGTTAATTCATCTCACAGAGTTACATCTTTCCCTTCAAGAAGCCTTTCGCTAAGGCTGTTCTTGTGGAATTGGCAAAGGGATATTTGGAAGCCCATAGAGGGCTATGGTGAAAAAGGAAATATCTTCCGTTCAAAACTGGAAAGAAGCTTTCTGAGAAACTGCTCTGTGTTCTGTTAATTCATCTCACAGAGTTACATCTTTCCCTTCAAGAAGCCTTTCGCTAAGGCTGTTCTTGTGGAATTGGCAAAGGGATATTTGGAAGCCCATAGAGGGCTATGGTGAAAAAGGAAATATCTTCCGTTCAAAACTGGAAAGAAGCTTTCTGAGAAACTGCTCTGTGTTCTGTTAATTCATCTCACAGAGTTACATCTTTCCCTTCAAGAAGCCTTTCGCTAAGGCTGTTCTTGTGGAATTGGCAAAGGGATATTTGGAAGCCCATAGAGGGCTATGGTGAAAAAGGAAATATCTTCCGTTCAAAACTGGAAAGAAGCTTTCTGAGAAACTGCTCTGTGTTCTGTTAATTCATCTCACAGAGTTACATCTTTCCCTTCAAGAAGCCTTTCGCTAAGGCTGTTCTTGTGGAATTGGCAAAGGGATATTTGGAAGCCCATAGAGGGCTCTGGTGAAAAAGGAAATATCTTCCGTTCAAAACTGGAAAGAAGCTTTCTGAGAAACTGCTCTGTGTTCTGTTAATTCATCTCACAGAGTTACATCTTTCCCTTCAAGAAGCCTTTCGCTAAGGCTGTTCTTGTGGAATTGGCAAAGGGATATTTGGAAGCCAATAGAGGGCTATGGTGAAAAAGGAAATATCTTCCGTTCAAAACTGGAAAGAAGCTTTCTGAGAAACTGCTCTGTGTTCTGTTAATTCATCTCACAGAGTTACATCTTTCCCTTCAAGAAGCCTTTCGCTAAGGCTGTTCTTGTGGAATTGGCAAAGGGATATTTGGAAGCCCATAGAGGGCTATGGTGAAAAAGGAAATATCTTCCGTTCAAAACTGGAAAGAAGCTTTCTGAGAAACTGCTCTGTGTTCTGTTAATTCATCTCACAGAGTTACATCTTTCCCTTCAAGAAGCCTTTCGCTAAGGCTCTTCTTGTGGAATTGGCAAAAGGATATTTGGAAGCCCATAGAGTGCTATGGTGAAAAAGGAAATATCTTCCGTTCAAAACTGGAAGGAAGCTTTCTGAGAAACTGCTCTGTGTTCTGTTAATTCATCTCACAGAGTTACATCTTTCCCTTCAAGAAGCCTTTCGCTAAGGCTGTTCTTGTGGAATTGGCAAAGGGATATTTGGAAGCCCATAGAGGGCTATGGTGAAAAAGGAAATATCTTCCGTTCAAAACTGGAAAGAAGCTTTCTGAGAAACTGCTCTGTGTTCTGTTAATTCATCTCACAGAGTTACATCTTTCCCTTCAAGAAGCCTTTCGCTAAGGCTGTTCTTGTGGAATTGGCAAAGGGATATTTGGAAGCCCATAGAGGGCTATGGTGAAAAAGGAAATATCTTCCGTTCAAAACTGGAAAGAAGCTTTCTGAGAAACTGCTCTGTGTTCTGTTAATTCATCTCACAGAGTTACATCTTTCCCTTCAAGAAGCCTTTCGCTAAGGCTGTTCTTGTGGAATTGGCAAAGGGATATTTGGAAGCCCATAGAGGGCTATGGTGAAAAAGGAAATATCTTCCGTTCAAAACTGGAAAGAAGCTTTCTGAGAAACTGCTCTGTGTTCTGTTAATTCATCTCACAGAGTTACATCTTTCCCTTCAAGAAGCCTTTCGCTAAGGCTCTTCTTGTGGAATTGGCAAAGGGATATTTGGAAGCCCATAGAGGGCTATGGTGAAAAAGGAAATATCTTCCGTTCAAAACTGGAAAGAAGCTTTCTGAGAAACTGCTCTGTGTTCTGTTAATTCATCTCACAGAGTTACATCTTTCCCTTCAAGAAGCCTTTCGCTAAGGCTGTTCTTGTGGAATTGGCAAAGGGATATTTGGAAGCCCATAGAGGGCTATGGTGAAAAAGGAAATATCTTCCGTTCAAAACTGGAAAGAAGCTTTCTGAGAAACTGCTCTGTGTTCTGTTAATTCATCTCACAGAGTTACATCTTTCCCTTCAAGAAGCCTTTCGCTAAGGCTGTTCCTGTGGAATTGGCAAAGGGATATTTGGAAGCCCATAGAGGGCTATGGTGAAAAAGGAAATATCTTCCGTTCAAAACTGGAAAGAAGCTTTCTGAGAAACTGCTCTGTGTTCTGTTAATTCATCTCACAGAGTTACATCTTTCCCTTCAAGAAGCCTTTCGCTAAGGCTGTTCTTGTGGAATTGGCAAAGGGATATTTGGAAGCCCATAGAGGGCTATGGTGAAAAAGGAAATATCTTCCGTTCAAAACTGGAAAGAAGCTTTCTGAGAAACTGCTCTGTGTTCTGTTAATTCATCTCACAGAGTTACATCTTTCCCTTCAAGAAGCCTTTCGCTAAGGCTGTTCTTGTGGAATTGGCAAAGGGATATTTGGAAGCCCATAGAGGGCTATGGTGAAAAAGGAAATATCTTCCGTTCAAAACTGGAAAGAAGCTTTCTGAGAAACTGCTCTGTGTTCTGTTAATTCATCTCACAGAGTTACATCTTTCCCTTCAAGAAGCCTTTCGCTAAGGCTGTTCTTGTGGAATTGGCAAAGGGATATTTGGAAGCCCATAGAGGGCTATGGTGAAAAAGGAAATATCTTCCGTTCAAAACTGGAAAGAAGCTTTCTGAGAAACTGCTCTGTGTTCTGTTAATTCATCTCACAGAGTTACATCTTTCCCTTCAAGAAGCCTTTCGCTAAGGCTGTTCTTGTGGAATTGGCAAAGGGATATTTGGAAGCCCATAGAGGGCTATGGTGAAAAAGGAAATATCTTCCGTTCAAAACTGGAAAGAAGCTTTCTGAGAAACTGCTCTGTGTTCTGTTAATTCATCTCACAGAGTTACATCTTTCCCTTCAAGAAGCCTTTCGCTAAGGCTGTTCTTGTGGAATTGGCAAAGGGATATTTGGAAGCCCATAGAGGGCTATGGTGAAAAAGGAAATATCTTCCGTTCAAAACTGGAAAGAAGCTTTCTGAGAAACTGCTCTGTGTTCTGTTAATTCATCTCACAGAGTTACATCTTTCCCTTCAAGAAGCCTTTCGCTAAGGCTGTTCTTGTGGAATTGGCAAAGGGATATTTGGAAGCCCATAGAGGGCTATGGTGAAAAAGGAAATATCTTCCGTTCAAAACTGGAAAGAAGCTTTCTGAGAAACTGCTCTGTGTTCTGTTAATTCATCTCACAGAGTTACATCTTTCCCTTCAAGAAGCCTTTCGCTAAGGCTCTTCTTGTGGAATTGGCAAAGGGATATTTGGAAGCCCATAGAGGGCTATGGTGAAAAAGGAAATATCTTCCGTTCAAAACTGGAAAGAAGCTTTCTGAGAAACTGCTCTGTGTTCTGTTAATTCATCTCACAGAGTTGCATCTTTCCCTTCGAGAAGACTTTCGCTAAGGCTGTTCTTGTGGAATTGGCAAAGGGATATTTGGAAGCCCATAGAGGGCTATGGTGAAAAAGGAAATATCTTCCGTTCAAAACTGGAAAGAAGCTTTCTGAGAAAGTGCTCTGTGTTCTGTTTATTCATCTCACAGAGTTACATCTTTCCCTTCAAGAAGCCTTTCGCTAAGGCTGTTCTTGTGGAATTGGCAAAGGGATATTTGGAAGCCCATAGAGGGCTATGGTGAAAAAGGAAATATCTTCCGTTCAAAACTGGAAAGAAGCTTTCTGAGAAACTGCTCTGTGTTCTGTTAATTCATCTCACAGAGTTACATCTTTCCCTTCAAGAAGCCTTTCGCTAAGGCTGTTCTTGTGGAATTGGCAAAGGGATATTTGGAAGCCCATAGAGGGCTATGGTGAAAAAGGAAATATCTTCCGTTCAAAACTGGAAAGAAGCTTTCTGAGAAACTGCTCTGTGTTCTGTTAATTCATCTCACAGAGTTACATCTTTCCCTTCAAGAAGCCTTTCGCTAAGGCTGTTCTTGTGGAATTAGCAAAGGGATATTTGGAAGCCCATAGAGGGCTATGGTGAAAAAGGAAATATCTTCCGTTCAAAACTGGAAAGAAGCTTTCTGAGAAACTGCTCTGTGTTCTGTTAATTCATCTCACAGAGTTACATCTTTCCCTTCAAGAAGCCTTTCGCTAAGGCTGTTCTTGTGGAATTGGCAAAGGGATATTTGGAAGCCCATAGAGGGCTATGGTGAAAAAGGAAATATCTTCCGTTCAAAACTGGAAAGAAGCTTTCTGAGAAACTGCTCTGTGTTCTGTTAATTCATCTCACAGAGTTACATCTTTCCTTTCAAGAAGCCTTTCGCTAAGGCTGTTCTTGTGGAATTGGCAAAGGGATATTTGGAAGCCCATAGAGGGGTATGGTGAAAAAGGATATATATTCCGTTCAAAACTGGAAAGAAGCTTTCTGAGAAACTGCTCTGTGTACTGTTAATTCATCTCACAGAGTTACATCTTTCCCTTCAAGAAGCCTTTCGCTAAGGCTGTTCTTGTGGAATTGGCAAAGGGATATTTGGAAGCCCATAGAGGGCTATGGTGAAAAAGGAAATATCTTCCGTTCAAAACTGGAAAGAAGCTTTCTGAGAAACTGCTCTGTGTTCTGTTCATTCATCTCACAGAGTTACATCTTTCCCTTCAAGAAGCCTTTCGCTAAGGCTGTTCTTGTGGAATTGGCAAAGGGATATTTGGAAGCCCATAGAGGGCTATGGTGAAAAAGGAAATATCTTCCGTTCAAAACTGGAAAGAAGCTTTCTGAGAAACTGCTCTGTGTTCTGTTAATTCATCTCACAGAGTTACATCTTTCCCTTCAAGAAGCCTTTCGCTAAGGCTGTTCTTGTGGAATTGGCAAAGGGATATTTGGAAGCCCATAGAGGGCTATGGTGAAAAAGGAAATATCTTCCGTTCAAAACTGGAAAGAAGCTTTCTGAGAAACTGCTCTGTGTTCTGTTAATTCATCTCACAGAGTTACATCTTTCCCTTCAAGAAGCCTTTCGCTAAGGCTGTTCTTGTGGAATTGGCAAAGGGATATTTGGAAGCCCATAGAGGGCTATGGTGAAAAAGGAAATATCTTCCGTTCAAAACTGGAAAGAAGCTTTCTGAGAAACTGCTCTGTGTTCTGTTAATTCATCTCACAGAGTTACATCTTTCCCTTCAAGAAGCCTTTCGCTAAGGCTGTTCTTGTGGAATTGGCAAAGGGATATTTGGAAGCCCATAGAGGGCTATGGTGAAAAAGGAAATATCTTCCGTTCAAAACTGGAAAGAAGCTTTCTGAGAAACTGCTCTGTGTTCTGTTAATTCATCTCACAGAGTTACATCTTTCCCTTCAAGAAGCCTTTCGCTAAGGCTGTTCTTGTGGAATTGGCAAAGGGATATTTGGAAGCCCATAGAGGGCTATGGTGAAAAAGGAAATATCTTCCGTTCAAAACTGGAAAGAAGCTTTCTGAGAAACTGCTCTGTGTTCTGTTAATTCATCTCACAGAGTTACATCTTTCCCTTCAAGAAGCCTTTCGCTAAGGCTGTTCTTGTGGAATTGGCAAAGGGATATTTGGAAGCCCATAGAGGGCTATGGTGAAAAAGGAAATATCTTCCGTTCAAAACTGGAAAGAAGCTTTCTGAGAAACTGCTCTGTGTTCTGTTAATTCATCTCACAGAGTTACATCTTTCCCTTCAAGAAGCCTTTCGCTAAGGCTCTTCTTGTGGAATTGGCAAAGGGATATTTGGAAGCCCATAGAGGGCTATGGTGAAAAAGGAAATATCTTCCGTTCAAAACTGGAAAGAAGCTTTCTGAGAAACTGCTCTGTGTTCTGTTAATTCATCTCACAGAGTTACATCTTTCCCTTCAAGAAGCCTTTCGCTAAGGCTGTTCTTGTGGAATTGGCAAAGGGATATTTGGAAGCCCATAGAGGGCTCTGGTGAAAAAGGAAATATCTTCCGTTCAAAACTGGAAAGAAGCTTTCTGAGAAACAGCTCTGTGTTCTGTTAATTCATCTCACAGAGTTACATCTTTCCCTTCAAGAAGCCTTTCGCTAAGGCTGTTCTTGTGGAATTGGCAAAGGGATATTTGGAAGCCCATAGAGGGCTATGGTGAAAAAGGAAATATCTTCCGTTCAAAACTGGAAAGAAGCTTTCTGAGAAACTGCTCTGTGTTCTGTTAATTCATCTCACAGAGTTACATCTTTCCCTTCAAGAAGCCTTTCGCTAAGGCTGTTCTTGTGGAATTGGCAAAAGGATATTTGGAAGCCCATAGAGGGCTATGGTGAAAAAGGAAATATCTTCCGTTCAAAACTGGAAGGAAGCTTTCTGAGAAACTGCTCTGTGTTCTGTTAATTCATCTCACAGAGTTACATCTTTCCCTTCAAGAAGCCTTTCGCTAAGGCTGTTCTTGTGGAATTGGCAAAGGGATATTTGGAAGCCCATAGAGGGCTATGGTGAAAAAGGAAATATCTTCCGTTCAAAACTGGAAAGAAGCTTTCTGAGAAACTGCTCTGTGTTCTGTTAATTCATCTCACAGAGTTACATCTTTCCCTTCAAGAAGCCTTTCGCTAAGGCTGTTCCTGTGGAATTGGCAAAGGGATATTTGGAAGCCCATAGAGGGCTATGGTGAAAAAGGAAATATCTTCCGTTCAAAACTGGAAAGAAGCTTTCTGAGAAACTGCTCTGTGTTCTGTTAATTCATCTCACAGAGTTACATCTTTCCCTTCAAGAAGCCTTTCGCTAAGGCTGTTCTTGTGGAATTGGCAAAGGGATATTTGGAAGCCCATAGAGGGCTATGGTGAAAAAGGAAATATCTTCCGTTCAAAACTGGAAAGAAGCTTTCTGAGAAACTGCTCTGTGTTCTGTTAATTCATCTCACAGAGTTACATCTTTCCCTTCAAGAAGCCTTTCGCTAAGGCTGTTCTTGTGGAATTGGCAAAGGGATATTTGGAAGCCCATAGAGGGCTATGGTGAAAAAGGAAATATCTTCCGTTCAAAACTGGAAAGAAGCTTTCTGAGAAACTGCTCTGTGTTCTGTTAATTCATCTCACAGAGTTACATCTTTCCCTTCAAGAAGCCTTTCGCTAAGGCTGTTCTTGTGGAATTGGCAAAGGGATATTTGGAAGCCCATAGAGGGCTATGGTGAAAAAGGAAATATCTTCCGTTCAAAACTGGAAAGAAGCTTTCTGAGAAACTGCTCTGTGTTCTGTTAATTCATCTCACAGAGTTACATCTTTCCCTTCAAGAAGCCTTTCGCTAAGGCTGTTCTTGTGGAATTGGCAAAGGGATATTTGGAAGCCCATAGAGGGCTCTAGTGAAAAAGGAAATATCTTCCGTTCAAAACTGGAAAGAAGCTTTCTGAGAAACTGCTCTGTGTTCTGTTAATTCATCTCACAGAGTTACATCTTTCCCTTCAAGAAGCCTTTCGCTAAGGCTGTTCTTGTGGAATTGGCAAAGGGATATTTGGAAGCCCATAGAGGGCTATGGTGAAAAAGGAAATATCTTCCGTTCAAAACTGGAAAGAAGCTTTCTGAGAAACTGCTCTGTGTTCTGTTAATTCATCTCACAGAGTTACATCTTTCCCTTCAAGAAGCCTTTCGCTAAGGCTGTTCTTGTGGAATTGGCAAAGGGATATTTGGAAGCCCATAGAGGGCTATGGTGAAAAAGGAAATATCTTCCGTTCAAAACTGGAAAGAAGCTTTCTGAGAAACTGCTCTGTGTTCTGTTAATTCATCTCACAGAGTTACATCTTTCCCTTCAAGAAGCCTTTCGCTAAGGCTGTTCTTGTGGAATTGGCAAAGGGATATTTGGAAGCCCATAGAGGGCTCTGGTGAAAAAGGAAATATCTTCCGTTCAAAACTGGAAAGAAGCTTTCTGAGAAACTGCTCTGTGTTCTGTTAATTCATCTCACAGAGTTACATCTTTCCCTTCAAGAAGCCTTTCGCTAAGGCTGTTCTTGTGGAATTGGCAAAGGGATATTTGGAAGCCCATCGAGGGCTATGGTGAAAAAGGAAATATCTTCCGTTCAAAACTGGAAAGAAGCTTTCTGAGAAACTGCTCTGTGTTCTGTTAATTCATCTCACAGAGTTACATCTTTCCCTTCAAGAAGCCTTTCGCTAAGGCTGTTCTTGTGGAATTGGCAAAGGGATATTTGGAAGCCCATAGAGGGCTATGGTGAAAAAGGAAATATCTTCCGTTCAAAACTGGAAAGAAGCTTTCTGAGAAACTGCTCTGTGTTCTGTTAATTCATCTCACAGAGTTACATCTTTCCCTTCAAGAAGCCTTTCGCTAAGGCTGTTCTTGTGGAATTGGCAAAGGGATATTTGGAAGCCCATAGAGGGCTATGGTGAAAAAGGAAATATCTTCCGTTCAAAACTGGAAAGAAGCTTTCTGAGAAACTGCTCTGTGTTCTGTTAATTCATCTCACAGAGTTACATCTTTCCCTTCAAGAAGCCTTTCGCTAAGGCTGTTCTTGTGGAATTGGCAAAGGGATATTTGGAAGCCCATAGAGGGCTATGGTGAAAAAGGAAATATCTTCCGTTCAAAACTGGAAAGAAGCTTTCTGAGAAACAGCTCTGTGTTCTGTTAATTCATCTCACAGAGTTACATCTTTCCCTTCAAGAAGCCTTTCGCTAAGGCTGTTCTTGTGGAATTGGCAAAGGGATATTTGGAAGCCCATAGAGGGCTATGGTGAAAAAGGAAATATCTTCCGTTCAAAACTGGAAAGAAGCTTTCTGAGAAACTGCTCTGTGTTCTGTTAATTCATCTCACAGAGTTACATCTTTCCTTTCAAGAAGCCTTTCGCTAAGGCTGTTCTTGTGGAATTGGCAAAAGGATATTTGGAAGCCCATAGAGGGCTATGGTGAAAAAGGAAATATCTTCCGTTCAAAACTGGAAGGAAGCTTTCTGAGAAACTGCTCTGTGTTCTGTTAATTCATCTCACAGAGTTACATCTTTCCCTTCAAGAAGCCTTTCGCTAAGGCTGTTCTTGTGGAATTGGCAAAGGGATATTTGGAAGCCCATAGAGGGCTATGGTGAAAAAGGAAATATCTTCCGTTCAAAACTGGAAAGAAGCTTTCTGAGAAACTGCTCTGTGTTCTGTTAATTCATCTCACAGAGTTACATCTTTCCCTTCAAGAAGCCTTTCGCTAAGGCTCTTCTTGTGGAATTGGCAAAGGGATATTTGGAAGCCCATAGAGGGCTATGGTGAAAAAGGAAATATCTTCCGTTCAAAACTGGAAAGAAGCTTTCTGAGAAACTGCTCTGTGTTCTGTTAATTCATCTCACAGAGTTACATCTTTCCCTTCAAGAAGCCTTTCGCTAAGGCTGTTCTTGTGGAATTGGCAAAGGGATATTTGGAAGCCCATAGAGGGCTATGGTGAAAAAGGAAATATCTTCCGTTCAAAACTGGAAAGAAGCTTTCTGAGAAACTGCTCTGTGTTCTGTTAATTCATCTCACAGAGTTACATCTTTCCCTTCAAGAAGCCTTTCGCTAAGGCTGTTCTTGTGGAATTGGCAAAGGGATATTTGGAAGCCCATAGAGGGCTATGGTGAAAAAGGAAATATCTTCCGTTCAAAACTGGAAAGAAGCTTTCTGAGAAACTGCTCTGTGTTCTGTTAATTCATCTCACAGAGTTACATCTTTCCCTTCAAGAAGCCTTTCGCTAAGGCTGTTCTTGTGGAATTGGCAAAGGGATATTTGGAAGCCCATAGAGGGCTATGGTGAAAAAGGAAATATCTTCCGTTCAAAACTGGAAAGAAGCTTTCTGAGAAACTGCTCTGTGTTCTGTTAATTCATCTCACAGAGTTACATCTTTCCCTTCAAGAAGCCTTTCGCTAAGGCTGTTCTTGTGGAATTGGCAAAGGGATATTTGGAAGCCCATAGAGGGCTATGGTGAAAAAGGAAATATCTTCCGTTCAAAACTGGAAAGAAGCTTTCTGAGAAACTGCTCTGTGTTCTGTTAATTCATCTCACAGAGTTACATCTTTCCCTTCAAGAAGCCTTTCGCTAAGGCTGTTCTTGTGGAATTGGCAAAGGGATATTTGGAAGCCCATAGAGGGCTATGGTGAAAAAGGAAATATCTTCCGTTCAAAACTGGAAAGAAGCTTTCTGAGAAACTGCTCTGTGTTCTGTTAATTCATCTCACAGAGTTACATCTTTCCCTTCAAGAAGCCTTTCGCTAAGGCTGTTCTTGTGGAATTGGCAAAGGGATATTTGGAAGCCCATAGAGGGCTATGGTGAAAAAGGAAATATCTTCCGTTCAAAACTGGAAAGAAGCTTTCTGAGAAACTGCTCTGTGTTCTGTTAATTCATCTCACAGAGTTACATCTTTCCCTTCAAGAAGCCTTTCGCTAAGGCTGTTCTTGTGGAATTGGCAAAGGGATATTTGGAAGCCCATAGAGGGCTATGGTGAAAAAGGAAATATCTTCCGTTCAAAACTGGAAAGAAGCTTTCTGAGAAACTGCTCTGTGTTCTGTTAATTCATCTCACAGAGTTACATCTTTCCCTTCAAGAAGCCTTTCGCTAAGGCTGTTCTTGTGGAATTGGCAAAGGGATATTAGGAAGCCCATAGAGGGCTATGGTGAAAAAGGAAATATCTTCCGTTCAAAACTGGAAAGAAGCTTTCTGAGAAACTGCTCTGTGTTCTGTTAATTCATCTCACAGAGTTACATCTTTCCCTTCAAGAAGCCTTTCGCTAAGGCTCTTCTTGTGGAATTGGCAAAGGGATATTTGGAAGCCCATAGAGGGCTATGGTGAAAAAGGAAATATCTTCCGTTCAAAACTGGAAAGAAGCTTTCTGAGAAACTGCTCTGTGTTCTGTTAATTCATCTCACAGAGTTACATCTTTCCCTTCAAGAAGCCTTTCGCTAAGGCTGTTCTTGTGGAATTGGCAAAGGGATATTTGGAAGCCCATAGAGGGCTATGGTGAAAAAGGAAATATCTTCCGTTCAAAACTGGAAAGAAGCTTTCTGAGAAACTGCTCTGTGTTCTGTTAATTCATCTCACAGAGTTACATCTTTCCCTTCAAGAAGCCTTTCGCTAAGGCTCTTCTTGTGGAATTGGCAAAGGGATATTTGGAAGCCCATAGAGGGCTATGGTGAAAAAGGAAATATCTTCCGTTCAAAACTGGAAAGAAGCTTTCTGAGAAACTGCTCTGTGTTCTGTTAATTCATCTCACAGAGTTACATCTTTCCCTTCAAGAAGCCTTTCGCTAAGGCTGTTCTTGTGGAATTGGCAAAGGGATATTTGGAAGCCCATAGAGGGCTATGGTGAAAAAGGAAATATCTTCCGTTCAAAACTGGAAAGAAGCTTTCTGAGAAACTGCTCTGTGTTCTGTTAATTCATCTCACAGAGTTACATCTTTCCCTTCAAGAAGCCTTTCGCTAAGGCTGTTCTTGTGGAATTGGCAAAGGGATATTTGGAAGCCCATAGAGGGCTATGGTGAAAAAGGAAATATCTTCCGTTCAAAACTGGAAAGAAGCTTTCTGAGAAACTGCTCTGTGTTCTGTTAATTCATCTCACAGAGTTGCATCTTTCCCTTCGAGAAGCCTTTCGCTAAGGCTGTTCTTGTGGAATTGGCAAAGGGATATTTGGAAGCCCATAGAGGGCTATGGTGAAAAAGGAAATATCTTCCGTTCAAAACTGGAAAGAAACTTTCTGAGAAAGTGCTCTGTGTTCTGTTTATTCATCTCACAGAGTTACATCTTTCCCTTCAAGAAGCCTTTCGCTAAGGCTGTTCTTGTGGAATTGGCAAAGGGATATTTGGAAGCCCATAGAGGGCTATGGTGAAAAAGAAAATATCTTCCGTTCAAAACTGGAAAGAAGCTTTCTGAGAAACTGTTCTGTGTTCTGTTAATTCGTCTCAGAGAGTTACATCTTTCCCTTCAAGAAGCCTTTCGCTAAGGCTGTTCTTGTGGAATTGGCAAAGGGATATTTGGAAGCCCATAGAGGGCTATGGTGAAAAAGGAAATATCTTCCGTTCAAAACTGGAAAGAAGCTTTCTGAGAAACTGCTCTGTGTTCTGTTAATTCATCTCACAGAGTTACATCTTTCCCTTCAAGAAGCCTTTCGCTAAGGCTGTTCTTGTGGAATTGGCAAAGGGATATTTGGAAGCCCATAGAGGGCTATGGTGAAAAAGGAAATATCTTCCGTTCAAAACTGGAAAGAAGCTTTCTGAGAAACTGCTCTGTGTTCTGTTAATTCATCTCACAGAGTTACATCTTTCCCTTCAAGAAGCCTTTCGCTAAGGCTGTTCTTGTGGAATTGGCAAAGGGATATTTGGAAGCCCATAGAGGGCTATGGTGAAAAAGGAAATATCTTCCGTTCAAAACTGGAAAGAAGCTTTCTGAGAAACTGCTCTGTGTTCTGTTAATTCATCTCACAGAGTTACATCTTTCCCTTCAAGAAGCCTTTCGCTAAGGCTGTTCTTGTGGAATTGGCAAAGGGATATTTGGAAGCCCATAGAGGGCTATGGTGAAAAAGGAAATATCTTCCGTTCAAAACTGGAAAGAAGCTTTCTGAGAAACTGCTCTGTGTTCTGTTAATTCATCTCACAGAGTTACATCTTTCCTTTCAAGAAGCCTTTCGCTAAGGCTGTTCTTGTGGAATTGGCAAAGGGATATTTGGAAGCCCATAGAGGGGTATGGTGAAAAAGGATATATATTCCGTTCAAAACTGGAAAGAAGCTTTCTGAGAAACTGCTCTGTGTACTGTTAATTCATCTCACAGAGTTACATCTTTCCCTTCAAGAAGCCTTTCGCTAAGGCTGTTCTTGTGGAATTGGCAAAGGGATATTTGGAAGCCCATAGAGGGCTATGGTGAAAAAGGAAATATCTTCCGTTCAAAACTGGAAAGAAGCTTTCTGAGAAACTGCTCTGTGTTCTGTTCATTCATCTCACAGAGTTACATCTTTCCCTTCAAGAAGCCTTTCGCTAAGGCTGTTCTTGTGGAATTGGCAATGGGATATTTGGAAGCCCATAGAGGGCTATGGTGAAAAAGGAAATATCTTCCGTTCAAAACTGGAAAGAAGCTTTCTGAGAAATTGCTCTGTGTTCTGTTAATTCATCTCACAGAGTTACATCTTTCCCTTCAAGAAGCCTTTCGCTAAGGCTGTTCTTGTGGAATTGGCAAAGGGATATTTGGAAGCCCATAGAGGGCTATGGTGAAAAAGGAAATATCTTCCGTTCAAAACTGGAAAGAAGCTTTCTGGGAAAGTGCTCTGTGTTCTGTTAATTCATCTCACAGAGTTACATCTTTCCCTTCAAGAAGCCTTTCGCTAAGGCTGTTCTTGTGGAATTGGCAGAGGGATATTTGGAAGCCCATAGAGGGCTATGGTGAAAAAGGAAATATCTTCCGTTCAAAACTGGAAAGAAGCTTTCTGAGAAAGTGCTCTGTGTTCTGTTAATTCATCTCACAGAGTTACATCTTTCCCTTCAAGAAGCCTTTCGCTAAGGCTGTTCTTGTGGAATTGGCAAAGGGATATTTGGAAGCCCATAGAGGGCTATGGTGAAAAAGAAAATATCTTCCGTTCAAAACTGGAAAGAAGCTTTCTGAGAAACTGCTCTGTGTTCTGTTAATTCATCTCACAGAGTTACATCTTTCCCTTCAAGAAGCCTTTCGCTAAGGCTTTTCTTGTGGAATTGGCAAAGGGATATTTGGAAGCCCATAGACGGCTACGGTGAAAAAGGAAATATCTTCCGTTCAAAACTGGAAAGAAGCTTTCTGAGAAACTGCTCTGTGTTCTGTTAATTCATCTCACAGAGTTACATCTTTCCCTTCATGAAGCCTTTCGCTAAGGCTGTTCTTGTGGAATTGGCAAAGGTATATTTGGAAGCCCATAGATGGCTATGGTGAAAAAGGAAATATCTTCCGTTCAAAACTGGAAAGAAGCTTTCTGAGAAACTGCTCTGTGTTCTGTTAATTCATCTCACAGAGTTACATCTTTCCCTTCAAGAAGCCTTTCGCTAAGGCTGTTCTTGTGGAATTGGCAAAGGGATATTTGGAAGCCCATAGAGGGCTATGGTGAAAAAGGAAATATCTTCCGTTCAAAACTGGAAAGAAGCTTTCTGAGAAACTGCTCTGTGTTCTGTTAATTCATCTCACAGAGTTACATCTTTCCCTTCAAGAAGCCTTTCGCTAAGGCTTTTCTTGTGGAATTGGCAAAGGGATATTTGGAAGCCCATAGAGGGCTATGGTGAAAAAGGAAATATCTTCCGTTCAAAACTGGAAAGAAGTTTTCTGAGAAACTGCTCTGTGTTCTGTTAATTCATCTCACAGAGTTACATCTTTCCCTTCAAGAAGCCTTTCGCTAAGGCTGTTCTTCTAGAATTGGCAAAGGGATATTTGGAAGCCGACAGAGGGCTATGGTGAAAAAGGAAATATCTTCCGTTGAAAACTGGAAAGAAGCTTTCTGAGAAACTGCTCTGTGTTCTGTTCATTCATCTCACAGAGTTACATCTTTCCCTTCAAGAAGCCTTTCGCTAAGGCTTTTCTTGTGGAATTGGCAAAGGGATATTTGGAAGCCCATAGAGGGCAATGTTGAAAAAGGAAATATCTTCCGTTCAAAACTGGAAAGAAGCTTTCTGAGAAACTGCTCTGTGTTCTGTTAATTCATCTCACAGAGTTACATCTTTCCCTTCAAGAAGCCTTTCGCTAAGGCTGTTCTTGTGGAATTGGCAAAGGGATATTTGGAAACCCATAGAGGGCTATGGTGAAAAAGGAAATATCTTCCGTTCAAAACTGGAAAGAAGTTTTCTGAGAAACTGCTCTGTGTTCTGTTAATTCATCTCACAGAGTTACATCTTTCCCTTCAAGAAGCCTTTCGCTAAGGCTGTTCTTCTAGAATTGGCAAAGGGATATTTGGAAGCCGACAGAGGGCTATGGTGAAAAAGGAAATATCTTCCGTTCAAAACTGGAAAGAAGCTTTCTGAGAAACTGCTCTGTGTTCTGTTAATTCATCTCACAGAGTTACATCTTTCCCTTCAAGAAGCCTTTCGCTAAGGCTTTTCTTGTGGAATTGGCAAAGGGATATTTGGAAGCCCATAGAGGGCTATGGTGAAAAAGGAAATATCGTCCGTTCAAAACTGGAAAGAAGCTTTCTGAGAAACTGCTCTGTGTTCTGTTAATTCATCTCACAGAGTTACATCTTTCCCTTCAAGAAGCCTTTCGCTAAGGCTGTTCTTGTGGAATTGGCAAAGGGATATTTGGAAGCCCATAGAGGGCTATGGTGAAAAAGGAAATATCTTCCGTTCAAAACTGGAAAGAAGTTTTCTGAGAAACTGCTCTGTGTTCTGTTAATTCATCTCACAGAGTTACATCTTTCCCTTCAAGAAGCCTTTCGCTAAGGCTGTTCTTCTAGAATTGGCAAAGTGATATTTGGAAGCCTACAGAGGGCTATGGTGAAAAAGGAAATATCTTCCGTTCAAAACTGGAAAGAAGCTTTCTGAGAAACTGCTCTGTGTTCTGTTCATTCATCTCACAGAGTTACATCTTTCCCTTCAAGAAGCCTTTCGCTAAGGCTTTTCTTGTGGAATTGGCAAAGGGATATTTGGAAGCCCATAGAGGGCTATGGTGAAAAAGGAAATATCTTCCGTTCAAAACTGGAAAGAAGCTTTCTGAGAAACTGCTCTGTGTTCTGTTAATTCATCTCACAGAGTTACATCTTTCCCTTCAAGAAGCCTTTCGCTAAGGCTGTTCTTGTGGAATTGGCAAAGGGATATTTGGAAGCCCATAGAGGGCTATGGTGAAAAAGGAAATATCTTCCGTTCAAAACTGGAAAGAAGCTTTCTGAGACACTGCTCTGCATTCTGATAATTCATCTCACAGAGTTACATCTTTCCCTTCAAGAAGCCTTTCGCTAAGGCTGTTCTTGTGGAATTGGCAAAGGGATATTTGGAAGCCCATAGAGGGCTATGGTGAAAAAGGAAATATCTTCCGTTCAAAACTGGAAAGAAGCTTTCTGAGAAACTGCTCTGTGTTCTGTTAATTCATCTCACAGAGTTACATCTTTCCCTTCAAGAAGCCTTTCGCTAAGGCTGTTCTTGTGGAATTGGCAAAGGGATATTTGGAAGCAAATAGAGGGCTATGGTGAAAAAGGAAATATCTTCCGTTCAAAACTGGAAAGAAGCTTTCTGAGAAACTGCTCTGTGTTCTGTTAATTCATCTCACAGGGTTACATCTTTCCCTTCAAGAAGCCTTTCGCTAAGGCTGTTCTTGTGGAATTGGCAAAGGGATATTTGGAAGCCCATAGAGGGCTATGGTGAAAAAGGAAATATCTTCCGTTCAAAACTGGAAAGAAGCTTTCTGAGAAACTGCTCTGTGTTCTGTTAATTCATCTCACAGAGTTACATCTTTCCCTTCAAGAAGCCTTTCGCTAAGGCTGTTCTTGTGGAATTGGCAAAGGGATATTTGGAAGCCCATAGAGGGCTATGGTGAAAAAGGAAATATCTTCCGTTCAAAACTGGAAAGAAGCTTTCTGAGAAACTGCTCTGTGTTCTGTTCATTCATCTCACAGAGTTACATCTTTCCCTTCAAGAAGCCTTTCGCTAAGGCTGTTCTTGTGGAATTGGCAAAGGGATATTTGGAAGCCCATAGAGGGCTATGGTGAAAAAGGAAATATCTTCCGTTCAAAACTGGAAAGAAGCTTTCTGAGAAAGTGCTCTGTGTTCTGCTAATTCATCTCACAGAGTTACATCTTTCCCTTCAAGAAGCCTTTCGCTAAGCCTGTTCTTGTGTAATCGGCAAAGGGATATTTGGAAGCCCATAGAGGGCTATGGTGAAACAGGAAATATCTTCCGTTCAAAACTGGAAAGAAGCTTTCTGAGAAACTGCTCTGTGTTCTGTTAATTCATCTCACAGAGTTACATCTTTCCCTTCAAGAAGCCTTTCGCTAAGGCTGTTCTTGTGGAATTGGCAAAGGGATATTTGGAAGCCCATAGAGGGCTATGGTGAAAAAGGAAATATCTTCCGTTCAAAACTGGAAAGAAGCTTTCTGAGAAAGTGCTCTGTGTTCTGTTAATTCATCTCACAGAGTTACATCTTTCCCTTCAAGAAGCCTTTCGCTAAGGCTGTTCTTGTGGAATTGGCAAAGGGATATTTGGAAGCCCATAGAGGGCTATGGTGAAAAAGGAAATATCTTCCGTTCAAAACTGGAAAGAAGCTTTCTGAGAAACTGCTCTGTGTTCTGTTCATTCATCTCACAGAGTTACATCTTTCCCTTCAAGAAGCCTTTCGCTAAGGCTGTTCTTGTGGAATTGGCAATGGGATATTTGGAAGCCCATAGAGGGCTATGGTGAAAAAGGAAATATCTTCCGTTCAAAACTGGAAAGAAGCTTTATGAGAAACTGCTCTGTGTTCTGTTAATTCATCTCACAGAGTTACATCTTTCCCTTCAAGAAGCCTTTCGCTAAGGCTGTTCTTGTGGAATTGGCAAAGGGATATTTGGAAGCCCATAGAGGGCTATGGTGAAAAAGGAAATATCTTCCGTTCAAAACTGGAAAGAAGCTTTCTGGGAAAGTGCTCTGTGTTCTGTTAATTCATCTCACAGAGTTACATCTTTCCCTTCAAGAAGCCTTTCGCTAAGGCTGTTCTTGTGGAATTGGCAGAGGGATATTTGGAAGCCCATAGAGGGCTATGGTGAAAAAGGAAATATCTTCCGTTCAAAACTGGAAAGAAGCTTTCTGAGAAAGTGCTCTGTGTTCTGTTAATTCATCTCACAGAGTTACATCTTTCCCTTCAAGAAGCCTTTCGCTAAGGCTGTTCTTGTGGAATTGGCAAAGGGATATTTGGAAGCCCATAGAGGGCTATGGTGAAAAAGAAAATATCTTCCGTTCAAAACTGGAAAGAAGCTTTCTGAGAAACTGCTCTGTGTTCTGTTAATTCATCTCACAGAGTTACATCTTTCCCTTCAAGAAGCCTTTCGCTAAGGCTGTTCTTGTGGAATTGGCAAAGGGATATTTGGAAGCCCATAGACGGCTACGGTGAAAAAGGAAATATCTTCCGTTCAAAACTGGAAAGAAGCTTTCTGAGAAACTGCTCTGTGTTCTGTTAATTCATCTCACAGAGTAACATCTTTCCCTTCATGAAGCCTTTCGCTAAGGCTGTTCTTGTGGAATTGGCAAAGGGATATTTGGAAGCCCATAGATGGCTATGGTGAAAAAGGAAATATCTTCCGTTCAAAACTGGAAAGAAGCTTTCTGAGAAACTGCTCTGTGTTCTGTTAATTCATCTCACAGAGTTACATCTTTCCCTTCAAGAAGCCTTTCGCTAAGGCTGTTCTTGTGGAATTGGCAAAGGGATATTTGGAAGCCCATAGAGGGCTATGGTGAAAAAGGAAATATCTTCCGTTCAAAACTGGAAAGAAGCTTTCTGAGAAACTGCTCTGTGTTCTGTTAATTCATCTCACAGAGTTACATCTTTCCCTTCAAGAAGCCTTTCGCTAAGGCTTTTCTTGTGGAATTGGCAAAGGGATATTTGGAAGCCCATAGAGGGCTATGGTGAAAAAGGAAATATCTTCCGTTCAAAACTGGAAAGAAGTTTTCTGAGAAACTGCTCTGTGTTCTGTTAATTCATCTCACAGAGTTACATCTTTCCCTTCAAGAAGCCTTTCGCTAAGGCTGTTCTTCTAGAATTGGCAAAGGGATATTTGGAAGCCGACAGAGGGCTATGGTGAAAAAGGAAATATCTTCCGTTGAAAACTGGAAAGAAGCTTTCTGAGAAACTGCTCTGTGTTCTGTTCATTCATCTCACAGAGTTACATCTTTCCCTTCAAGAAGCCTTTCGCTAAGGCTTTTCTTGTGGAATTGGCAAAGGGATATTTGGAAGCCCATAGAGGGCTATGTTGAAAAAGGAAATATCTTCCGTTCAAAACTGGAAAGAAGCTTTCTGAGAAACTGCTCTGTGTTCTGTTAATTCATCTCACAGAGTTACATCTTTCCCTTCAAGAAGCCTTTCGCTAAGGCTGTTCTTGTGGAATTGGCAAAGGGATATTTGGAAACCCATAGAGGGCTATGGTGAAAAAGGAAATATCTTCCGTTCAAAACTGGAAAGAAGTTTTCTGAGAAACTGCTCTGTGTTCTGTTAATTCATCTCACAGAGTTACATCTTTCCCTTCAAGAAGCCTTTCGCTAAGGCTGTTCTTCTAGAATTGGCAAAGGGATATTTGGAAGCCGACAGAGGGCTATGGTGAAAAAGGAAATATCTTCCGTTCAAAACTGGAAAGAAGCTTTCTGAGAAACTGCTCTGTGTTCTGTTAATTCATCTCACAGAGTTACATCTTTCCCTTCAAGAAGCCTTTCGCTAAGGCTTTTCTTGTGGAATTGGCAAAGGGATATTTGGAAGCCCATAGAGGGCTATGGTGAAAAAGGAAATATCGTCCGTTCAAAACTGGAAAGAAGCTTTCTGAGAAACTGCTCTGTGTTCTGTTAATTCATCTCACAGAGTTACATCTTTCCCTTCAAGAAGCCTTTCGCTAAGGCTGTTCTTGTGGAATTGGCAAAGGGATATTTGGAAGCCCCTAGAGGGCTATGGTGAAAAAGGAAATATCTTCCGTTCAAAACTGGAAAGAAGTTTTCTGAGAAACTGCTCTGTGTTCTGTTAATTCATCTCACAGAGTTACATCTTTCCCTTCAAGAAGCCTTTCGCTAAGGCTGTTCTTCTAGAATTGGCAAAGTGATATTTGGAAGCCTACAGAGGGCTATGGTGAAAAAGGAAATATCTTCCGTTCAAAACTGGAAAGAAGCTTTCTGAGAAACTGCTCTGTGTTCTGTTCATTCATCTCACAGAGTTACATCTTTCCCTTCAAGAAGCCTTTCGCTAAGGCTTTTCTTGTGGAATTGGCAAAGGGATATTTGGAAGCCCATAGAGGGCTATGGTGAAAAAGGAAATATCTTCCGTTCAAAACTGGAAAGAAGCTTTCTGAGAAACTGCTCTGTGTTCTGTTAATTCATCTCACAGAGTTACATCTTTCCCTTCAAGAAGCCTTTCGCTAAGGCTGTTCTTGTGGAATTGGCAAAGGGATATTTGGAAGCCCATAGAGGGCTATGGTGAAAAAGGAAATATCTTCCGTTCAAAACTGGAAAGAAGCTTTCTGAGAAACTGCTCTGCATTCTGATAATTCATCTCACAGAGTTACATCTTTCCCTTCAAGAAGCCTTTCGCTAAGGCTGTTCTTGTGGAATTGGCAAAGGGATATTTGGAAGCCCATAGAGGGCTATGGTGAAAAAGGAAATATCTTCCGTTCAAAACTGGAAAGAAGCTTTCTGAGAAACTGCTCTGTGTTCTGTTAATTCATCTCACAGAGTTACATCTTTCCCTTCAAGAAGCCTTTCGCTAAGGCTGTTCTTGTGGAATTGGCAAAGGGATATTTGGAAGCAAATAGAGGGCTATGGTGAAAAAGGAAATATCTTCCGTTCAAAACTGGAAAGAAGCTTTCTGAGAAACTGCTCTGTGTTCTGTTAATTCATCTCACAGGGTTACATCTTTCCCTTCAAGAAGCCTTTCGCTAAGGCTGTTCTTGTGGAATTGGCAAAGGGATATTTGGAAGCCCATAGAGGGCTATGGTGAAAAAGGAAATATCTTCCGTTCAAAACTGGAAAGAAGCTTTCTGAGAAACTGCTCTGTGTTCTGTTAATTCATCTCACAGAGTTACATCTTTCCCTTCAAGAAGCCTTTCGCTAAGGCTGTTCTTGTGGAATTGGCAAAGGGATATTTGGAAGCCCATAGAGGGCTATGGTGAAAAAGGAAATATCTTCCGTTCAAAACTGGAAAGAAGCTTTCTGAGAAACTGCTCTGTGTTCTGTTCATTCATCTCACAGAGTTACATCTTTCCCTTCAAGAAGCCTTTCGCTAAGGCTGTTCTTGTGGAATTGGCAAAGGGATATTTGGAAGCCCATAGAGGGCTATGGTGAAAAAGGAAATATCTTCCGTTCAAAACTGGAAAGAAGCTTTCTGAGAAAGTGCTCTGTGTTCTGCTAATTCATCTCACAGAGTTACATCTTTCCCTTCAAGAAGCCTTTCGCTAAGCCTGTTCTTGTGTAATCGGCAAAGGGATATTTGGAAGCCCATAGAGGGCTATGGTGAAACAGGAAATATCTTCCGTTCAAAACTGGAAAGAAGCTTTCTGAGAAACTGCTCTGTGTTCTGTTAATTCATCTCACAGAGTTACATCTTTCCCTTCAAGAAGCCTTTCGCTAAGGCTGTTCTTGTGGAATTGGCAAAGGGATATTTGGAAGCCCATAGAGGGCTATGGTGAAAAAGGAAATATCTTCCGTTCAAAACTGGAAAGAAGCTTTCTGAGAAACTGCTCTGTGTTCTGTTAATTCATCTCACAGAGTTACATCTTTCCCTTCAAGAAGCCTTTCGCTAAGGCTGTTCTTGTGGAATTGGCAAAGGGATATTTGGAAGCCCATAGAGGGCTATGGTGAAAAAGGAAATATCTTCCGTTCAAAACTGGAAAGAAGCTTTCTGAGAAACTGCTCTGTGTTCTGTTAATTCATCTCACAGAGTTACATCTTTCCCTTCGAGAAGCCTTTCGCTAAGGCTGTTCTTGTGGAATTGGCAAAGGGATATTTGGAAGCCCATAGAGGGCTATGGTGAAAAAGGAAATATCTTCCGTTCAAAACTGGAAAGAAGCTTTCTGAGAAACTGCTCTGTGTTCTGTTAATTCATCTCACAGAGTTACATCTTTCCCTTCAAGAAGCCTTTCGCTAAGGCTGTTCTTGTGGAATTGGCAAAGGGATATTTGGAAGCCCATAGAGGGCTATGGTGAAAAAGGAAATATCTTCCGTTCAAAACTGGAAAGAAGCTTTCTGAGAAACTGCTCTGTGTTCTGTTAATTCATCTCACAGAGTTACATCTTTCCCTTCAAGAAGCCTTTCGCTAAGGCTGTTCTTGTGGAATTGGCAAAGGGATATTTGGAAGCCCATAGAGGGCTCTGGTGAAAAAGGAAATATCTTCCGTTCAAAACTGGAAAGAAGCTTTCTGAGAAACTGCTCTGTGTTCTGTTAATTCATCTCACAGAGTTACATCTTTCCCTTCAAGAAGCCTTTCGCTAAGGCTGTTCTTGTGGAATTGGCAAAGGGATATTTGGAAGCCCATAGAGGGCTATGGTGAAAAAGGAAATATCTTCCGTTCAAAACTGGAAGGAAGCTTTCTGAGAAACTGCTCTGTGTTCTGTTAATTCATCTCACAGAGTTACATCTTTCCCTTCAAGAAGCCTTTCGCTAAGGCTGTTCTTGTGGAATTGGCAAAGGGATATTTGGAAGCCCATAGAGGGCTATGGTGAAAAAGGAAATATCTTCCGTTCAAAACTGGAAAGAAGCTTTCTGAGAAACTGCTCTGTGTTCTGTTAATTCATCTCACAGAGTTACATCTTTCCCTTCAAGAAGCCTTTCGCTAAGGCTGTTCTTGTGGAATTGGCAAAGGGATATTTGGAAGCCCATAGAGGGCTATGGTGAAAAAGGAAATATCTTCCGTTCAAAACTGGAAAGAAGCTTTCTGAGAAACTGCTCTGTGTTCTGTTAATTCATCTCACAGAGTTACATCTTTCCCTTCGAGAAGCCTTTCGCTAAGGCTGTTCTTGTGGAATTGGCAAAGGGATATTTGGAAGCCCATAGAGGGCTATGGTGAAAAAGGAAATATCTTCCGTTCAAAACTGGAAAGAAGCTTTCTGAGAAACTGCTCTGTGTTCTGTTAATTCATCTCACAGAGTTACATCTTTCCCTTCAAGAAGCCTTTCGCTAAGGCTGTTCTTGTGGAATTGGCAAAGGGATATTTGGAAGCCCATAGAGGGCTATGGTGAAAAAGGAAATATCTTCCGTTCAAAACTGGAAAGAAGCTTTCTGAGAAACTGCTCTGTGTTCTGTTAATTCATCTCACAGAGTTACATCTTTCCCTTCAAGAAGCCTTTCGCTAAGGCTGTTCTTGTGGAATTGGCAAAGGGATATTTGGAAGCCCATAGAGGGCTCTGGTGAAAAAGGAAATATCTTCCGTTCAAAACTGGAAAGAAGCTTTCTGAGAAACTGCTCTGTGTTCTGTTAATTCATCTCACAGAGTTACATCTTTCCCTTCAAGAAGCCTTTCGCTAAGGCTGTTCTTGTGGAATTGGCAAAAGGATATTTGGAAGCCCATAGAGGGCTATGGTGAAAAAGGAAATATCTTCCGTTCAAAACTGGAAGGAAGCTTTCTGAGAAACTGCTCTGTGTTCTGTTAATTCATCTCACAGAGTTACATCTTTCCCTTCAAGAAGCCTTTCGCTAAGGCTGTTCTTGTGGAATTGGCAAAGGGATATTTGGAAGCCCATAGAGGGCTATGGTGAAAAAGGAAATATCTTCCGTTCAAAACTGTAAAGAAGCTTTCTGAGAAACTGCTCTGTGTTCTGTTAATTCATCTCACAGAGTTACATCTTTCCCTTCAAGAAGCCTTTCGCTAAGGCTGTTCTTGTGGAATTGGCAAAGGGATATTTGGAAGCCCATAGAGGGCTATGGTGAAAAAGGAAATATCTTCCGTTCAAAACTGGAAAGAAGCTTTCTGAGAAACTGCTCTGTGTTCTGTTAATTCATCTCACAGAGTTACATCTTTCCCTTCAAGAAGCCTTTCGCTAAGGCTGTTCTTGTGGAATTGGCAAAGGGATATTTGGAAGCCCATAGAGGGCTATGGTGAAAAAGGAAATATCTTCCGTTCAAAACTGGAAAGAAGCTTTCTGAGAAACTGCTCTGTGTTCTGTTAATTCATCTCACAGAGGTACATCTTTCCCTTCAAGAAGCCTTTCGCTAAGGCTGTTCTTGTGGAATTGGCAAAGGGATATTTGGAAGCCCATAGAGGGCTATGGTGAAAAAGGAAATATCTTCCGTTCAAAACTGGAAAGAAGCTTTCTGAGAAACTGCTCTGTGTTCTGTTAATTCATCTCACAGAGTTACATCTTTCCCTTCAAGAAGCCTTTCGCTAAGGCTGTTCTTGTGGAATTGGCAAAGGGATATTTGGAAGCCCATAGAGGGCTATGGTGAAAAAGGAAATATCTTCCGTTCAAAACTGGAAAGAAGCTTTCTGAGAAACTGCTCTGTGTTCTGTTAATTCATCTCACAGAGTTACATCTTTCCCTTCAAGAAGCCTTTCGCTAAGGCTGTTCTTGTGGAATTGGCAAAGGGATATTTGGAAGCCCATAGAGGGCTCTGGTGAAAAAGGAAATATCTTCCGTTCAAAACTGGAAAGAAGCTTTCTGAGAAACTGCTCTGTGTTCTGTTAATTCATCTCACAGAGTTACATCTTTCCCTTCAAGAAGCCTTTCGCTAAGGCTGTTCTTGTGGAATTGGCAAAGGGATATTTGGAAGCCCATAGAGGGCTATGGTGAAAAAGGAAATATCTTCCGTTCAAAACTGGAAAGAAGCTTTCTGAGAAACTGCTCTGTGTTCTGTTAATTCATCTCACAGAGTTACATCTTTCCCTTCAAGAAGCCTTTCGCTAAGGCTGTTCTTGTGGAATTGGCAAAGGGATATTTGGAAGCCCATAGAGGGCTATGGTGAAAAAGGAAATATCTTCCGTTCAAAACTGGAAAGAAGCTTTCTGAGAAACTGCTCTGTGTTCTGTTAATTCATCTCACAGAGTTACATCTTTCCCTTCAAGAAGCCTTTCGCTAAGGCTGTTCTTGTGGAATTGGCAAAGGGATATTTGGAAGCCCATAGAGGGCTCTGGTGAAAAAGGAAATATCTTCCGTTCAAAACTGGAAAGAAGCTTTCTGAGAAACTGCTCTGTGTTCTGTTAATTCATCTCACAGAGTTACATCTTTCCCTTCAAGAAGCCTTTCGCTAAGGCTGTTCTTGTGGAATTGGCAAAGGGATATTTGGAAGCCCATAGAGGGCTATGGTGAAAAAGGAAATATCTTCCGTTCAAAACTGGAAAGAAGCTTTCTGAGAAACTGCTCTGTGTTCTGTTAATTCATCTCACAGAGTTACATCTTTCCCTTCAAGAAGCCTTTCGCTAAGGCTGTTCTTGTGGAATTGGCAAAGGGATATTTGGAAGCCCATAGAGGGCTATGGTGAAAAAGGAAATATCTTCCGTTCAAAACTGGAAAGAAGCCTTCTGAGAAACTGCTCTGTGTTCTGTTAATTCATCTCACAGAGTTACATCTTTCCCTTCAAGAAGCCTTTCGCTAAGGCTCTTCTTGTGGAATTGGCAAAGGGATATTTGGAAGCCCATAGAGGGCTATGGTGAAAAAGGAAATATCTTCCGTTCAAAACTGGAAAGAAGCTTTCTGAGAAACTGCTCTGTGTTCTGTTAATTCATCTCACAGAGTTACATCTTTCCCTTCAAGAAGCCTTTCGCTAAGGCTGTTCTTGTGGAATTGGCAAAGGGATATTTGGAAGCCCATAGAGGGCTCTGGTGAAAAAGGAAATATCTTCCGTTCAAAACTGGAAAGAAGCTTTCTGAGAAACAGCTCTGTGTTCTGTTAATTCATCTCACAGAGTTACATCTTTCCCTTCAAGAAGCCTTTCGCTAAGGCTGTTCTTGTGGAATTGGCAAAGGGATATTTGGAAGCCCATAGAGGGCTATGGTGAAAAAGGAAATATCTTCCGTTCAAAACTGGAAAGAAGCTTTCTGAGAAACTGCTCTGTGTTCTGTTAATTCATCTCACAGAGTTACATCTTTCCCTTCAAGAAGCCTTTCGCTAAGGCTGTTCTTGTGGAATTGGCAAAAGGATATTTGGAAGCCCATAGAGGGCTATGGTGAAAAAGGAAATATCTTCCGTTCAAAACTGGAAGGAAGCTTTCTGAGAAACTGCTCTGTGTTCTGTTAATTCATCTCACAGAGTTACATCTTTCCCTTCAAGAAGCCTTTCGCTAAGGCTGTTCTTGTGGAATTGGCAAAGGGATATTTGGAAGCCCATAGAGGGCTATGGTGAAAAAGGAAATATCTTCCGTTCAAAACTGGAAAGAAGCTTTCTGAGAAACTGCTCTGTGTTCTGTTAATTCATCTCACAGAGTTACATCTTTCCCTTCAAGAAGCCTTTCGCTAAGGCTGTTCTTGTGGAATTGGCAAAGGGATATTTGGAAGCCCATAGAGGGCTATGGTGAAAAAGGAAATATCTTCCGTTCAAAACTGGAAAGAAGCTTTCTGAGAAACTGCTCTGTGTTCTGTTAATTCATCTCACAGAGTTACATCTTTCCCTTCAAGAAGCCTTTCGCTAAGGCTGTTCTTGTGGAATTGGCAAAGGGATATTTGGAAGCCCATAGAGGGCTATGGTGAAAAAGGAAATATCTTCCGTTCAAAACTGGAAAGAAGCTTTCTGAGAAACTGCTCTGTGTTCTGTTAATTCATCTCACAGAGTTACATCTTTCCCTTCAAGAAGCCTTTCGCTAAGGCTGTTCTTGTGGAATTGGCAAAGGGATATTTGGAAGCCCATAGAGGGCTATGGTGAAAAAGGAAATATCTTCCGTTCAAAACTGGAAAGAAGCTTTCTGAGAAACTGCTCTGTGTTCTGTTAATTCATCTCACATAGTTACATCTTTCCCTTCAAGAAGCCTTTCGCTAAGGCTGTTCTTGTGGAATTGGCAAAGGGATATTTGGAAGCCCATAGAGGGCTATGGTGAAAAAGGAAATATCTTCCGTTCAAAACTGGAAAGAAGCTTTCTGAGAAACTGCTCTGTGTTCTGTTAATTCATCTCACAGAGTTACATCTTTCCCTTCAAGAAGCCTTTCGCTAAGGCTGTTCTTGTGGAATTGGCAAAGGGATATTTGGAAGCCCATAGAGGGCTATGGTGAAAAAGGAAATATCTTCCGTTCAAAACTGGAAAGAAGCTTTCTGAGAAACTGCTCTGTGTTCTGTTAATTCATCTCACAGAGTTACATCTTTCCCTTCAAGAAGCCTTTCGCTAAGGCTGTTCTTGTGGAATTGGCAAAGGGATATTTGGAAGCCCATAGAGGGCTATGGTGAAAAAGGAAATATCTTCCGTTCAAAACTGGAAAGAAGCTTTCTGAGAAACTGCTCTGTGTTCTGTTAATTCATCTCACAGAGTTACATCTTTCCCTTCAAGAAGCCTTTCGCTAAGGCTGTTCTTGTGGAATTGGCAAAGGGATATTTGGAAGCCCATAGAGGGCTATGGTGAAAAAGGAAATATCTTCCGTTCAAAACTGGAAAGAAGCTTTCTGAGAAACTGCTCTGTGTTCTGTTAATTCATCTCACAGAGTTACATCTTTCCCTTCAAGAAGCCTTTCGCTAAGGCTGTTCTTGTGGAATTGGCAAAGGGATATTTGGAAGCCCATAGAGGGCTATGGTGAAAAAGGAAATATCTTCCGTTCAAAACTGGAAAGAAGCTTTCTGAGAAACTGCTCTGTGTTCTGTTAATTCATCTCACAGAGTTACATCTTTCCCTTCAAGAAGCCTTTCGCTAAGGCTGTTCTTGTGGAATTGGCAAAGGGATATTTGGAAGCCCATAGAGGGCTATGGTGAAAAAGGAAATATCTTCCGTTCAAAACTGGAAAGAAGCTTTCTGAGAAACTGCTCTGTGTTCTGTTAATTCATCTCACAGAGTTACATCTTTCCCTTCAAGAAGCCTTTCGCTAAGGCTGTTCTTGTGGAATTGGCAAAGGGATATTTGGAAGCCCATAGAGGGCTATGGTGAAAAAGGAAATATCTTCCGTTCAAAACTGGAAAGAAGCTTTCTGAGAAACTGCTCTGTGTTCTGTTAATTCATCTCACAGAGTTACATCTTTCCCTTCAAGAAGCCTTTCGCTAAGGCTGTTCTTGTGGAATTGGCAAAGGGATATTTGGAAGCCCATAGAGGGCTATGGTGAAAAAGGAAATATCTTCCGTTCAAAACTGGAAAGAAGCTTTCTGAGAAACTGCTCTGTGTTCTGTTAATTCATCTCACAGAGTTACATCTTTCCCTTCAAGAAGCCTTTCGCTAAGGCTCTTCTTGTGGAATTGGCAAAGGGATATTTGGAAGCCCATAGAGGGCTATGGTGAAAAAGGAAATATCTTCCGTTCAAAACTGGAAAGAAGCTTTCTGAGAAAGTGCTCTGTGTTCTGTTAATTCATCTCACAGAGTTACATCTTTCCCTTCAAGAAGCCTTTCGCTAAGGCTGTTCTTGTGGAATTGGCAAAGGGATATTTGGAAGCCCATAGAGGGCTATGGTGAAAAAGGAAATATCTTCCGTTCAAAACTGGAAAGAAGCTTTCTGAGAAACTGCTCTGTGTTCTGTTAATTCATCTCACAGAGTTACATCTTTCCCTTCAAGAAGCCTTTCGCTAAGGCTGTTCTTGTGGAATTGGCAAAGGGATATTTGGAAGCCCATAGAGGGCTATGGTGAAAAAGGAAATATCTTCCGTTCAAAACTGGAAAGAAGCTTTCTGAGAAACTGCTCTGTGTTCTGTTAATTCATCTCACAGAGTTGCATCTTTCCCTTCGAGAAGCCTTTCGCTAAGGCTGTTCTTGTGGAATTGGCAAAGGGATATTTGGAAGCCCATAGAGGGCTATGGTGAAAAAGGAAATATCTTCCGTTCAAAACTGGAAAGAAGCTTTCTGAGAAAGTGCTCTGTGTTCTGTTTATTCATCTCACAGAGTTACATCTTTCCCTTCAAGAAGCCTTTCGCTAAGGCTGTTCTTGTGGAATTGGCAAAGGGATATTTGGAAGCCCATAGAGGGCTATGGTGAAAAAGAAAATATCTTCCGTTCAAAACTGGAAAGAAGCTTTCTGAGAAACTGTTCTGTGTTCTGTTAATTCGTCTCAGAGAGTTACATCTTTCCCTTCAAGAAGCCTTTCGCTAAGGCTGTTCTTGTGGAATTGGCAAAGGGATATTTGGAAGCCCATAGAGGGCTATGGTGAAAAAGGAAATATCTTCCGTTCAAAACTGGAAAGAAGCTTTCTGAGAAACTGCTCTGTGTTCTGTTAATTCATCTCACAGAGTTACATCTTTCCCTTCAAGAAGCCTTTCGCTAAGGCTGTTCTTGTGGAATTGGCAAAGGGATATTTGGAAGCACATAGAGGGCTATGGTGAAAAAGGAAATATCTTCCGTTCAAAACTGGAAAGAAGCTTTCTGAGAAACTGCTCTGTGTTCTGTTAATTCATCTCACAGAGTTACATCTTTCCCTTCAAGAAGCCTTTCGCTAAGGCTGTTCTTGTGGAATTGGCAAAGGGATATTTGGAAGCCCATAGAGGGCTATGGTGAAAAAGGAAATATCTTCCGTTCAAAACTGGAAAGAAGCTTTCTGAGAAACTGCTCTGTGTTCTGTTAATTCATCTCACAGAGTTACATCTTTCCCTTCAAGAAGCCTTTCGCTAAGGCTGTTCTTGTGGAATTGGCAAAGGGATATTTGGAAGCCCTGAGGGCTATGGTGAAAAAGGAAATATCTTCCGTTCAAAACTGGAAAGAAGCTTTTTGAGAAACTGCTCTGTGTTCTGTTAATTCATCTCACAGAGTTACATCTTTCCCTTCAAGAAGCCTTTCGCTAAGGCTGTTCTTGTGGAATTGGCAAAGGGATATTTGGAAGCCCATAGAGGGGTATGGTGAAAAAGGATATATATTCCGTTCAAAACTGGAAAGAAGCTTTCTGAGAAACTGCTCTGTGTACTGTTAATTCATCTCACAGAGTTACATCTTTCCCTTCAAGAAGCCTTTCGCTAAGGCTGTTCTTGTGGAATTGGCAAAGGGATATTTGGAAGCCCATAGAGGGCTATGGTGAAAAAGGAAATATCTTCCGTTCAAAACTGGAAAGAAGCTTTCTGAGAAACTGCTCTGTGTTCTGTTAATTCATCTCACAGAGTTACATCTTTCCCTTCAAGAAGCCTTTCGCTAAGGCTCTTCTTGTGGAATTGGCAAAGGGATATTTGGAAGCCCATAGAGGGCTATGGTGAAAAAGGAAATATCTTCCGTTCAAAACTGGAAAGAAGCTTTCTGAGAAAGTGCTCTGAGTTCTGTTAATTCATCTCACAGAGTTACATCTTTCCCTTCAAGAAGCCTTTCGCTAAGGCTGTTCTTGTGGAATTGGCAAAGGGATATTTGGAAGCCCATAGAGGGCTATGGTGAAAAAGGAAATATCTTCCGTTCAAAACTGGAAAGAAGCTTTCTGAGAAACTGCTCTGTGTTCTGTTAATTCATCTCACAGAGTTACATCTTTCCCTTCAAGAAGCCTTTCGCTAAGGCTGTTCTTGTGGAATTGGCAAAGGGATATTTGGAAGCCCATAGAGGGCTATGGTGAAAAAGGAAATATCTTCCGTTCAAAACTGGAAAGAAGCTTTCTGAGAAACTGCTCTGTGTTCTGTTAATTCATCTCACAGAGTTGCATCTTTCCCTTCGAGAAGCCTTTCGCTAAGGCTGTTCTTGTGGAATTGGCAAAGGGATATTTGGAAGCCCATAGAGGGCTATGGTGAAAAAGGAAATATCTTCCGTTCAAAACTGGAAAGAAGCTTTCTGAGAAAGTGCTCTGTGTTCTGTTTATTCATCTCACAGAGTTACATCTTTCCCTTCAAGAAGCCTTTCGCTAAGGCTGTTCTTGTGGAATTGGCAAAGGGATATTTGGAAGCCCATAGAGGGCTATGGTGAAAAAGATAATATCTTCCGTTCAAAACTGGAAAGAAGCTTTCTGAGAAACTGTTCTGTGTTCTGTTAATTCGTCTCAGAGAGTTACATCTTTCCCTTCAAGAAGCCTTTCGCTAAGGCTGTTCTTGTGGAATTGGCAAAGGGATATTTGGAAGCCCATAGAGGGCTATGGTGAAAAAGGAAATATCTTCCGTTCAAAATTGGAAAGAAGCTTTCTGAGAAACTGCTCTGTGTTCTGTTAATTCACCTCACAGAGTTACATCTTTCCCTTCAAGAAGCCTTTCGCTAAGGCTGTTCTTGTGGAATTGGCAAAGGGATATTTGGAAGCCCATAGAGGGCTATGGTGAAAAAGGAAATATCTTCCGTTCAAAACTGGAAAGAAGCTTTCTGAGAAACTGCTCTGTGTTCTGTTAATTCATCTCACAGAGTTACATCTTTCCCTTCAAGAAGCCTTTCGCTAAGGCTGTTCTTGTGGAATTGGCAAAGGGATATTTGGAAGCCCATAGAGGGCTATGGTGAAAAAGGAAATATCTTCCGTTCAAAACTGGAAAGAAGCTTTCTGAGAAACTGCTCTGTGTTCTGTTAATTCATCTCACAGAGTTACATCTTTCCCTTCAAGAAGCCTTTCGCTAAGGCTGTTCTTGTGGAATTGGCAAAGGGATATTTGGAAGCCCATAGAGGGCTATGGTGAAAAAGGAAATATCTTCCGTTCAAAACTGGAAAGAAGCTTTCTGAGAAACTGCTCTGTGTTCTGTTCATTCATCTCACAGAGTTACATCTTTCCTTTCAAGAAGCCTTTCGCTAAGGCTGTTCTTGTGGAATTGGCAAAGGGATATTTGGAAGCCCATAGAGGGGTATGGTGAAAAAGGATATATATTCCGTTCAAAACTGGAAAGAAGCTTTCTGAGAAACTGCTCTGTGTACTGTTAATTCATCTCACAGAGTTACATCTTTCCCTTCAAGAAGCCTTTCGCTAAGGCTGTTCTTGTGGAATTGGCAAAGGGATATTTGGAAGCCCATAGAGGGCTATGGTGAAAAAGGAAATATCTTCCGTTCAAAACTGGAAAGAAGCTTTCTGAGACACTGCTCTGTGTTCTGTTCATTCATCTCACAGAGTTACATCTTTCCCTTCAAGAAGCCTTTCGCTAAGGCTGTTCTTGTGGAATTGGCAATGGGATATTTGGAAGCCCATAGAGGGCTATGGTGAAAAAGGAAATATCTTCCGTTCAAAACTGGAAAGAAGCTTTCTGAGAAATTGCTCTGTGTTCTGTGAATTCATCTCACAGAGTTACATCTTTCCCTTCAAGAAGCCTTTCGCTAAGGCTGTTCTTGTGGAATTGGCAAAGGGATATTTGGAAGCCCATAGAGGGCTATGGTGAAAAAGGAAATATCTTCCGTTCAAAACTGGAAAGAAGCTTTCTGGGAAAGTGCTCTGTGTTCTGTTAATTCATCTCACAGAGTTACATCTTTCCCTTCAAGAAGCCTTTCGCTAAGGCTGTTCTTGTGGAATTGGCAGAGGGATATTTGGAAGCCCATAGAGGGCTATGGTGAAAAAGGAAATATCTTCCGTTCAAAACTGGAAAGAAGCTTTCTGAGAAACTGCTCTGTGTTCTGTTAATTCATCTCACAGAGTTACATCTTTCCCTTCAAGAAGCCTTTCGCTAAGGCTGTTCTTGTGGAATTGGCAAAGGGATATTTGGAAGCCCATAGACGGCTACGGTGAAAAAGGAAATATCTTCCGTTCAAAACTGGAAAGAAGCTTTCTGAGAAACTGCTCTGTGTTCTGTTAATTCATCTCACAGAGTTACATCTTTCCCTTCATGAAGCCTTTCGCTAAGGCTGTTCTTGTGTAATTGGCAAAGGGATATTTGGAAGCCCATAGATGGCTATGGTGAAAAAGGAAATATCTTCCGTTCAAAACTGGAAAGAAGCTTTCTGAGAAACTGCTCTGTGTTCTGTTAATTCACCTCACAGAGTTACATCTTTCCCTTCAAGAAGCCTTTCGCTAAGGCTGTTCTTGTGGAATTGGCAAAGGGATATTTGGAAGCCCATAGAGGGCTATGGTGAAAAAGGAAATATCTTCCGTTCAAAACTGGAAAGAAGCTTTCTGAGAAACTGCTCTGTGTTCTGTTAATTCATCTCACAGAGTTACATCTTTCCCTTCAAGAAGCCTTTCGCTAAGGCTTTTCTTGTGGAATTGGCAAAGGGATATTTGGAAGCCCATAGAGGGCTATGGTGAAAAAGGAAATATCTTCCGTTCAAAACTGGAAAGAAGTTTTCTGAGAAACTGCTCTGTGTTCTGTTAATTCATCTCACAGAGTTACATCTTTCCCTTCAAGAAGCCTTTCGCTAAGGCTGTTCTTCTAGAATTGGCAAAGGGATATTTGGAAGCCGACAGAGGGCTATGGTGAAAAAGGAAATATCTTCCGTTCAAAACTGGAAAGAAGCTTTCTGAGAAACTGCTCTGTGTTCTGTTCATTCATCTCACAGAGTTACATCTTTCCCTTCAAGAAGCCTTTCGCTAAGGCTTTTCTTGTGGAATTGGCAAAGGGATATTTGGAAGCCCATAGAGGGCTATGTTGAAAAAGGAAATATCTTCCGTTCAAAACTGGAAAGAAGCTTTCTGAGAAACTGCTCTGTGTTCTGTTAATTCATCTCACAGAGTTACATCTTTCCCTTCAAGAAGCCTTTCGCTAAGGCTGTTCTTGTGGAATTGGCAAAGGGATATTTGGAAACCCATAGAGGGCTATTGTGAAAAAGGAAATATCTTCCGTTCAAAACTGGAAAGAAGTTTTCTGAGAAACTGCTCTGTGTTCTGTTAATTCATCTGACAGAGTTACATCTTTCCCTTCAAGAAGCCTTTCGCTAAGGCTGTTCTTCTAGAATTGGCAAAGGGATATTTGGAAGCCGACAGAGGGCTATGGTGAAAAAGGAAATATCTTCCGTTCAAAACTGGAAAGAAGCTTTCTGAGAAACTGCTCTGTGTTCTGTTCATTCATCTGACAGAGTTACATCTTTCCCTTCAAGAAGCCTTTCGCTAAGGCTTTTCTTGTGGAATTGGCAAAGGGATATTTGGAAGCCCATAGAGGGCTATGGTGAAAAAGGAAATATCGTCCGTTCAAAACTGGAAAGAAGCTTTCTGAGAAACTGCTCTGTGTTCTGTTAATTCATCTCACAGAGTTACATCTTTCCCTTCAAGAAGCCTTTCGCTAAGGCTGTTCTTGTGGAATTGGCAAAGGGATATTTGGAAGCCCATAGAGGGCTATGGTGAAAAAGGAAATATCTTCCGTTCAAAACTGGAAAGAAGTTTTCTGAGAAACTGCTCTGTGTTCTGTTAATTCATCTCACAGAGTTACATCTTTCCCTTCAAGAAGCCTTTCGCTAAGGCTGTTCTTCTAGAATTGGCAAAGTGATATTTGGAAGCCTACAGAGGGCTATGGTGAAAAAGGAAATATCTTCCGTTCAAAACTGGAAAGAAGCTTTCTGAGAAACTGCTCTGTGTTCTGTTCATTCATCTCACAGAGTTACATCTTTCCCTTCAAGAAGCCTTTTGCTAAGGCTGTTCTTGTGGAATTGGCAAAGGGATATTTGGAAGCCCATAGAGGGCTATGGTGAAAAAGGAAATATCTTCCGTTCAAAACTGGAAAGAAGCTTTCTGAGAAACTGCTCTGTGTTCTGTTAATTCATCTCACAGAGTTACATCTTTCCCTTCAAGAAGCCTTTCGCTAAGGCTGTTGTTGTGGAATTGGCAAAGGGATATTTGGAAGCCCATAGAGGGCTATGGTGAAAAAGGAAATATCTTCCGTTCAAAACTGGAAAGAAGCTTTCTGAGAAACTGCTCTGTATTCTGATAATTCATCTCACAGAGTTACATCTTTCCCTTCAAGAAGCCTTTCGCTAAGGCTGTTCTTGTGGAATTGGCAAAGGGATATTTGGAAGCCCATAGAGGGCTATGGTGAAAAAGGAAATATCTTCCGTTCAAAACTGGAAAGAAGCTTTCTGAGAAACTGCTCTGTGTTCTGTTAATTCATCTCACAGAGTTACATCTTTCCCTTCAAGAAGCCTTTCGCTAAGGCTGTTCTTGTGGAATTGGCAAAGGGATATTTGGAAGCAAATAGAGGGCTATGGTGAAAAAGGAAATATCTTCCGTTCAAAACTGGAAAGAAGCTTTCTGAGAAACTGCTCTGTGTTCTGTTAATTCATCTCACAGGGTTACATCTTTCCCTTCAAGAAGCCTTTCGCTAAGGCTGTTCTTGTGGAATTGGCAAAGGGATATTTGGAAGCCCATAGAGGGCTATGGTGAAAAAGGAAATATCTTCCGTTCAAAACTGGAAAGAAGCTTTCTGAGAAACTGCTCTGTGTTCTGTTAATTCATCTCACAGAGTTACATCTTTCCCTTCAAGAAGCCTTTCGCTAAGGCTGTTCTTGTGGAATTGGCAAAGGGATATTTGGAAGCCCATAGAGGGCTATGGTGAAAAAGGAAATATCTTCCGTTCAAAACTGGAAAGAAGCTTTCTGAGAAACTGCTCTGTGTTCTGTTAATTCATCTCACAGAGTTACATCTTTCCCTTCAAGAAGCCTTTCGCTAAGGCTGTTCTTGTGGAATTGGCAAAGGGATATTTGGAAGCCCATAGAGGGCTATGGTGAAAAAGGAAATATCTTCCGTTCAAAACTGGAAAGAAGCTTTCTGAGAAAGTGCTCTGTGTTCTGTTAATTCATCTCACAGAGTTACATCTTTCCCTTCAAGAAGCCTTTCGCTAAGGCTGTTCTTGTGTAATCGGCAAAGGGATATTTGGAAGCCCATAGAGGGCTATGGTGAAACAGGAAATATCTTCCGTTCAAAACTGGAAAGAAGCTTTCTGAGAAACTGCTCTGTGTTCTGTTAATTCATCTCACAGAGTTACATCTTTCCCTTCAAGAAGCCTTTCGCTAAGGCTGTTCTTGTGGAATTGGCAAAGGGATATTTGGAAGCCCATAGAGGGCTATGGTGAAAAAGGAAATATCTTCCGTTCAAAACTGGAAAGAAGCTTTCTGAGAAACTGCTCTGTGTTCTGTTAATTCATCTCACAGAGTTACATCTTTCCCTTCAAGAAGCCTTTCGCTAAGGCTGTTCTTGTGGAATTGGCAAAGGGATATTTGGAAGCCCATAGAGGGCTATGGTGAAAAAGGAAATATCTTCCGTTCAAAACTGGAAAGAAGCTTTCTGAGAAACTGCTCTGTGTTCTGTTAATTCATCTCACAGAGTTACATCTTTCCCTTCGAGAAGCCTTTCGCTAAGGCTGTTCTTGTGGAATTGGCAAAGGGATATTTGGAAGCCCATAGAGGGCTATGGTGAAAAAGGAAATATCTTCCGTTCAAAACTGGAAAGAAGCTTTCTGAGAAACTGCTCTGTGTTCTGTTAATTCATCTCACAGAGTTACATCTTTCCCTTCAAGAAGCCTTTCGCTAAGGCTTTTCTTGTGGAATTGGCAAAGGGATATTTGGAAGCCCATAGAGGACTATGGTGAAAAAGGAAATATCTTCCGTTCAAAACTGGAAAGAAGTTTTCTGAGAAACTGCTCTGTGTTCTGTTAATTCATCTCACAGAGTTACATCTTTCCCTTCAAGAAGCCTTTCACTAAGGCTGTTCTTCTAGAATTGGCAAAGGGATATTTGGAAGCCGACAGAGGGCTATGGTGAAAAAGGAAATATCTTCCGTTCAAAACTGGAAAGAAGCTTTCTGAGAAACTGCTCTGTGTTCTGTTCATTCATCTCACAGAGTTACATCTTTCCCTTCAAGAAGCCTTTCGCTAAGGCTTTTCTTGTGGAATTGGCAAAGGGATATTTGGAAGCCCATAGAGGGCTATGTTGAAAAAGGAAATATCTTCCGTTCAAAACTGGAAAGAAGCTTTCTGAGAAACTGCTCTGTGTTCTGTTAATTCATCTCACAGAGTTACATCTTTCCCTTCAAGAAGCCTTTCGCTAAGGCTGTTCTTGTGGAATTGGCAAAGGGATATTTGGAAACCCATAGAGGGCTATGGTGAAAAAGGAAATATCTTCCGTTCAAAACTGGAAAGAAGTTTTCTGAGAAACTGCTCTGTGTTCTGTTAATTCATCTCACAGAGTTACATCTTTCCCTTCAAGAAGCCTTTCGCTAAGGCTGTTCTTCTAGAATTGGCAAAGGGATATTTGGAAGCCGACAGAGGGCTATGGTGAAAAAGGAAATATCTTCCGTTCAAAACTGGAAAGAAGCTTTCTGAGAAACTGCTCTGTGTTCTGTTCATTCATCTGACAGAGTTACATCTTTCCCTCCAAGAAGCCTTTCGCTAAGGCTTTTCTTGTGGAATTGGCAAAGGGATATTTGGAAGCCCATAGAGGGCTATGGTGAAAAAGGAAATATCGTCCGTTCAAAACTGGAAAGAAGCTTTCTGAGAAACTGCTCTGTGTTCTGTTAATTCATCTCACAGAGTTACATCTTTCCCTTCAAGAAGCCTTTCGCTAAGGCTGTTCTTGTGGAATTGGCAAAGGGATATTTGGAAGCCCATAGAGGGCTATGGTGAAAAAGGAAATATCTTCCGTTCAAAACTGGAAAGAAGTTTTCTGAGAAACTGCTCTGTGTTCTGTTAATTCATCTCACAGAGTTACATCTTTCCCTTCAAGAAGCCTTTCGCTAAGGCTCTTCTTCTAGAATTGGCAAAGTGATATTTGGAAGCCTACAGAGGGCTATGGTGAAAAAGGAAATATCTTCCGTTCAAAACTGGAAAGAAGCTTTCTGAGAAACTGCTCTGTGTTCTGTTCATTCATCTCACAGAGTTACATCTTTACCTTCAAGAAGCCTTTCGCTAAGGCTTTTCTTGTGGAATTGGCAAAGGGATATTTGGAAGCCCATAGAGGGCTATGGTGAAAAAGGAAATATCTTCCGTTCAAAACTGGAAAGAAGCTTTCTGAGAAACTGCTCTGTGTTCTGTTAATTCATCTCACAGAGTTACATCTTTCCCTTCAAGAAGCCTTTCGCTAAGGCTGTTGTTGTGGAATTGGCAAAGGGATATTTGGAAGCCCATAGAGGGCTATGGTGAAAAAGGAAATATCTTCCGTTCAAAACTGGAAAGAAGCTTTCTGAGAAACTGCTCTGTATTCTGATAATTCATCTCACAGAGTTACATCTTTCCCTTCAAGAAGCCTTTCGCTAAGGCTGTTCTTGTGGAATTGGCAAAGGGATATTTGGAGGCCCATAGAGGGCTATGGTGAAAAAGGAAATATCTTCCGTTCAAAACTGGAAAGAAGCTTTCTGAGAAACTGCTCTGTGTTCTGTTAATTCATCTCACAGAGTTACATCTTTCCCTTCAAGAAGCCTTTCGCTAAGGCTGTTCTTGTGGAATTGGCAAAGGGATATTTGGAAGCAAATAGAGGGCTATGGTGAAAAAGGAAATATCTTCCGTTCAAAACTGGAAAGAAGCTTTCTGAGAAACTGCTCTGTGTTCTGTTAATTCATCTCACAGGGTTACATCTTTCCCTTCAAGAAGCCTTTCGCTAAGGCTGTTCTTGTGGAATTGGCAAAGGGATATTTGGAAGCCCATAGAGGGCTATGGTGAAAAAGGAAATATCTTCCGTTCAAAACTGGAAAGAAGCTTTCTGAGAAACTGCTCTGTGTTCTGTTAATTCATCTCACAGAGTTACATCTTTCCCTTCAAGAAGCCTTTCGCTAAGGCTGTTCTTGTGGAATTGGCAAAGGGATATTTGGAAGCCCATAGAGGGCTATGGTGAAAAAGGAAATATCTTCCGTTCAAAACTGGAAAGAAGCTTTCTGAGAAACTGCTCTGTGTTCTGTTCATTCATCTCACAGAGTTACATCTTTCCCTTCAAGAAGCCTTTCGCTAAGGCTGTTCTTGTGGAATTGGCAAAGGGATATTTGGAAGCCCATAGAGGGCTATGGTGAAAAAGGAAATATCTTCCGTTCAAAACTGGAAAGAAGCTTTCTGAGAAAGTGCTCTGTGTTCTGTTAATTCATCTCACAGAGTTACATCTTTCCCTTCAAGAAGCCTTTCGCTAAGGCTGTTCTTGTGTAATCGGCAAAGGGATATTTGGAAGCCCATAGAGGGCTATGGTGAAACAGGAAATATCTTCCGTTCAAAACTGGAAAGAAGCTTTCTGAGAAACTGCTCTGTGTTCTGTTAATTCATCTCACAGAGTTACATCTTTCCCTTCAAGAAGCCTTTCGCTAAGGCTGTTCTTGTGGAATTGGCAAAGGGATATTTGGAAGCCCATAGAGGGCTATGGTGAAAAAGGAAATATCTTCCGTTCAAAACTGGAAAGAAGCTTTCTGAGAAACTGCTCTGTGTTCTGTTAATTCATCTCACAGAGTTACATCTTTCCCTTCAAGAAGCCTTTCGCTAAGGCTGTTCTTGTGGAATTGGCAAAGGGATATTTGGAAGCCCATAGAGGGCTATGGTGAAAAAGGAAATATCTTCCGTTCAAAACTGGAAAGAAGCTTTCTGAGAAACTGCTCTGTGTTCTGTTAATTCATCTCACAGAGTTACATCTTTCCCTTCGAGAAGCCTTTCGCTAAGGCTGTTCTTGTGGAATTGGCAAAGGGATATTTGGAAGCCCATAGAGGGCTATGGTGAAAAAGGAAATATCTTCCGTTCAAAACTGGAAAGAAGCTTTCTGAGAAACTGCTCTGTGTTCTGTTAATTCATCTCACAGAGTTACATCTTTCCCTTCAAGAAGCCTTTCGCTAAGGCTTTTCTTGTGGAATTGGCAAAGGGATATTTGGAAGCCCATAGAGGGCTATGGTGAAAAAGGAAATATCTTCCGTTCAAAACTGGAAAGAAGTTTTCTGAGAAACTGCTCTGTGTTCTGTTAATTCATCTCACAGAGTTACATCTTTCCCTTCAAGAAGCCTTTCACTAAGGCTGTTCTTCTAGAATTGGCAAAGGGATATTTGGAAGCCGACAGAGGGCTATGGTGAAAAAGGAAATATCTTCCGTTCAAAACTGGAAAGAAGCTTTCTGAGAAACTGCTCTGTGTTCTGTTCATTCATCTCACAGAGTTACATCTTTCCCTTCAAGAAGCCTTTCGCTAAGGCTTTTCTTGTGGAATTGGCAAAGGGATATTTGGAAGCCCATAGAGGGCTATGGTGAAAAAGGAAATATCGTCCGTTCAAAACTGGAAAGAAGCTTTCTGAGAAACTGCTCTGTGTTCTGTTAATTCATCTCACAGAGTTACATCTTTCCCTTCAAGAAGCCTTTCGCTAAGGCTGTTCTTGTGGAATTGGCAAAGGGATATTTGGAAGCCCATAGAGGGCTATGGTGAAAAAGGAAATATCTTCCGTTCAAAACTGGAAAGAAGTTTTCTGAGAAACTGCTCTGTGTTCTGTTAATTCATCTCACAGAGTTACATCTTTCCCTTCAAGAAGCCTTTCGCTAAGGCTCTTCTTCTAGAATTGGCAAAGTGATATTTGGAAGCCTACAGAGGGCTATGGTGAAAAAGGAAATATCTTCCGTTCAAAACTGGAAAGAAGCTTTCTGAGAAACTGCTCTGTGTTCTGTTCATTCATCTCACAGAGTTACATCTTTCCCTTCCAGAAGCCTTTCGCTAAGGCTTTTCTTGTGGAATTGGCAAAGGGATATTTGGAAGCCCATAGAGGGCTATGGTGAAAAAGGAAATATCTTCCGTTCAAAACTGGAAAGAAGCTTTCTGAGAAACTGCTCTGTGTTCTGTTAATTCATCTCACAGAGTTACATCTTTCCCTTCAAGAAGCCTTTCGCTAAGGCTGTTGTTGTGGAATTGGCAAAGGGATATTTGGAAGCCCATAGAGGGCTATGGTGAAAAAGGAAATATCTTCCGTTCAAAACTGGAAAGAAGCTTTCTGAGAAACTGCTCTGTATTCTGATAATTCATCTCACAGAGTTACATCTTTCCCTTCAAGAAGCCTTTCGCTAAGGCTGTTCTTGTGGAATTGGCAAAGGGATATTTGGAAGCCCATAGAGGGCTATGGTGAAAAAGGAAATATCTTCCGTTCAAAACTGGAAAGAAGCTTTCTGAGAAACTGCTCTGTGTTCTGTTAATTCATCTCACAGAGTTACATCTTTCCCTTCAAGAAGCCTTTCGCTAAGGCTGTTCTTGTGGAATTGGCAAAGGGATATTTGGAAGCAAATAGAGGGCTATGGTGAAAAAGGAAATATCTTCCGTTCAAAACTGGAAAGAAGCTTTCTGAGAAACTGCTCTGTGTTCTGTTCATTCATCTCACAGAGTTACATCTTTCCTTTCAAGAAGCCTTTCGCTAAGGCTGTTCTTGTGGAATTGGCAAAGGGATATTTGGAAGCCCATAGAGGGGTATGGTGAAAAAGGATATATATTCCGTTCAAAACTGGAAAGAAGCTTTCTGAGAAACTGCTCTGTGTACTGTTAATTCATCTCACAGAGTTACATCTTTCCCTTCAAGAAGCCTTTCGCTAAGGCTGTTCTTGTGGAATTGGCAAAGGGATATTTGGAAGCCCATAGAGGGCTATGGTGAAAAAGGAAATATCTTCCGTTCAAAACTGGAAAGAAGCTTTCTGAGACACTGCTCTGTGTTCTGTTCATTCATCTCACAGAGTTACATCTTTCCCTTCAAGAAGCCTTTCGCTAAGGCTGTTCTTGTGGAATTGGCAATGGGATATTTGGAAGCCCATAGAGGGCTATGGTGAAAAAGGAAATATCTTCCGTTCAAAACTGGAAAGAAGCTTTCTGAGAAATTGCTCTGTGTTCTGTGAATTCATCTCACAGAGTTACATCTTTCCCTTCAAGAAGCCTTTCGCTAAGGCTGTTCTTGTGGAATTGGCAAAGGGATATTTGGAAGCCCATAGAGGGCTATGGTGAAAAAGGAAATATCTTCCGTTCAAAACTGGAAAGAAGCTTTCTGGGAAAGTGCTCTGTGTTCTGTTAATTCATCTCACAGAGTTACATCTTTCCCTTCAAGAAGCCTTTCGCTAAGGCTGTTCTTGTGGAATTGGCAGAGGGATATTTGGAAGCCCATAGAGGGCTATGGTGAAAAAGGAAATATCTTCCGTTCAAAACTGGAAAGAAGCTTTCTGAGAAACTGCTCTGTGTTCTGTTAATTCATCTCACAGAGTTACATCTTTCCCTTCAAGAAGCCTTTCGCTAAGGCTGTTCTTGTGGAATTGGCAAAGGGATATTTGGAAGCCCATAGACGGCTACGGTGAAAAAGGAAATATCTTCCGTTCAAAACTGGAAAGAAGCTTTCTGAGAAACTGCTCTGTGTTCTGTTAATTCATCTCACAGAGTTACATCTTTCCCTTCATGAAGCCTTTCGCTAAGGCTGTTCTTGTGTAATTGGCAAAGGGATATTTGGAAGCCCATAGATGGCTATGGTGAAAAAGGAAATATCTTCCGTTCAAAACTGGAAAGAAGCTTTCTGAGAAACTGCTCTGTGTTCTGTTAATTCACCTCACAGAGTTACATCTTTCCCTTCAAGAAGCCTTTCGCTAAGGCTGTTCTTGTGGAATTGGCAAAGGGATATTTGGAAGCCCATAGAGGGCTATGGTGAAAAAGGAAATATCTTCCGTTCAAAACTGGAAAGAAGCTTTCTGAGAAACTGCTCTGTGTTCTGTTAATTCATCTCACAGAGTTACATCTTTCCCTTCAAGAAGCCTTTCGCTAAGGCTTTTCTTGTGGAATTGGCAAAGGGATATTTGGAAGCCCATAGAGGGCTATGGTGAAAAAGGAAATATCTTCCGTTCAAAACTGGAAAGAAGTTTTCTGAGAAACTGCTCTGTGTTCTGTTAATTCATCTCACAGAGTTACATCTTTCCCTTCAAGAAGCCTTTCGCTAAGGCTGTTCTTCTAGAATTGGCAAAGGGATATTTGGAAGCCGACAGAGGGCTATGGTGAAAAAGGAAATATCTTCCGTTCAAAACTGGAAAGAAGCTTTCTGAGAAACTGCTCTGTGTTCTGTTCATTCATCTCACAGAGTTACATCTTTCCCTTCAAGAAGCCTTTCGCTAAGGCTTTTCTTGTGGAATTGGCAAAGGGATATTTGGAAGCCCATAGAGGGCTATGTTGAAAAAGGAAATATCTTCCGTTCAAAACTGGAAAGAAGCTTTCTGAGAAACTGCTCTGTGTTCTGTTAATTCATCTCACAGAGTTACATCTTTCCCTTCAAGAAGCCTTTCGCTAAGGCTGTTCTTGTGGAATTGGCAAAGGGATATTTGGAAACCCATAGAGGGCTATTGTGAAAAAGGAAATATCTTCCGTTCAAAACTGGAAAGAAGTTTTCTGAGAAACTGCTCTGTGTTCTGTTAATTCATCTGACAGAGTTACATCTTTCCCTTCAAGAAGCCTTTCGCTAAGGCTGTTCTTGTGGAATTGGCAAAGGGATATTTGGAAGCCGACAGAGGGCTATGGTGAAAAAGGAAATATCTTCCGTTCAAAACTGGAAAGAAGCTTTCTGAGAAACTGCTCTGTGTTCTGTTCATTCATCTGACAGAGTTACATCTTTCCCTTCAAGAAGCCTTTCGCTAAGGCTTTTCTTGTGGAATTGGCAAAGGGATATTTGGAAGCCCATAGAGGGCTATGGTGAAAAAGGAAATATCGTCCGTTCAAAACTGGAAAGAAGCTTTCTGAGAAACTGCTCTGTGTTCTGTTAATTCATCTCACAGAGTTACATCTTTCCCTTCAAGAAGCCTTTCGCTAAGGCTGTTCTTGTGGAATTGGCAAAGGGATATTTGGAAGCCCATAGAGGGCTATGGTGAAAAAGGAAATATCTTCCGTTCAAAACTGGAAAGAAGTTTTCTGAGAAACTGCTCTGTGTTCTGTTAATTCATCTCACAGAGTTACATCTTTCCCTTCAAGAAGCCTTTCGCTAAGGCTGTTCTTCTAGAATTGGCAAAGTGATATTTGGAAGCCTACAGAGGGCTATGGTGAAAAAGGAAATATCTTCCGTTCAAAACTGGAAAGAAGCTTTCTGAGAAACTGCTCTGTGTTCTGTTCATTCATCTCACAGAGTTACATCTTTCCCTTCAAGAAGCCTTTCGCTAAGGCTGTTCTTGTGGAATTGGCAAAGGGATATTTGGAAGCCCATAGAGGGCTATGGTGAAAAAGGAAATATCTTCCGTTCAAAACTGGAAAGAAGCTTTCTGAGAAACTGCTCTGTATTCTGTTAATTCATCTCACAGAGTTACATCTTTCCCTTCAAGAAGCCTTTCGCTAAGGCTGTTGTTGTGGAATTGGCAAAGGGATATTTGGAAGCCCATAGAGGGCTATGGTGAAAAAGGAAATATCTTCCGTTCAAAACTGGAAAGAAGCTTTCTGAGAAACTGCTCTGTATTCTGATAATTCATCTCACAGAGTTACATCTTTCCCTTCAAGAAGCCTTTCGCTAAGGCTGTTCTTGTGGAATTGGCAAAGGGATATTTGGAAGCCCATAGAGGGCTATGGTGAAAAAGGAAATATCTTCCGTTCAAAACTGGAAAGAAGCTTTCTGAGAAACTGCTCTGTGTTCTGTTAATTCATCTCACAGAGTTACATCTTTCCCTTCAAGAAGCCTTTCGCTAAGGCTGTTCTTGTGGAATTGGCAAAGGGATATTTGGAAGCAAATAGAGGGCTATGGTGAAAAAGGAAATATCTTCCGTTCAAAACTGGAAAGAAGCTTTCTGAGAAACTGCTCTGTGTTCTGTTAATTCATCTCACAGGGTTACATCTTTCCCTTCAAGAAGCCTTTCGCTAAGGCTGTTCTTGTGGAATTGGCAAAGGGATATTTGGAAGCCCATAGAGGGCTATGGTGAAAAAGGAAATATCTTCCGTTCAAAACTGGAAAGAAGCTTTCTGAGAAACTGCTCTGTGTTCTGTTAATTCATCTCACAGAGTTACATCTTTCCCTTCAAGAAACCTTTCGCTAAGGCTGTTCTTGTGGAATTGGCAAAGGGATATTTGGAAGCCCATAGAGGGCTATGGTGAAAAAGGAAATATCTTCCGTTCAAAACTGGAAAGAAGCTTTCTGAGAAACTGCTCTGTGTTCTGTTAATTCATCTCACAGAGTTACATCTTTCCCTTCAAGAAGCCTTTCGCTAAGGCTGTTCTTGTGGAATTGGCAAAGGGATATTTGGAAGCCCATAGAGGGCTATGGTGAAAAAGGAAATATCTTCCGTTCAAAACTGGAAAGAAGCTTTCTGAGAAAGTGCTCTGTGTTCTGTTAATTCATCTCACAGAGTTACATCTTTCCCTTCAAGAAGCCTTTCGCTAAGGCTGTTCTTGTGTAATCGGCAAAGGGATATTTGGAAGCCCATAGAGGGCTATGGTGAAACAGGAAATATCTTCCGTTCAAAACTGGAAAGAAGCTTTCTGAGAAACTGCTCTGTGTTCTGTTAATTTATCTCACAGAGTTACATCTTTCCCTTCAAGAAGCCTTTCGCTAAGGCTGTTCTTGTGGAATTGGCAAAGGGATATTTGGAAGCCCATAGAGGGCTATGGTGAAAAAGGAAATATCTTCCGTTCAAAACTGGAAAGAAGCTTTCTGAGAAACTGCTCTGTGTTCTGTTAATTCATCTCACAGAGTTACATCTTTCCCTTCAAGAAGCCTTTCGCTAAGGCTGTTCTTGTGGAATTGGCAAAGGGATATTTGGAAGCCCATAGAGGGCTATGGTGAAAAAGGAAATATCTTCCGTTCAAAACTGGAAAGAAGCTTTCTGAGAAACTGCTCTGTGTTCTGTTAATTCATCTCACAGAGTTACATCTTTCCCTTCGAGAAGCCTTTCGCTAAGGCTGTTCTTGTGGAATTGGCAAAGGGATATTTGGAAGCCCATAGAGGGCTATGGTGAAAAAGGAAATATCTTCCGTTCAAAACTGGAAAGAAGCTTTCTGAGAAACTGCTCTGTGTTCTGTTAATTCATCTCACAGAGTTACATCTTTCCCTTCAAGAAGCCTTTCGCTAAGGCTTTTCTTGTGGAATTGGCAAAGGGATATTTGGAAGCCCATAGAGGACTATGGTGAAAAAGGAAATATCTTCCGTTCAAAACTGGAAAGAAGTTTTCTGAGAAACTGCTCTGTGTTCTGTTAATTCATCTCACAGAGTTACATCTTTCCCTTCAAGAAGCCTTTCACTAAGGCTGTTCTTCTAGAATTGGCAAAGGGATATTTGGAAGCCGACAGAGGGCTATGGTGAAAAAGGAAATATCTTCCGTTCAAAACTGGAAAGAAGCTTTCTGAGAAACTGCTCTGTGTTCTGTTCATTCATCTCACAGAGTTACATCTTTCCCTTCAAGAAGCCTTTCGCTAAGGCTTTTCTTGTGGAATTGGCAAAGGGATATTTGGAAGCCCATAGAGGGCTATGTTGAAAAAGGAAATATCTTCCGTTCAAAACTGGAAAGAAGCTTTCTGAGAAACTGCTCTGTGTTCTGTTAATTCATCTCACAGAGTTACATCTTTCCCTTCAAAAGCCTTTCGCTAAGGCTGTTCTTGTGGAATTGGCAAAGGGATATTTGGAAACCCATAGAGGGCTATGGTGAAAAAGGAAATATCTTCCGTTCAAAACTGGAAAGAAGTTTTCTGAGAAACTGCTCTGTGTTCTGTTAATTCATCTCACAGAGTTACATCTTTCCCTTCAAGAAGCCTTTCGCTAAGGCTGTTCTTCTAGAATTGGCAAAGGGATATTTGGAAGCCGACAGAGGGCTATGGTGAAAAAGGAAATATCTTCCGTTCAAAACTGGAAAGAAGCTTTCTGAGAAACTGCTCTGTGTTCTGTTCATTCATCTGACAGAGTTACATCTTTCCCTTCAAGAAGCCTTTCGCTAAGGCTTTTCTTGTGGAATTGGCAAAGGGATATTTGGAAGCCCATAGAGGGCTATGGTGAAAAAGGAAATATCGTCCGTTCAAAACTGGAAAGAAGCTTTCTGAGAAACTGCTCTGTGTTCTGTTAATTCATCTCACAGAGTTACATCTTTCCCTTCAAGAAGCCTTTCGCTAAGGCTGTTCTTGTGGAATTGGCAAAGGGATATTTGGAAGCCCATAGAGGGCTATGGTGAAAAAGGAAATATCTTCCGTTCAAAACTGGAAAGAAGTTTTCTGAGAAACTGCTCTGTGTTCTGTTAATTCATCTCACAGAGTTACATCTTTCCCTTCAAGAAGCCTTTCGCTAAGGCTCTTCTTCTAGAATTGGCAAAGTGATATTTGGAAGCCTACAGAGGGCTATGGTGAAAAAGGAAATATCTTCCGTTCAAAACTGGAAAGAAGCTTTCTGAGAAACTGCTCTGTGTTCTGTTCATTCATCTCACAGAGTTACATCTTTACCTTCAAGAAGCCTTTCGCTAAGGCTTTTCTTGTGGAATTGGCAAAGGGATATTTGGAAGCCCATAGAGGGCTATGGTGAAAAAGGAAATATCTTCCGTTCAAAACTGGAAAGAAGCTTTCTGAGAAACTGCTCTGTGTTCTGTTAATTCATCTCACAGAGTTACATCTTTCCCTTCAAGAAGCCTTTCGCTAAGGCTGTTGTTGTGGAATTGGCAAAGGGATATTTGGAAGCCCATAGAGGGCTATGGTGAAAAAGGAAATATCTTCCGTTCAAAACTGGAAAGAAGCTTTCTGAGAAACTGCTCTGTATTCTGATAATTCATCTCACAGAGTTACATCTTTCCCTTCAAGAAGCCTTTCGCTAAGGCTGTTCTTGTGGAATTGGCAAAGGGATATTTGGAAGCCCATAGAGGGCTATGGTGAAAAAGGAAATATCTTCCGTTCAAAACTGGAAAGAAGCTTTCTGAGAAACTGCTCTGTGTTCTGTTAATTCATCTCACAGAGTTACATCTTTCCCTTCAAGAAGCCTTTCGCTAAGGCTGTTCTTGTGGAATTGGCAAAGGGATATTTGGAAGCAAATAGAGGGCTATGGTGAAAAAGGAAATATCTTCCGTTCAAAACTGGAAAGAAGCTTTCTGAGAAACTGCTCTGTGTTCTGTTAATTCATCTCACAGGGTTACATCTTTCCCTTCAAGAAGCCTTTCGCTAAGGCTGTTCTTGTGGAATTGGCAAAGGGATATTTGGAAGCCCATAGAGGGCTATGGTGAAAAAGGAAATATCTTCCGTTCAAAACTGGAAAGAAGCTTTCTGAGAAACTGCTCTGTGTTCTGTTAATTCATCTCACAGAGTTACATCTTTCCCTTCAAGAAGCCTTTCGCTAAGGCTGTTCTTGTGGAATTGGCAAAGGGATATTTGGAAGCCCATAGAGGGCTATGGTGAAAAAGGAAATATCTTCCGTTCAAAACTGGAAAGAAGCTTTCTGAGAAACTGCTCTGTGTTCTGTTCATTCATCTCACAGAGTTACATCTTTCCCTTCAAGAAGCCTTTCGCTAAGGCTGTTCTTGTGGAATTGGCAAAGGGATATTTGGAAGCCCATAGAGGGCTATGGTGAAAAAGGAAATATCTTCCGTTCAAAACTGGAAAGAAGCTTTCTGAGAAAGTGCTCTGTGTTCTGTTAATTCATCTCACAGAGTTACATCTTTCCCTTCAAGAAGCCTTTCGCTAAGGCTGTTCTTGTGTAATCGGCAAAGGGATATTTGGAAGCCCATAGAGGGCTATGGTGAAACAGGAAATATCTTCCGTTCAAAACTGGAAAGAAGCTTTCTGAGAAACTGCTCTGTGTTCTGTTAATTCATCTCACAGAGTTACATCTTTCCCTTCAAGAAGCCTTTCGCTAAGGCTGTTCTTGTGGAATTGGCAAAGGGATATTTGGAAGCCCATAGAGGGCTATGGTGAAAAAGGAAATATCTTCCGTTCAAAACTGGAAAGAAGCTTTCTGAGAAACTGCTCTGTGTTCTGTTAATTCATCTCACAGAGTTACATCTTTCCCTTCAAGAAGCCTTTCGCTAAGGCTGTTCTTGTGGAATTGGCAAAGGGATATTTGGAAGCCCATAGAGGGCTATGGTGAAAAAGGAAATATCTTCCGTTCAAAACTGGAAAGAAGCTTTCTGAGAAACTGCTCTGTGTTCTGTTAATTCATCTCACAGAGTTACATCTTTCCCTTCGAGAAGCCTTTCGCTAAGGCTGTTCTTGTGGAATTGGCAAAGGGATATTTGGAAGCCCATAGAGGGCTATGGTGAAAAAGGAAATATCTTCCGTTCAAAACTGGAAAGAAGCTTTCTGAGAAACTGCTCTGTGTTCTGTTAATTCATCTCACAGAGTTACATCTTTCCCTTCAAGAAGCCTTTCGCTAAGGCTTTTCTTGTGGAATTGGCAAAGGGATATTTGGAAGCCCATAGAGGGCTATGGTGAAAAAGGAAATATCTTCCGTTCAAAACTGGAAAGAAGTTTTCTGAGAAACTGCTCTGTGTTCTGTTAATTCATCTCACAGAGTTACATCTTTCCCTTCAAGAAGCCTTTCACTAAGGCTGTTCTTCTAGAATTGGCAAAGGGATATTTGGAAGCCGACAGAGGGCTATGGTGAAAAAGGAAATATCTTCCGTTCAAAACTGGAAAGAAGCTTTCTGAGAAACTGCTCTGTGTTCTGTTCATTCATCTCACAGAGTTACATCTTTCCCTTCAAGAAGCCTTTCGCTAAGGCTTTTCTTGTGGAATTGGCAAAGGGATATTTGGAAGCCCATAGAGGGCTATGTTGAAAAAGGAAATATCTTCCGTTCAAAACTGGAAAGAAGCTTTCTGAGAAACTGCTCTGTGTTCTGTTAATTCATCTCACAGAGTTACATCTTTCCCTTCAAGAAGCCTTTCGCTAAGGCTGTTCTTGTGGAATTGGCAAAGGGATATTTGGAAGCCCATAGAGGGCTATGGTGAAAAAGGAAATATCTTCCGTTCAAAACTGGAAAGAAGTTTTCTGAGAAACTGCTCTGTGTTCTGTTAATTCATCTCACAGAGTTACATCTTTCCCTTCAAGAAGCCTTTCGCTAAGGCTCTTCTTCTAGAATTGGCAAAGTGATATTTGGAAGCCTACAGAGGGCTATGGTGAAAAAGGAAATATCTTCCGTTCAAAACTGGAAAGAAGCTTTCTGAGAAACTGCTCTGTGTTCTGTTCATTCATCTCACAGAGTTACATCTTTCCCTTCCAGAAGCCTTTCGCTAAGGCTTTTCTTGTGGAATTGGCAAAGGGATATTTGGAAGCCCATAGAGGGCTATGGTGAAAAAGGAAATATCTTCCGTTCAAAACTGGAAAGAAGCTTTCTGAGAAACTGCTCTGTGTTCTGTTAATTCATCTCACAGAGTTACATCTTTCCCTTCAAGAAGCCTTTCGCTAAGGCTGTTGTTGTGGAATTGGCAAAGGGATATTTGGAAGCCCATAGAGGGCTATGGTGAAAAAGGAAATATCTTCCGTTCAAAACTGGAAAGAAGCTTTCTGAGAAACTGCTCTGTATTCTGATAATTCATCTCACAGAGTTACATCTTTCCCTTCAAGAAGCCTTTCGCTAAGGCTGTTCTTGTGGAATTGGCAAAGGGATATTTGGAAGCCCATAGAGGGCTATGGTGAAAAAGGAAATATCTTCCGTTCAAAACTGGAAAGAAGCTTTCTGAGAAACTGCTCTGTGTTCTGTTAATTCATCTCACAGAGTTACATCTTTCCCTTCAAGAAGCCTTTCGCTAAGGCTGTTCTTGTGGAATTGGCAAAGGGATATTTGGAAGCAAATAGAGGGCTATGGTGAAAAAGGAAATATCTTCCGTTCAAAACTGGAAAGAAGCTTTCTGAGAAACTGCTCTGTGTTCTGTTAATTCATCTCACAGGGTTACATCTTTCCCTTCAAGAAGCCTTTCGCTAAGGCTGTTCTTGTGGAATTGGCAAAGGGATATTTGGAAGCCCATAGAGGGCTATGGTGAAAAAGGAAATATCTTCCGTTCAAAACTGGAAAGAAGCTTTCTGAGAAACTGCTCTGTGTTCTGTTAATTCATCTCACAGAGTTACATCTTTCCCTTCAAGAAGCCTTTCGCTAAGGCTGTTCTTGTGGAATTGGCAAAGGGATATTTGGAAGCCCATAGAGGGCTATGGTGAAAAAGGAAATATCTTCCGTTCAAAACTGGAAAGAAGCTTTCTGAGAAACTGCTCTGTGTTCTGTTAATTCATCTCACAGAGTTACATCTTTCCCTTCAAGAAGCCTTTCGCTAAGGCTGTTCTTGTGGAATTGGCAAAGGGATATTTGGAAGCCCATAGAGGGCTATGGTGAAAAAGGAAATATCTTCCGTTCAAAACTGGAAAGAAGCTTTCTGAGAAACTGCTCTGTGTTCTGTTAATTCATCTCACAGAGTTACATCTTTCCCTTCAAGAAGCCTTTCGCTAAGGCTGTTCTTGTGGAATTGGCAAAGGGATATTTGGAAGCCCATAGAGGGCTATGGTGAAAAAGGAAATATCTTCCGTTCAAAACTGGAAAGAAGCTTTCTGAGAAACTGCTCTGTGTTCTGTTAATTCATCTCACAGAGTTACATCTTTCCCTTCAAGAAGCCTTTCGCTAAGGCTGTTCTTGTGGAATTGGCAAAGGGATATTTGGAAGCCCATAGAGGGCTATGGTGAAAAAGGAAATATCTTCCGTTCAAAACTGGAAAGAAGCTTTCTGAGAAACTGCTCTGTGTTCTGTTAATTCATCTCACAGAGATACATCTTTCCCTTCAAGAAGCCTTTCGCTAAGGCTGTTCTTGTGGAATTGGCAAAGGGATATTTGGAAGCCCATAGAGGGCTATGGTGAAAAAGGAAATATCTTCCGTTCAAAACTGGAAAGAAGCTTTCTGAGAAACTGCTCTGTGTTCTGTTAATTCATCTCACAGAGTTACATCTTTCCCTTCAAGAAGCCTTTCGCTAAGGCTGTTCTTGTGGAATTGGCAAAGGGATATTTGGAAGCCCATAGAGGGCTCTGGTGAAAAAGGAAATATCTTCCGTTCAAAACTGGAAAGAAGCTTTCTGAGAAACTGCTCTGTGTTCTGTTAATTCATCTCACAGAGTTACATCTTTCCCTTCAAGAAGCCTTTCGCTAAGGCTGTTCTTGTGGAATTGGCAAAGGGATATTTGGAAGCCCATAGAGGGCTATGGTGAAAAAGGAAATATCTTCCGTTCAAAACTGGAAAGAAGCTTTCTGAGAAACTGCTCTGTGTTCTGTTAATTCATCTCACAGAGTTACATCTTTCCCTTCGAGAAGCCTTTCGCTAAGGCTGTTCTTGTGGAATTGGCAAAGGGATATTTGGAAGCCCATAGAGGGCTATGGTGAAAAAGGAAATATCTTCCGTTCAAAACTGGAAAGAAGCTTTCTGAGAAACTGCTCTGTGTTCTGTTAATTCATCTCACAGAGTTACATCTTTCCCTTCAAGAAGCCTTTCGCTAAGGCTTTTCTTGTGGAATTGGCAAAGGGATATTTGGAAGCCCATAGAGGGCTATGGTGAAAAAGGAAATATCTTCCGTTCAAAACTGGAAAGAAGTTTTCTGAGAAACTGCTCTGTGTTCTGTTAATTCATCTCACAGAGTTACATCTTTCCCTTCAAGAAGCCTTTCACTAAGGCTGTTCTTCTAGAATTGGCAAAGGGATATTTGGAAGCCGACAGAGGGCTATGGTGAAAAAGGAAATATCTTCCGTTCAAAACTGGAAAGAAGCTTTCTGAGAAACTGCTCTGTGTTCTGTTCATTCATCTCACAGAGTTACATCTTTCCCTTCAAGAAGCCTTTCGCTAAGGCTTTTCTTGTGGAATTGGCAAAGGGATATTTGGAAGCCCATAGAGGGCTATGTTGAAAAAGGAAATATCTTCCGTTCAAAACTGGAAAGAAGCTTTCTGAGAAACTGCTCTGTGTTCTGTTAATTCATCTCACAGAGTTACATCTTTCCCTTCAAGAAGCCTTTCGCTAAGGCTGTTCTTGTGGAATTGGCAAAGGGATATTTGGAAACCCATAGAGGGCTATGGTGAAAAAGGAAATATCTTCCGTTCAAAACTGGAAAGAAGTTTTCTGAGAAACTGCTCTGTGTTCTGTTAATTCATCTCACAGAGTTACATCTTTCCCTTCAAGAAGCCTTTCGCTAAGGCTGTTCTTCTAGAATTGGCAAAGGGATATTTGGAAGCCGACAGAGGGCTATGGTGAAAAAGGAAATATCTTCCGTTCAAAACTGGAAAGAAGCTTTCTGAGAAACTGCTCTGTGTTCTGTTCATTCATCTGACAGAGTTACATCTTTCCCTTCAAGAAGCCTTTCGCTAAGGCTTTTCTTGTGGAATTGGCAAAGGGATATTTGGAAGCCCATAGAGGGCTATGGTGAAAAAGGAAATATCGTCCGTTCAAAACTGGAAAGAAGCTTTCTGAGAAACTGCTCTGTGTTCTGTTAATTCATCTCACAGAGTTACATCTTTCCCTTCAAGAAGCCTTTCGCTAAGGCTGTTCTTGTGGAATTGGCAAAGGGATATTTGGAAGCCCATAGAGGGCTATGGTGAAAAAGGAAATATCTTCCGTTCAAAACTGGAAAGAAGTTTTCTGAGAAACTGCTCTGTGTTCTGTTAATTCATCTCACAGAGTTACATCTTTCCCTTCAAGAAGCCTTTCGCTAAGGCTCTTCTTCTAGAATTGGCAAAGTGATATTTGGAAGCCTACAGAGGGCTATGGTGAAAAAGGAAATATCTTCCGTTCAAAACTGGAAAGAAGCTTTCTGAGAAACTGCTCTGTGTTCTGTTCATTCATCTCACAGAGTTACATCTTTCCCTTCAAGAAGCCTTTCGCTAAGGCTTTTCTTGTGGAATTGGCAAAGGGATATTTGGAAGCCCATAGAGGGCTATGATGAAAAAGGAAATATCTTCCGTTCAAAACTGGAAAGAAGCTTTCTGAGAAACTGCTCTGTGTTCTGTTAATTCATCTCACAGAGTTACATCTTTCCCTTCAAGAAGCCTTTCGCTAAGGCTGTTGTTGTGGAATTGGCAAAGGGATATTTGGAAGCCCATAGAGGGCTATGGTGAAAAAGGAAATATCTTCCGTTCAAAACTGGAAAGAAGCTTTCTGAGAAACTGCTCTGTATTCTGATAATTCATCTCACAGAGTTACATCTTTCCCTTCAAGAAGCCTTTCGCTAAGGCTGTTCTTGTGGAATTGGCAAAGGGATATTTGGAAGCCCATAGAGGGCTATGGTGAAAAAGGAAATATCTTCCGTTCAAAACTGGAAAGAAGCTTTCTGAGAAACTGCTCTGTGTTCTGTTAATTCATCTCACAGAGTTACATCTTTCCCTTCAAGAAGCCTTTCGCTAAGGCTGTTCTTGTGGAATTGGCAAAGGGATATTTGGAAGCAAATAGAGGGCTATGGTGAAAAAGGAAATATCTTCCGTTCAAAACTGGAAAGAAGCTTTCTGAGAAACTGCTCTGTGTTCTGTTAATTCATCTCACAGGGTTACATCTTTCCCTTCAAGAAGCCTTTCGCTAAGGCTGTTCTTGTGGAATTGGCAAAGGGATATTTGGAAGCCCATAGAGGGCTATGGTGAAAAAGGAAATATCTTCCGTTCAAAACTGGAAAGAAGCTTTCTGAGAAACTGCTCTGTGTTCTGTTAATTCATCTCACAGAGTTACATCTTTCCCTTCAAGAAGCCTTTCGCTAAGGCTGTTCTTGTGGAATTGGCAAAGGGATATTTGGAAGCCCATAGAGGGCTATGGTGAAAAAGGAAATATCTTCCGTTCAAAACTGGAAAGAAGCTTTCTGAGAAACTGCTCTGTGTTCTGTTCATTCATCTCACAGAGTTACATCTTTCCCTTCAAGAAGCCTTTCGCTAAGGCTGTTCTTGTGGAATTGGCAAAGGGATATTTGGAAGCCCATAGAGGGCTATGGTGAAAAAGGAAATATCTTCCGTTCAAAACTGGAAAGAAGCTTCCTGAGAAAGTGCTCTGTGTTCTGTTAATTCATCTCACAGAGTTACATCTTTCCCTTCAAGAAGCCTTTCGCTAAGGCTGTTCTTGTGTAATCGGCAAAGGGATATTTGGAAGCCCATAGAGGGCTATGGTGAAACAGGAAATATCTTCCGTTCAAAACTGGAAAGAAGCTTTCTGAGAAACTGCTCTGTGTTCTGTTAATTCATCTCACAGAGTTACATCTTTCCCTTCAAGAAGCCTTTCGCTAAGGCTGTTCTTGTGGAATTGGCAAAGGGATATTTGGAAGCCCATAGAGGGCTATGGTGAAAAAGGAAATATCTTCCGTTCAAAACTGGAAAGAAGCTTTCTGAGAAACTGCTCTGTGTTCTGTTAATTCATCTCACAGAGTTACATCTTTCCCTTCAAGAAGCCTTTCGCTAAGGCTGTTCTTGTGGAATTGGCAAAGGGATATTTGGAAGCCCATAGAGGGCTATGGTGAAAAAGGAAATATCTTCCGTTCAAAACTGGAAAGAAGCTTTCTGAGAAACTGCTCTGTGTTCTGTTAATTCATCTCACAGAGTTACATCTTTCCCTTCGAGAAGCCTTTCGCTAAGGCTGTTCTTGTGGAATTGGCAAAGGGATATTTGGAAGCCCATAGAGGGCTATGGTGAAAAAGGAAATATCTTCCGTTCAAAACTGGAAAGAAGCTTTCTGAGAAACTGCTCTGTGTTCTGTTAATTCATCTCACAGAGTTACATCTTTCCCTTCAAGAAGCCTTTCGCTAAGGCTGTTCTTGTGGAATTGGCAAAGGGATATTTGGAAGCCCATAGAGGGCTATGGTGAAAAAGGAAATATCTTCCGTTCAAAACTGGAAAGAAGCTTTCTGAGAAACTGCTCTGTGTTCTGTTAATTCATCTCACAGAGTTACATCTTTCCCTTCAAGAAGCCTTTCGCTAAGGCTGTTCTTGTGGAATTGGCAAAGGGATATTTGGAAGCCCATAGAGGGCTATGGTGAAAAAGGAAATATCTTCCGTTCAAAACTGGAAAGAAGCTTTCTGAGAAACTGCTCTGTGTTCTGTTAATTCATCTCACAGAGTTACATCTTTCCCTTCAAGAAGCCTTTCGCTAAGGCTGTTCTTGTGGAATTGGCAAAGGGATATTTGGAAGCCCATAGAGGGCTATGGTGAAAAAGGAAATATCTTCCGTTCAAAACTGGAAAGAAGCTTTCTGAGAAACTGCTCTGTGTTCTGTTAATTCATCTCACAGAGTTACATCTTTCCCTTCAAGAAGCCTTTCGCTAAGGCTGTTCTTGTGGAATTGGCAAAGGGATATTTGGAAGCCCATAGAGGGCTATGGTGAAAAAGGAAATATCTTCCGTTCAAAACTGGAAAGAAGCTTTCTGAGAAACTGCTCTGTGTTCTGTTAATTCATCTCACAGAGTTACATCTTTCCCTTCAAGAAGCCTTTCGCTAAGGCTGTTCTTGTGGAATTGGCAAAGGGATATTTGGAAGCCCATAGAGGGCTATGGTGAAAAAGGAAATATCTTCCGTTCAAAACTGGAAAGAAGCTTTCTGAGAAACTGCTCTGTGTTCTGTTAATTCATCTCACAGAGATACATCTTTCCCTTCAAGAAGCCTTTCGCTAAGGCTGTTCTTGTGGAATTGGCAAAGGGATATTTGGAAGCCCATAGAGGGCTATGGTGAAAAAGGAAATATCTTCCGTTCAAAACTGGAAAGAAGCTTTCTGAGAAACTGCTCTGTGTTCTGTTAATTCATCTCACAGAGTTACATCTTTCCCTTCAAGAAGCCTTTCGCTAAGGCTGTTCTTGTGGAATTGGCAAAGGGATATTTGGAAGCCCATAGAGGGCTCTGGTGAAAAAGGAAATATCTTCCGTTCAAAACTGGAAAGAAGCTTTCTGAGAAACTGCTCTGTGTTCTGTTAATTCATCTCACAGAGTTACATCTTTCCCTTCAAGAAGCCTTTCGCTAAGGCTGTTCTTGTGGAATTGGCAAAGGGATATTTGGAAGCCCATAGAGGGCTATGGTGAAAAAGGAAATATCTTCCGTTCAAAACTGGAAAGAAGCTTTCTGAGAAACTGCTCTGTGTTCTGTTAATTCATCTCACAGAGTTACATCTTTCCCTTCAAGAAGCCTTTCGCTAAGGCTGTTCTTGTGGAATTGGCAAAGGGATATTTGGAAGCCCATAGAGGGCTACGGTGAAAAAGGAAATATCTTCCGTTCAAAACTGGAAAGAAGCTTTCTGAGAAACTGCTCTGTGTTCTGTTAATTCATCTCACAGAGTTACATCTTTCCCTTCAAGAAGCCTTTCGCTAAGGCTGTTCTTGTGGAATTGGCAAAGGGATATTTGGAAACCCATAGAGGGCTATGGTGAAAAAGGAAATATCTTCCGTTCAAAACTGGAAAGAAGCTTTCTGAGAAACTGCTCTGTGTTCTGTTAATTCATCTCACAGAGTTACATCTTTCCCTTCAAGAAGCCTTTCGCTAAGGCTGTTCTTGTGGAATTGGCAAAGGGATATTTGGAAGCCCATAAAGGGCTATGGTGAAAAAGGAAATATCTTCCGTTCAAAACTGGAAAGAAGCTTTCTGAGAAACTGCTCTGTGTTCTGTTAATTCATCTCACAGAGTTACATCTTTCCCTTCAAGAAGCCTTTCGCTAAGGCTGTTCTTGTGGAATTGGCAAAGGGATATTTGGAAGCCCATAGAGGGCTATGGTGAAAAAGGAAATATCTTCCGTTCAAAACTGGAAAGAAGCTTTCTGAGAAACTGCTCTGTGTTCTGTTAATTCATCTCACAGAGTTACATCTTTCCCTTCAAGAAGCCTTTCGCTAAGGCTGTTCTTGTGGAATTGGCAAAGGGATATTTGGAAGCCCATAGAGGGCTATGGTGAAAAAGGAAATATCTTCCGTTCAAAACTGGAAAGAAGCTTTCTGAGAAACTGCTCTGTGTTCTGTTAATTCATCTCACAGAGTTACATCTTTCCCTTCAAGAAGCCTTTCGCTAAGGCTGTTCTTGTGGAATTGGCAAAGGGATATTTGGAAGCCCATAGAGGGCTATGGTGAAAAAGGAAATATCTTCCGTTCAAAACTGGAAAGAAGCTTTCTGAGAAACTGCTCTGTGTTCTGTTAATTCATCTCACAGAGTTACATCTTTCCCTTCAAGAAGCCTTTCGCTAAGGCTGTTCTTGTGGAATTGGCAAAGGGATATTTGGAAGCCCATAGAGGGCTATGGTGAAAAAGGAAATATCTTCCGTTCAAAACTGGAAAGAAGCTTTCTGAGAAACTGCTCTGTGTTCTGTTAATTCATCTCACAGAGTTACATCTTTCCCTTCAAGAAGCCTTTCGCTAAGGCTGTTCTTGTGGAATTGGCAAAGGGATATTTGGAAGCCCATAGAGGGCTATGGTGAAAAAGGAAATATCTTCCGTTCAAAACTGGAAAGAAGCTTTCTGAGAAACTGCTCTGTGTTCTGTTAATTCATCTCACAGAGTTACATCTTTCCCTTCAAGAAGCCTTTCGCTAAGGCTGTTCTTGTGGAATTGGCAAAGGGATATTTGGAAGCCCATAGAGGGCTATGGTGAAAAAGGAAATATCTTCCGTTCAAAACTGGAAAGAAGCTTTCTGAGAAACTGCTCTGTGTTCTGTTAATTCATCTCACAGAGTTACATCTTTCCCTTCAAGAAGCCTTTCGCTAAGGCTCTTCTTGTGGAATTGGCAAAGGGATATTTGGAAGCCCATAGAGGGCTATGGTGAAAAAGGAAATATCTTCCGTTCAAAACTGGAAAGAAGCTTTCTGAGAAACTGCTCTGTGTTCTGTTAATTCATCTCACAGAGTTACATCTTTCCCTTCAAGAAGCCTTTCGCTAAGGCTCTTCTTGTGGAATTGGCAAAGGGATATTTGGAAGCCCATAGAGGGCTATGGTGAAAAAGGAAATATCTTCCGTTCAAAACTGGAAAGAAGCTTTCTGAGAAACTGCTCTGTGTTCTGTTAATTCATCTCACAGAGTTACATCTTTCCCTTCAAGAAGCCTTTCGCTAAGGCTGTTCTTGTGGAATTGGCAAAGGGATATTTGGAAGCCCATAGAGGGCTATGGTGAAAAAGGAAATATCTTCCGTTCAAAACTGGAAAGAAGCTTTCTGAGAAACTGCTCTGTGTTCTGTTAATTCATCTCACAGAGTTACATCTTTCCCTTCAAGAAGCCTTTCCCTAAGGCTGTTCTTGTGGAATTGGCAAAGGGATATTTGGAAGCCCATAGAGGGCTATGGTGAAAAAGGAAATATCTTCCGTTCAAAACTGGAAAGAAGCTTTCTGAGAAACTGCTCTGTGTTCTGTTAATTCATCTCACAGAGTTACATCTTTCCCTTCAAGAAGCCTTTCGCTAAGGCTGTTCTTGTGGAATTGGCAAAGGGATATTTGGAAGCCCATAGAGGGCTATGGTGAAAAAGGAAATATCTTCCGTTCAAAACTGGAAAGAAGCTTTCTGAGAAACTGCTCTGTGTTCTGTTAATTCATCTCACAGAGTTACATCTTTCCCTTCAAGAAGCCTTTCGCTAAGGCTCTTCTTCTAGAATTGGCAAAGTGATATTTGGAAGCCTACAGAGGGCTATGGTGAAAAAGGAAATATCTTCCGTTCAAAACTGGAAAGAAGCTTTCTGAGAAACTGCTCTGTGTTCTGTTCATTCATCTCACAGAGTTACATCTTTCCCTTCAAGAAGCCTTTCGCTAAGGCTTTTCTTGTGGAATTGGCAAAGGGATATTTGGAAGCCCATAGAGGGCTATGGTGAAAAAGGAAATATCTTCCGTTCAAAACTGGAAAGAAGCTTTCTGAGAAACTGCTCTGTGTTCTGTTAATTCATCTCACAGAGTTACATCTTTCCCTTCAAGAAGCCTTTCGCTAAGGCTGTTGTTGTGGAATTGGCAAAGGGATATTTGGAAGCCCATAGAGGGCTATGGTGAAAAAGGAAATATCTTCCGTTCAAAACTGGAAAGAAGCTTTCTGAGAAACTGCTCTGTATTCTGATAATTCATCTCACAGAGTTACATCTTTCCCTTCAAGAAGCCTTTCGCTAAGGCTGTTCTTGTGGAATTGGCAAAGGGATATTTGGAAGCCCATAGAGGGCTATGGTGAAAAAGGAAATATCTTCCGTTCAAAACTGGAAAGAAGCTTTCTGAGAAACTGCTCTGTGTTCTGTTAATTCATCTCACAGAGTTACATCTTTCCCTTCAAGAAGCCTTTCGCTAAGGCTGTTCTTGTGGAATTGGCAAAGGGATATTTGGAAGCAAATAGAGGGCTATGGTGAAAAAGGAAATATCTTCCGTTCAAAACTGGAAAGAAGCTTTCTGAGAAACTGCTCTGTGTTCTGTTAATTCATCTCACAGGGTTACATCTTTCCCTTCAAGAAGCCTTTCGCTAAGGCTGTTCTTGTGGAATTGGCAAAGGGATATTTGGAAGCCCATAGAGGGCTATGGTGAAAAAGGAAATATCTTCCGTTCAAAACTGGAAAGAAGCTTTCTGAGAAACTGCTCTGTGTTCTGTTAATTCATCTCACAGAGTTACATCTTTCCCTTCAAGAAGCCTTTCGCTAAGGCTGTTCTTGTGGAATTGGCAAAGGGATATTTGGAAGCCCATAGAGGGCTATGGTGAAAAAGGAAATATCTTCCGTTCAAAACTGGAAAGAAGCTTTCTGAGAAACTGCTCTGTGTTCTGTTCATTCATCTCACAGAGTTACATCTTTCCCTTCAAGAAGCCTTTCGCTAAGGCTGTTCTTGTGGAATTGGCAAAGGGATATTTGGAAGCCCATAGAGGGCTATGGTGAAAAAGGAAATATCTTCCGTTCAAAACTGGAAAGAAGCTTCCTGAGAAAGTGCTCTGTGTTCTGTTAATTCATCTCACAGAGTTACATCTTTCCCTTCAAGAAGCCTTTCGCTAAGGCTGTTCTTGTGTAATCGGCAAAGGGATATTTGGAAGCCCATAGAGGGCTATGGTGAAACAGGAAATATCTTCCGTTCAAAACTGGAAAGAAGCTTTCTGAGAAACTGCTCTGTGTTCTGTTAATTCATCTCACAGAGTTACATCTTTCCCTTCAAGAAGCCTTTCGCTAAGGCTGTTCTTGTGGAATTGGCAAAGGGATATTTGGAAGCCCATAGAGGGCTATGGTGAAAAAGGAAATATCTTCCGTTCAAAACTGGAAAGAAGCTTTCTGAGAAACTGCTCTGTGTTCTGTTAATTCATCTCACAGAGTTACATCTTTCCCTTCAAGAAGCCTTTCGCTAAGGCTGTTCTTGTGGAATTGGCAAAGGGATATTTGGAAGCCCATAGAGGGCTATGGTGAAAAAGGAAATATCTTCCGTTCAAAACTGGAAAGAAGCTTTCTGAGAAACTGCTCTGTGTTCTGTTAATTCATCTCACAGAGTTACATCTTTCCCTTCGAGAAGCCTTTCGCTAAGGCTGTTCTTGTGGAATTGGCAAAGGGATATTTGGAAGCCCATAGAGGGCTATGGTGAAAAAGGAAATATCTTCCGTTCAAAACTGGAAAGAAGCTTTCTGAGAAACTGCTCTGTGTTCTGTTAATTCATCTCACAGAGTTACATCTTTCCCTTCAAGAAGCCTTTCGCTAAGGCTGTTCTTGTGGAATTGGCAAAGGGATATTTGGAAGCCCATAGAGGGCTATGGTGAAAAAGGAAATATCTTCCGTTCAAAACTGGAAAGAAGCTTTCTGAGAAACTGCTCTGTGTTCTGTTAATTCATCTCACAGAGTTACATCTTTCCCTTCAAGAAGCCTTTCGCTAAGGCTGTTCTTGTGGAATTGGCAAAGGGATATTTGGAAGCCCATAGAGGGCTATGGTGAAAAAGGAAATATCTTCCGTTCAAAACTGGAAAGAAGCTTTCTGAGAAACTGCTCTGTGTTCTGTTAATTCATCTCACAGAGTTACATCTTTCCCTTCAAGAAGCCTTTCGCTAAGGCTGTTCTTGTGGAATTGGCAAAGGGATATTTGGAAGCCCATAGAGGGCTATGGTGAAAAAGGAAATATCTTCCGTTCAAAACTGGAAAGAAGCTTTCTGAGAAACTGCTCTGTGTTCTGTTAATTCATCTCACAGAGTTACATCTTTCCCTTCAAGAAGCCTTTCGCTAAGGCTGTTCTTGTGGAATTGGCAAAGGGATATTTGGAAGCCCATAGAGGGCTATGGTGAAAAAGGAAATATCTTCCGTTCAAAACTGGAAAGAAGCTTTCTGAGAAACTGCTCTGTGTTCTGTTAATTCATCTCACAGAGTTACATCTTTCCCTTCAAGAAGCCTTTCGCTAAGGCTGTTCTTGTGGAATTGGCAAAGGGATATTTGGAAGCCCATAGAGGGCTATGGTGAAAAAGGAAATATCTTCCGTTCAAAACTGGAAAGAAGCTTTCTGAGAAACTGCTCTGTGTTCTGTTAATTCATCTCACAGAGATACATCTTTCCCTTCAAGAAGCCTTTCGCTAAGGCTGTTCTTGTGGAATTGGCAAAGGGATATTTGGAAGCCCATAGAGGGCTATGGTGAAAAAGGAAATATCTTCCGTTCAAAACTGGAAAGAAGCTTTCTGAGAAACTGCTCTGTGTTCTGTTAATTCATCTCACAGAGTTACATCTTTCCCTTCAAGAAGCCTTTCGCTAAGGCTGTTCTTGTGGAATTGGCAAAGGGATATTTGGAAGCCCATAGAGGGCTCTGGTGAAAAAGGAAATATCTTCCGTTCAAAACTGGAAAGAAGCTTTCTGAGAAACTGCTCTGTGTTCTGTTAATTCATCTCACAGAGTTACATCTTTCCCTTCAAGAAGCCTTTCGCTAAGGCTGTTCTTGTGGAATTGGCAAAGGGATATTTGGAAGCCCATAGAGGGCTATGGTGAAAAAGGAAATATCTTCCGTTCAAAACTGGAAAGAAGCTTTCTGAGAAACTGCTCTGTGTTCTGTTAATTCATCTCACAGAGTTACATCTTTCCCTTCAAGAAGCCTTTCGCTAAGGCTGTTCTTGTGGAATTGGCAAAGGGATATTTGGAAGCCCATAGAGGGCTACGGTGAAAAAGGAAATATCTTCCGTTCAAAACTGGAAAGAAGCTTTCTGAGAAACTGCTCTGTGTTCTGTTAATTCATCTCACAGAGTTACATCTTTCCCTTCAAGAAGCCTTTCGCTAAGGCTGTTCTTGTGGAATTGGCAAAGGGATATTTGGAAACCCATAGAGGGCTATGGTGAAAAAGGAAATATCTTCCGTTCAAAACTGGAAAGAAGCTTTCTGAGAAACTGCTCTGTGTTCTGTTAATTCATCTCACAGAGTTACATCTTTCCCTTCAAGAAGCCTTTCGCTAAGGCTGTTCTTGTGGAATTGGCAAAGGGATATTTGGAAGCCCATAAAGGGCTATGGTGAAAAAGGAAATATCTTCCGTTCAAAACTGGAAAGAAGCTTTCTGAGAAACTGCTCTGTGTTCTGTTAATTCATCTCACAGAGTTACATCTTTCCCTTCAAGAAGCCTTTCGCTAAGGCTGTTCTTGTGGAATTGGCAAAGGGATATTTGGAAGCCCATAGAGGGCTATGGTGAAAAAGGAAATATCTTCCGTTCAAAACTGGAAAGAAGCTTTCTGAGAAACTGCTCTGTGTTCTGTTAATTCATCTCACAGAGTTACATCTTTCCCTTCAAGAAGCCTTTCGCTAAGGCTGTTCTTGTGGAATTGGCAAAGGGATATTTGGAAGCCCATAGAGGGCTATGGTGAAAAAGGAAATATCTTCCGTTCAAAACTGGAAAGAAGCTTTCTGAGAAACTGCTCTGTGTTCTGTTAATTCATCTCACAGAGTTACATCTTTCCCTTCAAGAAGCCTTTCGCTAAGGCTGTTCTTGTGGAATTGGCAAAGGGATATTTGGAAGCCCATAGAGGGCTATGGTGAAAAAGGAAATATCTTCCGTTCAAAACTGGAAAGAAGCTTTCTGAGAAACTGCTCTGTGTTCTGTTAATTCATCTCACAGAGTTACATCTTTCCCTTCAAGAAGCCTTTCGCTAAGGCTGTTCTTGTGGAATTGGCAAAGGGATATTTGGAAGCCCATAGAGGGCTATGGTGAAAAAGGAAATATCTTCCGTTCAAAACTGGAAAGAAGCTTTCTGAGAAACTGCTCTGTGTTCTGTTAATTCATCTCACAGAGTTACATCTTTCCCTTCAAGAAGCCTTTCGCTAAGGCTGTTCTTGTGGAATTGGCAAAGGGATATTTGGAAGCCCATAGAGGGCTATGGTGAAAAAGGAAATATCTTCCGTTCAAAACTGGAAAGAAGCTTTCTGAGAAACTGCTCTGTGTTCTGTTAATTCATCTCACAGAGTTACATCTTTCCCTTCAAGAAGCCTTTCGCTAAGGCTGTTCTTGTGGAATTGGCAAAGGGATATTTGGAAGCCCATAGAGGGCTATGGTGAAAAAGGAAATATCTTCCGTTCAAAACTGGAAAGAAGCTTTCTGAGAAACTGCTCTGTGTTCTGTTAATTCATCTCACAGAGTTACATCTTTCCCTTCAAGAAGCCTTTCGCTAAGGCTCTTCTTGTGGAATTGGCAAAGGGATATTTGGAAGCCCATAGAGGGCTATGGTGAAAAAGGAAATATCTTCCGTTCAAAACTGGAAAGAAGCTTTCTGAGAAACTGCTCTGTGTTCTGTTAATTCATCTCACAGAGTTACATCTTTCCCTTCAAGAAGCCTTTCGCTAAGGCTCTTCTTGTGGAATTGGCAAAGGGATATTTGGAAGCCCATAGAGGGCTATGGTGAAAAAGGAAATATCTTCCGTTCAAAACTGGAAAGAAGCTTTCTGAGAAACTGCTCTGTGTTCTGTTAATTCATCTCACAGAGTTACATCTTTCCCTTCAAGAAGCCTTTCGCTAAGGCTGTTCTTGTGGAATTGGCAAAGGGATATTTGGAAGCCCATAGAGGGCTATGGTGAAAAAGGAAATATCTTCCGTTCAAAACTGGAAAGAAGCTTTCTGAGAAACTGCTCTGTGTTCTGTTAATTCATCTCACAGAGTTACATCTTTCCCTTCAAGAAGCCTTTCCCTAAGGCTGTTCTTGTGGAATTGGCAAAGGGATATTTGGAAGCCCATAGAGGGCTATGGTGAAAAAGGAAATATCTTCCGTTCAAAACTGGAAAGAAGCTTTCTGAGAAACTGCTCTGTGTTCTGTTAATTCATCTCACAGAGTTACATCTTTCCCTTCAAGAAGCCTTTCGCTAAGGCTGTTCTTGTGGAATTGGCAAAGGGATATTTGGAAGCCCATAGAGGGCTATGGTGAAAAAGGAAATATCTTCCGTTCAAAACTGGAAAGAAGCTTTCTGAGAAACTGCTCTGTGTTCTGTTAATTCATCTCACAGAGTTACATCTTTCCCTTCAAGAAGCCTTTCGCTAAGGCTCTTCTTGTGGAATTGGCAAAGGGATATTTGGAAGCCCATAGAGGGCTATGGTGAAAAAGGAAATATCTTCCGTTCAAAACTGGAAAGAAGCTTTCTGAGAAACTGCTCTGTGTTCTGTTAATTCATCTCACAGAGTTACATCTTTCCCTTCAAGAAGCCTTTCGCTAAGGCTGTTCTTGTGGAATTGGCAAAGGGATATTTGGAAGCCCATAGAGGGCTCTGGTGAAAAAGGAAATATCTTCCGTTCAAAACTGGAAAGAAGCTTTCTGAGAAACAGCTCTGTGTTCTGTTAATTCATCTCACAGAGTTACATCTTTCCCTTCAAGAAGCCTTTCGCTAAGGCTGTTCTTGTGGAATTGGCAAAGGGATATTTGGAAGCCCATAGAGGGCTATGGTGAAAAAGGAAATATCTTCCGTTCAAAACTGGAAAGAAGCTTTCTGAGAAACTGCTCTGTGTTCTGTTAATTCATCTCACAGAGTTACATCTTTCCCTTCAAGAAGCCTTTCGCTAAGGCTGTTCTTGTGGAATTGGCAAAAGGATATTTGGAAGCCCATAGAGGGCTATGGTGAAAAAGGAAATATCTTCCGTTCAAAACTGGAAGGAAGCTTTCTGAGAAACTGCTCTGTGTTCTGTTAATTCATCTCACAGAGTTACATCTTTCCCTTCAAGAAGCCTTTCGCTAAGGCTGTTCTTGTGGAATTGGCAAAGGGATATTTGGAAGCCCATAGAGGGCTATGGTGAAAAAGGAAATATCTTCCGTTCAAAACTGGAAAGAAGCTTTCTGAGAAACTGCTCTGTGTTCTGTTAATTCATCTCACAGAGTTACATCTTTCCCTTCAAGAAGCCTTTCGCTAAGGCTCTTCTTGTGGAATTGGCAAAGGGATATTTGGAAGCCCATAGAGGGCTATGGTGAAAAAGGAAATATCTTCCGTTCAAAACTGGAAAGAAGCTTTCTGAGAAACTGCTCTGTGTTCTGTTAATTCATCTCACAGAGTTACATCTTTCCCTTCAAGAAGCCTTTCGCTAAGGCTGTTCTTGTGGAATTGGCAAAGGGATATTTGGAAGCCCATAGAGGGCTATGGTGAAAAAGGAAATATCTTCCGTTCAAAACTGGAAAGAAGCTTTCTGAGAAACTGCTCTGTGTTCTGTTAATTCATCTCACAGAGTTACATCTTTCCCTTCAAGAAGCCTTTCGCTAAGGCTGTTCTTGTGGAATTGGCAAAGGGATATTTGGAAGCCCATAGAGGGCTATGGTGAAAAAGGAAATATCTTCCGTTCAAAACTGGAAAGAAGCTTTCTGAGAAACTGCTCTGTGTTCTGTTAATTCATCTCACAGAGTTACATCTTTCCCTTCAAGAAGCCTTTCGCTAAGGCTGTTCTTGTGGAATTGGCAAAGGGATATTTGGAAGCCCATAGAGGGCTATGGTGAAAAAGGAAATATCTTCCGTTCAAAACTGGAAAGAAGCTTTCTGAGAAACTGCTCTGTGTTCTGTTAATTCATCTCACAGAGTTACATCTTTCCCTTCAAGAAGCCTTTCGCTAAGGCTGTTCTTGTGGAATTGGCAAAGGGATATTTGGAAGCCCATAGAGGGCTATGGTGAAAAAGGAAATATCTTCCGTTCAAAACTGGAAAGAAGCTTTCTGAGAAACTGCTCTGTGTTCTGTTAATTCATCTCACAGAGTTACATCTTTCCCTTCAAGAAGCCTTTCGCTAAGGCTGTTCTTGGGGAATTGGCAAAGGGATATTTGGAAGCCCATAGAGGGCTATGGTGAAAAAGGAAATATCTTCCGTTCAAAACTGGAAAGAAGCTTTCTGAGAAACTGCTCTGTGTTCTGTTAATTCATCTCACAGAGTTACATCTTTCCCTTCAAGAAGCCTTTCGCTAAGGCTGTTCTTGTGGAATTGGCAAAGGGATATTTGGAAGCCCATAGAGGGCTATGGTGAAAAAGGAAATATCTTCCGTTCAAAACTGGAAAGAAGCTTTCTGAGAAACTGCTCTGTGTTCTGTTAATTCATCTCACAGAGTTACATCTTTCCCTTCAAGAAGCCTTTCGCTAAGGCTGTTCTTGTGGAATTGGCAAAGGGATATTTGGAAGCCCATAGAGGGCTATGGTGAAAAAGGAAATATCTTCCGTTCAAAACTGGAAAGAAGTTTTCTGAGAAACTGCTCTGTGTTCTGTTAATTCATCTCACAGAGTTACATCTTTCCCTTCAAGAAGCCTTTCGCTAAGGCTCTTCTTCTAGAATTGGCAAAGTGATATTTGGAAGCCTACAGAGGGCTATGGTGAAAAAGGAAATATCTTCCGTTCAAAACTGGAAAGAAGCTTTCTGAGAAACTGCTCTGTGTTCTGTTCATTCATCTCACAGAGTTACATCTTTCCCTTCAAGAAGCCTTTCGCTAAGGCTTTTCTTGTGGAATTGGCAAAGGGATATTTGGAAGCCCATAGAGGGCTATGGTGAAAAAGGAAATATCTTCCGTTCAAAACTGGAAAGAAGCTTTCTGAGAAACTGCTCTGTGTTCTGTTAATTCATCTCACAGAGTTACATCTTTCCCTTCAAGAAGCCTTTCGCTAAGGCTGTTGTTGTGGAATTGGCAAAGGGATATTTGGAAGCCCATAGAGGGCTATGGTGAAAAAGGAAATATCTTCCGTTCAAAACTGGAAAGAAGCTTTCTGAGAAACTGCTCTGTATTCTGATAATTCATCTCACAGAGTTACATCTTTCCCTTCAAGAAGCCTTTCGCTAAGGCTGTTCTTGTGGAATTGGCAAAGGGATATTTGGAAGCCCATAGAGGGCTATGGTGAAAAAGGAAATATCTTCCGTTCAAAACTGGAAAGAAGCTTTCTGAGAAACTGCTCTGTGTTCTGTTAATTCATCTCACAGAGTTACATCTTTCCCTTCAAGAAGCCTTTCGCTAAGGCTGTTCTTGTGGAATTGGCAAAGGGATATTTGGAAGCAAATAGAGGGCTATGGTGAAAAAGGAAATATCTTCCGTTCAAAACTGGAAAGAAGCTTTCTGAGAAACTGCTCTGTGTTCTGTTAATTCATCTCACAGGGTTACATCTTTCCCTTCAAGAAGCCTTTCGCTAAGGCTGTTCTTGTGGAATTGGCAAAGGGATATTTGGAAGCCCATAGAGGGCTATGGTGAAAAAGGAAATATCTTCCGTTCAAAACTGGAAAGAAGCTTTCTGAGAAACTGCTCTGTGTTCTGTTAATTCATCTCACAGAGTTACATCTTTCCCTTCAAGAAGCCTTTCGCTAAGGCTGTTCTTGTGGAATTGGCAAAGGGATATTTGGAAGCCCATAGAGGGCTATGGTGAAAAAGGAAATATCTTCCGTTCAAAACTGGAAAGAAGCTTTCTGAGAAACTGCTCTGTGTTCTGTTCATTCATCTCACAGAGTTACATCTTTCCCTTCAAGAAGCCTTTCGCTAAGGCTGTTCTTGTGGAATTGGCAAAGGGATATTTGGAAGCCCATAGAGGGCTATGGTGAAAAAGGAAATATCTTCCGTTCAAAACTGGAAAGAAGCTTCCTGAGAAAGTGCTCTGTGTTCTGTTAATTCATCTCACAGAGTTACATCTTTCCCTTCAAGAAGCCTTTCGCTAAGGCTGTTCTTGTGTAATCGGCAAAGGGATATTTGGAAGCCCATAGAGGGCTATGGTGAAACAGGAAATATCTTCCGTTCAAAACTGGAAAGAAGCTTTCTGAGAAACTGCTCTGTGTTCTGTTAATTCATCTCACAGAGTTACATCTTTCCCTTCAAGAAGCCTTTCGCTAAGGCTGTTCTTGTGGAATTGGCAAAGGGATATTTGGAAGCCCATAGAGGGCTATGGTGAAAAAGGAAATATCTTCCGTTCAAAACTGGAAAGAAGCTTTCTGAGAAACTGCTCTGTGTTCTGTTAATTCATCTCACAGAGTTACATCTTTCCCTTCAAGAAGCCTTTCGCTAAGGCTGTTCTTGTGGAATTGGCAAAGGGATATTTGGAAGCCCATAGAGGGCTATGGTGAAAAAGGAAATATCTTCCGTTCAAAACTGGAAAGAAGCTTTCTGAGAAACTGCTCTGTGTTCTGTTAATTCATCTCACAGAGTTACATCTTTCCCTTCGAGAAGCCTTTCGCTAAGGCTGTTCTTGTGGAATTGGCAAAGGGATATTTGGAAGCCCATAGAGGGCTATGGTGAAAAAGGAAATATCTTCCGTTCAAAACTGGAAAGAAGCTTTCTGAGAAACTGCTCTGTGTTCTGTTAATTCATCTCACAGAGTTACATCTTTCCCTTCAAGAAGCCTTTCGCTAAGGCTGTTCTTGTGGAATTGGCAAAGGGATATTTGGAAGCCCATAGAGGGCTATGGTGAAAAAGGAAATATCTTCCGTTCAAAACTGGAAAGAAGCTTTCTGAGAAACTGCTCTGTGTTCTGTTAATTCATCTCACAGAGTTACATCTTTCCCTTCAAGAAGCCTTTCGCTAAGGCTGTTCTTGTGGAATTGGCAAAGGGATATTTGGAAGCCCATAGAGGGCTATGGTGAAAAAGGAAATATCTTCCGTTCAAAACTGGAAAGAAGCTTTCTGAGAAACTGCTCTGTGTTCTGTTAATTCATCTCACAGAGTTACATCTTTCCCTTCAAGAAGCCTTTCGCTAAGGCTGTTCTTGTGGAATTGGCAAAGGGATATTTGGAAGCCCATAGAGGGCTATGGTGAAAAAGGAAATATCTTCCGTTCAAAACTGGAAAGAAGCTTTCTGAGAAACTGCTCTGTGTTCTGTTAATTCATCTCACAGAGTTACATCTTTCCCTTCAAGAAGCCTTTCGCTAAGGCTGTTCTTGTGGAATTGGCAAAGGGATATTTGGAAGCCCATAGAGGGCTATGGTGAAAAAGGAAATATCTTCCGTTCAAAACTGGAAAGAAGCTTTCTGAGAAACTGCTCTGTGTTCTGTTAATTCATCTCACAGAGTTACATCTTTCCCTTCAAGAAGCCTTTCGCTAAGGCTGTTCTTGTGGAATTGGCAAAGGGATATTTGGAAGCCCATAGAGGGCTATGGTGAAAAAGGAAATATCTTCCGTTCAAAACTGGAAAGAAGCTTTCTGAGAAACTGCTCTGTGTTCTGTTAATTCATCTCACAGAGATACATCTTTCCCTTCAAGAAGCCTTTCGCTAAGGCTGTTCTTGTGGAATTGGCAAAGGGATATTTGGAAGCCCATAGAGGGCTATGGTGAAAAAGGAAATATCTTCCGTTCAAAACTGGAAAGAAGCTTTCTGAGAAACTGCTCTGTGTTCTGTTAATTCATCTCACAGAGTTACATCTTTCCCTTCAAGAAGCCTTTCGCTAAGGCTGTTCTTGTGGAATTGGCAAAGGGATATTTGGAAGCCCATAGAGGGCTCTGGTGAAAAAGGAAATATCTTCCGTTCAAAACTGGAAAGAAGCTTTCTGAGAAACTGCTCTGTGTTCTGTTAATTCATCTCACAGAGTTACATCTTTCCCTTCAAGAAGCCTTTCGCTAAGGCTGTTCTTGTGGAATTGGCAAAGGGATATTTGGAAGCCCATAGAGGGCTATGGTGAAAAAGGAAATATCTTCCGTTCAAAACTGGAAAGAAGCTTTCTGAGAAACTGCTCTGTGTTCTGTTAATTCATCTCACAGAGTTACATCTTTCCCTTCAAGAAGCCTTTCGCTAAGGCTGTTCTTGTGGAATTGGCAAAGGGATATTTGGAAGCCCATAGAGGGCTACGGTGAAAAAGGAAATATCTTCCGTTCAAAACTGGAAAGAAGCTTTCTGAGAAACTGCTCTGTGTTCTGTTAATTCATCTCACAGAGTTACATCTTTCCCTTCAAGAAGCCTTTCGCTAAGGCTGTTCTTGTGGAATTGGCAAAGGGATATTTGGAAACCCATAGAGGGCTATGGTGAAAAAGGAAATATCTTCCGTTCAAAACTGGAAAGAAGCTTTCTGAGAAACTGCTCTGTGTTCTGTTAATTCATCTCACAGAGTTACATCTTTCCCTTCAAGAAGCCTTTCGCTAAGGCTGTTCTTGTGGAATTGGCAAAGGGATATTTGGAAGCCCATAAAGGGCTATGGTGAAAAAGGAAATATCTTCCGTTCAAAACTGGAAAGAAGCTTTCTGAGAAACTGCTCTGTGTTCTGTTAATTCATCTCACAGAGTTACATCTTTCCCTTCAAGAAGCCTTTCGCTAAGGCTGTTCTTGTGGAATTGGCAAAGGGATATTTGGAAGCCCATAGAGGGCTATGGTGAAAAAGGAAATATCTTCCGTTCAAAACTGGAAAGAAGCTTTCTGAGAAACTGCTCTGTGTTCTGTTAATTCATCTCACAGAGTTACATCTTTCCCTTCAAGAAGCCTTTCGCTAAGGCTGTTCTTGTGGAATTGGCAAAGGGATATTTGGAAGCCCATAGAGGGCTATGGTGAAAAAGGAAATATCTTCCGTTCAAAACTGGAAAGAAGCTTTCTGAGAAACTGCTCTGTGTTCTGTTAATTCATCTCACAGAGTTACATCTTTCCCTTCAAGAAGCCTTTCGCTAAGGCTGTTCTTGTGGAATTGGCAAAGGGATATTTGGAAGCCCATAGAGGGCTATGGTGAAAAAGGAAATATCTTCCGTTCAAAACTGGAAAGAAGCTTTCTGAGAAACTGCTCTGTGTTCTGTTAATTCATCTCACAGAGTTACATCTTTCCCTTCAAGAAGCCTTTCGCTAAGGCTGTTCTTGTGGAATTGGCAAAGGGATATTTGGAAGCCCATAGAGGGCTATGGTGAAAAAGGAAATATCTTCCGTTCAAAACTGGAAAGAAGCTTTCTGAGAAACTGCTCTGTGTTCTGTTAATTCATCTCACAGAGTTACATCTTTCCCTTCAAGAAGCCTTTCGCTAAGGCTGTTCTTGTGGAATTGGCAAAGGGATATTTGGAAGCCCATAGAGGGCTATGGTGAAAAAGGAAATATCTTCCGTTCAAAACTGGAAAGAAGCTTTCTGAGAAACTGCTCTGTGTTCTGTTAATTCATCTCACAGAGTTACATCTTTCCCTTCAAGAAGCCTTTCGCTAAGGCTGTTCTTGTGGAATTGGCAAAGGGATATTTGGAAGCCCATAGAGGGCTATGGTGAAAAAGGAAATATCTTCCGTTCAAAACTGGAAAGAAGCTTTCTGAGAAACTGCTCTGTGTTCTGTTAATTCATCTCACAGAGTTACATCTTTCCCTTCAAGAAGCCTTTCGCTAAGGCTCTTCTTGTGGAATTGGCAAAGGGATATTTGGAAGCCCATAGAGGGCTATGGTGAAAAAGGAAATATCTTCCGTTCAAAACTGGAAAGAAGCTTTCTGAGAAACTGCTCTGTGTTCTGTTAATTCATCTCACAGAGTTACATCTTTCCCTTCAAGAAGCCTTTCGCTAAGGCTCTTCTTGTGGAATTGGCAAAGGGATATTTGGAAGCCCATAGAGGGCTATGGTGAAAAAGGAAATATCTTCCGTTCAAAACTGGAAAGAAGCTTTCTGAGAAACTGCTCTGTGTTCTGTTAATTCATCTCACAGAGTTACATCTTTCCCTTCAAGAAGCCTTTCGCTAAGGCTGTTCTTGTGGAATTGGCAAAGGGATATTTGGAAGCCCATAGAGGGCTATGGTGAAAAAGGAAATATCTTCCGTTCAAAACTGGAAAGAAGCTTTCTGAGAAACTGCTCTGTGTTCTGTTAATTCATCTCACAGAGTTACATCTTTCCCTTCAAGAAGCCTTTCCCTAAGGCTGTTCTTGTGGAATTGGCAAAGGGATATTTGGAAGCCCATAGAGGGCTATGGTGAAAAAGGAAATATCTTCCGTTCAAAACTGGAAAGAAGCTTTCTGAGAAACTGCTCTGTGTTCTGTTAATTCATCTCACAGAGTTACATCTTTCCCTTCAAGAAGCCTTTCGCTAAGGCTGTTCTTGTGGAATTGGCAAAGGGATATTTGGAAGCCCATAGAGGGCTATGGTGAAAAAGGAAATATCTTCCGTTCAAAACTGGAAAGAAGCTTTCTGAGAAACTGCTCTGTGTTCTGTTAATTCATCTCACAGAGTTACATCTTTCCCTTCAAGAAGCCTTTCGCTAAGGCTCTTCTTGTGGAATTGGCAAAGGGATATTTGGAAGCCCATAGAGGGCTATGGTGAAAAAGGAAATATCTTCCGTTCAAAACTGGAAAGAAGCTTTCTGAGAAACTGCTCTGTGTTCTGTTAATTCATCTCACAGAGTTACATCTTTCCCTTCAAGAAGCCTTTCGCTAAGGCTGTTCTTGTGGAATTGGCAAAGGGATATTTGGAAGCCCATAGAGGGCTCTGGTGAAAAAGGAAATATCTTCCGTTCAAAACTGGAAAGAAGCTTTCTGAGAAACAGCTCTGTGTTCTGTTAATTCATCTCACAGAGTTACATCTTTCCCTTCAAGAAGCCTTTCGCTAAGGCTGTTCTTGTGGAATTGGCAAAGGGATATTTGGAAGCCCATAGAGGGCTATGGTGAAAAAGGAAATATCTTCCGTTCAAAACTGGAAAGAAGCTTTCTGAGAAACTGCTCTGTGTTCTGTTAATTCATCTCACAGAGTTACATCTTTCCCTTCAAGAAGCCTTTCGCTAAGGCTGTTCTTGTGGAATTGGCAAAAGGATATTTGGAAGCCCATAGAGGGCTATGGTGAAAAAGGAAATATCTTCCGTTCAAAACTGGAAGGAAGCTTTCTGAGAAACTGCTCTGTGTTCTGTTAATTCATCTCACAGAGTTACATCTTTCCCTTCAAGAAGCCTTTCGCTAAGGCTGTTCTTGTGGAATTGGCAAAGGGATATTTGGAAGCCCATAGAGGGCTATGGTGAAAAAGGAAATATCTTCCGTTCAAAACTGGAAAGAAGCTTTCTGAGAAACTGCTCTGTGTTCTGTTAATTCATCTCACAGAGTTACATCTTTCCCTTCAAGAAGCCTTTCGCTAAGGCTCTTCTTGTGGAATTGGCAAAGGGATATTTGGAAGCCCATAGAGGGCTATGGTGAAAAAGGAAATATCTTCCGTTCAAAACTGGAAAGAAGCTTTCTGAGAAACTGCTCTGTGTTCTGTTAATTCATCTCACAGAGTTACATCTTTCCCTTCAAGAAGCCTTTCGCTAAGGCTGTTCTTGTGGAATTGGCAAAGGGATATTTGGAAGCCCATAGAGGGCTATGGTGAAAAAGGAAATATCTTCCGTTCAAAACTGGAAAGAAGCTTTCTGAGAAACTGCTCTGTGTTCTGTTAATTCATCTCACAGAGTTACATCTTTCCCTTCAAGAAGCCTTTCGCTAAGGCTGTTCTTGTGGAATTGGCAAAGGGATATTTGGAAGCCCATAGAGGGCTATGGTGAAAAAGGAAATATCTTCCGTTCAAAACTGGAAAGAAGCTTTCTGAGAAACTGCTCTGTGTTCTGTTAATTCATCTCACAGAGTTACATCTTTCCCTTCAAGAAGCCTTTCGCTAAGGCTGTTCTTGTGGAATTGGCAAAGGGATATTTGGAAGCCCATAGAGGGCTATGGTGAAAAAGGAAATATCTTCCGTTCAAAACTGGAAAGAAGCTTTCTGAGAAACTGCTCTGTGTTCTGTTAATTCATCTCACAGAGTTACATCTTTCCCTTCAAGAAGCCTTTCGCTAAGGCTGTTCTTGTGGAATTGGCAAAGGGATATTTGGAAGCCCATAGAGGGCTATGGTGAAAAAGGAAATATCTTCCGTTCAAAACTGGAAAGAAGCTTTCTGAGAAACTGCTCTGTGTTCTGTTAATTCATCTCACAGAGTTACATCTTTCCCTTCAAGAAGCCTTTCGCTAAGGCTGTTCTTGGGGAATTGGCAAAGGGATATTTGGAAGCCCATAGAGGGCTATGGTGAAAAAGGAAATATCTTCCGTTCAAAACTGGAAAGAAGCTTTCTGAGAAACTGCTCTGTGTTCTGTTAATTCATCTCACAGAGTTACATCTTTCCCTTCAAGAAGCCTTTCGCTAAGGCTGTTCTTGTGGAATTGGCAAAGGGATATTTGGAAGCCCATAGAGGGCTATGGTGAAAAAGGAAATATCTTCCGTTCAAAACTGGAAAGAAGCTTTCTGAGAAACTGCTCTGTGTTCTGTTAATTCATCTCACAGAGTTACATCTTTCCCTTCAAGAAGCCTTTCGCTAAGGCTGTTCTTGTGGAATTGGCAAAGGGATATTTGGAAGCCCATAGAGGGCTATGGTGAAAAAGGAAATATCTTCCGTTCAAAACTGGAAAGAAGCTTTCTGAGAAACTGCTCTGTGTTCTGTTAATTCATCTCACAGAGTTACATCTTTCCCTTCAAGAAGCCTTTCGCTAAGGCTGTTCTTGTGGAATTGGCAAAGGGATATTTGGAAGCCCATAGAGGGCTATGGTGAAAAAGGAAATATCTTCCGTTCAAAACTGGAAAGAAGCTTTCTGAGAAACTGCTCTGTGTTCTGTTAATTCATCTCACAGAGTTACATCTTTCCCTTCAAGAAGCCTTTCGCTAAGGCTGTTCTTGTGGAATTGGCAAAGGGATATTTGGAAGCCCATAGAGGGCTCTGGTGAAAAAGGAAATATCTTCCGTTCAAAACTGGAAAGAAGCTTTCTGAGAAACTGCTCTGTGTTCTGTTAATTCATCTCACAGAGTTACATCTTTCCCTTCAAGAAGCCTTTCGCTAAGGCTGTTCTTGTGGAATTGGCAAAGGGATATTTGGAAGCCAATAGAGGGCTATGGTGAAAAAGGAAATATCTTCCGTTCAAAACTGGAAAGAAGCTTTCTGAGAAACTGCTCTGTGTTCTGTTAATTCATCTCACAGAGTTACATCTTTCCCTTCAAGAAGCCTTTCGCTAAGGCTGTTCTTGTGGAATTGGCAAAGGGATATTTGGAAGCCCATAGAGGGCTATGGTGAAAAAGGAAATATCTTCCGTTCAAAACTGGAAAGAAGCTTTCTGAGAAACTGCTCTGTGTTCTGTTAATTCATCTCACAGAGTTACATCTTTCCCTTCAAGAAGCCTTTCGCTAAGGCTCTTCTTGTGGAATTGGCAAAAGGATATTTGGAAGCCCATAGAGTGCTATGGTGAAAAAGGAAATATCTTCCGTTCAAAACTGGAAGGAAGCTTTCTGAGAAACTGCTCTGTGTTCTGTTAATTCATCTCACAGAGTTACATCTTTCCCTTCAAGAAGCCTTTCGCTAAGGCTGTTCTTGTGGAATTGGCAAAGGGATATTTGGAAGCCCATAGAGGGCTATGGTGAAAAAGGAAATATCTTCCGTTCAAAACTGGAAAGAAGCTTTCTGAGAAACTGCTCTGTGTTCTGTTAATTCATCTCACAGAGTTACATCTTTCCCTTCAAGAAGCCTTTCGCTAAGGCTGTTCTTGTGGAATTGGCAAAGGGATATTTGGAAGCCCATAGAGGGCTATGGTGAAAAAGGAAATATCTTCCGTTCAAAACTGGAAAGAAGCTTTCTGAGAAACTGCTCTGTGTTCTGTTAATTCATCTCACAGAGTTACATCTTTCCCTTCAAGAAGCCTTTCGCTAAGGCTGTTCTTGTGGAATTGGCAAAGGGATATTTGGAAGCCCATAGAGGGCTATGGTGAAAAAGGAAATATCTTCCGTTCAAAACTGGAAAGAAGCTTTCTGAGAAACTGCTCTGTGTTCTGTTAATTCATCTCACAGAGTTACATCTTTCCCTTCAAGAAGCCTTTCGCTAAGGCTCTTCTTGTGGAATTGGCAAAGGGATATTTGGAAGCCCATAGAGGGCTATGGTGAAAAAGGAAATATCTTCCGTTCAAAACTGGAAAGAAGCTTTCTGAGAAACTGCTCTGTGTTCTGTTAATTCATCTCACAGAGTTACATCTTTCCCTTCAAGAAGCCTTTCGCTAAGGCTGTTCTTGTGGAATTGGCAAAGGGATATTTGGAAGCCCATAGAGGGCTATGGTGAAAAAGGAAATATCTTCCGTTCAAAACTGGAAAGAAGCTTTCTGAGAAACTGCTCTGTGTTCTGTTAATTCATCTCACAGAGTTACATCTTTCCCTTCAAGAAGCCTTTCGCTAAGGCTGTTCCTGTGGAATTGGCAAAGGGATATTTGGAAGCCCATAGAGGGCTATGGTGAAAAAGGAAATATCTTCCGTTCAAAACTGGAAAGAAGCTTTCTGAGAAACTGCTCTGTGTTCTGTTAATTCATCTCACAGAGTTACATCTTTCCCTTCAAGAAGCCTTTCGCTAAGGCTGTTCTTGTGGAATTGGCAAAGGGATATTTGGAAGCCCATAGAGGGCTATGGTGAAAAAGGAAATATCTTCCGTTCAAAACTGGAAAGAAGCTTTCTGAGAAACTGCTCTGTGTTCTGTTAATTCATCTCACAGAGTTACATCTTTCCCTTCAAGAAGCCTTTCGCTAAGGCTGTTCTTGTGGAATTGGCAAAGGGATATTTGGAAGCCCATAGAGGGCTATGGTGAAAAAGGAAATATCTTCCGTTCAAAACTGGAAAGAAGCTTTCTGAGAAACTGCTCTGTGTTCTGTTAATTCATCTCACAGAGTTACATCTTTCCCTTCAAGAAGCCTTTCGCTAAGGCTGTTCTTGTGGAATTGGCAAAGGGATATTTGGAAGCCCATAGAGGGCTATGGTGAAAAAGGAAATATCTTCCGTTCAAAACTGGAAAGAAGCTTTCTGAGAAACTGCTCTGTGTTCTGTTAATTCATCTCACAGAGTTACATCTTTCCCTTCAAGAAGCCTTTCGCTAAGGCTGTTCTTGTGGAATTGGCAAAGGGATATTTGGAAGCCCATAGAGGGCTATGGTGAAAAAGGAAATATCTTCCGTTCAAAACTGGAAAGAAGCTTTCTGAGAAACTGCTCTGTGTTCTGTTAATTCATCTCACAGAGTTACATCTTTCCCTTCAAGAAGCCTTTCGCTAAGGCTGTTCTTGTGGAATTGGCAAAGGGATATTTGGAAGCCCATAGAGGGCTATGGTGAAAAAGGAAATATCTTCCGTTCAAAACTGGAAAGAAGCTTTCTGAGAAACTGCTCTGTGTTCTGTTAATTCATCTCACAGAGTTACATCTTTCCCTTCAAGAAGCCTTTCGCTAAGGCTGTTCTTGTGGAATTGGCAAAGGGATATTTGGAAGCCCATAGAGGGCTATGGTGAAAAAGGAAATATCTTCCGTTCAAAACTGGAAAGAAGCTTTCTGAGAAACTGCTCTGTGTTCTGTTAATTCATCTCACAGAGTTACATCTTTCCCTTCAAGAAGCCTTTCGCTAAGGCTCTTCTTGTGGAATTGGCAAAGGGATATTTGGAAGCCCATAGAGGGCTATGGTGAAAAAGGAAATATCTTCCGTTCAAAACTGGAAAGAAGCTTTCTGAGAAACTGCTCTGTGTTCTGTTAATTCATCTCACAGAGTTGCATCTTTCCCTTCGAGAAGACTTTCGCTAAGGCTGTTCTTGTGGAATTGGCAAAGGGATATTTGGAAGCCCATAGAGGGCTATGGTGAAAAAGGAAATATCTTCCGTTCAAAACTGGAAAGAAGCTTTCTGAGAAAGTGCTCTGTGTTCTGTTTATTCATCTCACAGAGTTACATCTTTCCCTTCAAGAAGCCTTTCGCTAAGGCTGTTCTTGTGGAATTGGCAAAGGGATATTTGGAAGCCCATAGAGGGCTATGGTGAAAAAGGAAATATCTTCCGTTCAAAACTGGAAAGAAGCTTTCTGAGAAACTGCTCTGTGTTCTGTTAATTCATCTCACAGAGTTACATCTTTCCCTTCAAGAAGCCTTTCGCTAAGGCTGTTCTTGTGGAATTGGCAAAGGGATATTTGGAAGCCCATAGAGGGCTATGGTGAAAAAGGAAATATCTTCCGTTCAAAACTGGAAAGAAGCTTTCTGAGAAACTGCTCTGTGTTCTGTTAATTCATCTCACAGAGTTACATCTTTCCCTTCAAGAAGCCTTTCGCTAAGGCTGTTCTTGTGGAATTAGCAAAGGGATATTTGGAAGCCCATAGAGGGCTATGGTGAAAAAGGAAATATCTTCCGTTCAAAACTGGAAAGAAGCTTTCTGAGAAACTGCTCTGTGTTCTGTTAATTCATCTCACAGAGTTACATCTTTCCCTTCAAGAAGCCTTTCGCTAAGGCTGTTCTTGTGGAATTGGCAAAGGGATATTTGGAAGCCCATAGAGGGCTATGGTGAAAAAGGAAATATCTTCCGTTCAAAACTGGAAAGAAGCTTTCTGAGAAACTGCTCTGTGTTCTGTTAATTCATCTCACAGAGTTACATCTTTCCTTTCAAGAAGCCTTTCGCTAAGGCTGTTCTTGTGGAATTGGCAAAGGGATATTTGGAAGCCCATAGAGGGGTATGGTGAAAAAGGATATATATTCCGTTCAAAACTGGAAAGAAGCTTTCTGAGAAACTGCTCTGTGTACTGTTAATTCATCTCACAGAGTTACATCTTTCCCTTCAAGAAGCCTTTCGCTAAGGCTGTTCTTGTGGAATTGGCAAAGGGATATTTGGAAGCCCATAGAGGGCTATGGTGAAAAAGGAAATATCTTCCGTTCAAAACTGGAAAGAAGCTTTCTGAGAAACTGCTCTGTGTTCTGTTCATTCATCTCACAGAGTTACATCTTTCCCTTCAAGAAGCCTTTCGCTAAGGCTGTTCTTGTGGAATTGGCAAAGGGATATTTGGAAGCCCATAGAGGGCTATGGTGAAAAAGGAAATATCTTCCGTTCAAAACTGGAAAGAAGCTTTCTGAGAAACTGCTCTGTGTTCTGTTAATTCATCTCACAGAGTTACATCTTTCCCTTCAAGAAGCCTTTCGCTAAGGCTGTTCTTGTGGAATTGGCAAAGGGATATTTGGAAGCCCATAGAGGGCTATGGTGAAAAAGGAAATATCTTCCGTTCAAAACTGGAAAGAAGCTTTCTGAGAAACTGCTCTGTGTTCTGTTAATTCATCTCACAGAGTTACATCTTTCCCTTCAAGAAGCCTTTCGCTAAGGCTGTTCTTGTGGAATTGGCAAAGGGATATTTGGAAGCCCATAGAGGGCTATGGTGAAAAAGGAAATATCTTCCGTTCAAAACTGGAAAGAAGCTTTCTGAGAAACTGCTCTGTGTTCTGTTAATTCATCTCACAGAGTTACATCTTTCCCTTCAAGAAGCCTTTCGCTAAGGCTGTTCTTGTGGAATTGGCAAAGGGATATTTGGAAGCCCATAGAGGGCTATGGTGAAAAAGGAAATATCTTCCGTTCAAAACTGGAAAGAAGCTTTCTGAGAAACTGCTCTGTGTTCTGTTAATTCATCTCACAGAGTTACATCTTTCCCTTCAAGAAGCCTTTCGCTAAGGCTGTTCTTGTGGAATTGGCAAAGGGATATTTGGAAGCCCATAGAGGGCTATGGTGAAAAAGGAAATATCTTCCGTTCAAAACTGGAAAGAAGCTTTCTGAGAAACTGCTCTGTGTTCTGTTAATTCATCTCACAGAGTTACATCTTTCCCTTCAAGAAGCCTTTCGCTAAGGCTGTTCTTGTGGAATTGGCAAAGGGATATTTGGAAGCCCATAGAGGGCTATGGTGAAAAAGGAAATATCTTCCGTTCAAAACTGGAAAGAAGCTTTCTGAGAAACTGCTCTGTGTTCTGTTAATTCATCTCACAGAGTTACATCTTTCCCTTCAAGAAGCCTTTCGCTAAGGCTCTTCTTGTGGAATTGGCAAAGGGATATTTGGAAGCCCATAGAGGGCTATGGTGAAAAAGGAAATATCTTCCGTTCAAAACTGGAAAGAAGCTTTCTGAGAAACTGCTCTGTGTTCTGTTAATTCATCTCACAGAGTTACATCTTTCCCTTCAAGAAGCCTTTCGCTAAGGCTGTTCTTGTGGAATTGGCAAAGGGATATTTGGAAGCCCATAGAGGGCTCTGGTGAAAAAGGAAATATCTTCCGTTCAAAACTGGAAAGAAGCTTTCTGAGAAACAGCTCTGTGTTCTGTTAATTCATCTCACAGAGTTACATCTTTCCCTTCAAGAAGCCTTTCGCTAAGGCTGTTCTTGTGGAATTGGCAAAGGGATATTTGGAAGCCCATAGAGGGCTATGGTGAAAAAGGAAATATCTTCCGTTCAAAACTGGAAAGAAGCTTTCTGAGAAACTGCTCTGTGTTCTGTTAATTCATCTCACAGAGTTACATCTTTCCCTTCAAGAAGCCTTTCGCTAAGGCTGTTCTTGTGGAATTGGCAAAAGGATATTTGGAAGCCCATAGAGGGCTATGGTGAAAAAGGAAATATCTTCCGTTCAAAACTGGAAGGAAGCTTTCTGAGAAACTGCTCTGTGTTCTGTTAATTCATCTCACAGAGTTACATCTTTCCCTTCAAGAAGCCTTTCGCTAAGGCTGTTCTTGTGGAATTGGCAAAGGGATATTTGGAAGCCCATAGAGGGCTATGGTGAAAAAGGAAATATCTTCCGTTCAAAACTGGAAAGAAGCTTTCTGAGAAACTGCTCTGTGTTCTGTTAATTCATCTCACAGAGTTACATCTTTCCCTTCAAGAAGCCTTTCGCTAAGGCTGTTCCTGTGGAATTGGCAAAGGGATATTTGGAAGCCCATAGAGGGCTATGGTGAAAAAGGAAATATCTTCCGTTCAAAACTGGAAAGAAGCTTTCTGAGAAACTGCTCTGTGTTCTGTTAATTCATCTCACAGAGTTACATCTTTCCCTTCAAGAAGCCTTTCGCTAAGGCTGTTCTTGTGGAATTGGCAAAGGGATATTTGGAAGCCCATAGAGGGCTATGGTGAAAAAGGAAATATCTTCCGTTCAAAACTGGAAAGAAGCTTTCTGAGAAACTGCTCTGTGTTCTGTTAATTCATCTCACAGAGTTACATCTTTCCCTTCAAGAAGCCTTTCGCTAAGGCTGTTCTTGTGGAATTGGCAAAGGGATATTTGGAAGCCCATAGAGGGCTATGGTGAAAAAGGAAATATCTTCCGTTCAAAACTGGAAAGAAGCTTTCTGAGAAACTGCTCTGTGTTCTGTTAATTCATCTCACAGAGTTACATCTTTCCCTTCAAGAAGCCTTTCGCTAAGGCTGTTCTTGTGGAATTGGCAAAGGGATATTTGGAAGCCCATAGAGGGCTATGGTGAAAAAGGAAATATCTTCCGTTCAAAACTGGAAAGAAGCTTTCTGAGAAACTGCTCTGTGTTCTGTTAATTCATCTCACAGAGTTACATCTTTCCCTTCAAGAAGCCTTTCGCTAAGGCTGTTCTTGTGGAATTGGCAAAGGGATATTTGGAAGCCCATAGAGGGCTCTAGTGAAAAAGGAAATATCTTCCGTTCAAAACTGGAAAGAAGCTTTCTGAGAAACTGCTCTGTGTTCTGTTAATTCATCTCACAGAGTTACATCTTTCCCTTCAAGAAGCCTTTCGCTAAGGCTGTTCTTGTGGAATTGGCAAAGGGATATTTGGAAGCCCATAGAGGGCTATGGTGAAAAAGGAAATATCTTCCGTTCAAAACTGGAAAGAAGCTTTCTGAGAAACTGCTCTGTGTTCTGTTAATTCATCTCACAGAGTTACATCTTTCCCTTCAAGAAGCCTTTCGCTAAGGCTGTTCTTGTGGAATTGGCAAAGGGATATTTGGAAGCCCATAGAGGGCTATGGTGAAAAAGGAAATATCTTCCGTTCAAAACTGGAAAGAAGCTTTCTGAGAAACTGCTCTGTGTTCTGTTAATTCATCTCACAGAGTTACATCTTTCCCTTCAAGAAGCCTTTCGCTAAGGCTGTTCTTGTGGAATTGGCAAAGGGATATTTGGAAGCCCATAGAGGGCTCTGGTGAAAAAGGAAATATCTTCCGTTCAAAACTGGAAAGAAGCTTTCTGAGAAACTGCTCTGTGTTCTGTTAATTCATCTCACAGAGTTACATCTTTCCCTTCAAGAAGCCTTTCGCTAAGGCTGTTCTTGTGGAATTGGCAAAGGGATATTTGGAAGCCCATCGAGGGCTATGGTGAAAAAGGAAATATCTTCCGTTCAAAACTGGAAAGAAGCTTTCTGAGAAACTGCTCTGTGTTCTGTTAATTCATCTCACAGAGTTACATCTTTCCCTTCAAGAAGCCTTTCGCTAAGGCTGTTCTTGTGGAATTGGCAAAGGGATATTTGGAAGCCCATAGAGGGCTATGGTGAAAAAGGAAATATCTTCCGTTCAAAACTGGAAAGAAGCTTTCTGAGAAACTGCTCTGTGTTCTGTTAATTCATCTCACAGAGTTACATCTTTCCCTTCAAGAAGCCTTTCGCTAAGGCTGTTCTTGTGGAATTGGCAAAGGGATATTTGGAAGCCCATAGAGGGCTATGGTGAAAAAGGAAATATCTTCCGTTCAAAACTGGAAAGAAGCTTTCTGAGAAACTGCTCTGTGTTCTGTTAATTCATCTCACAGAGTTACATCTTTCCCTTCAAGAAGCCTTTCGCTAAGGCTGTTCTTGTGGAATTGGCAAAGGGATATTTGGAAGCCCATAGAGGGCTATGGTGAAAAAGGAAATATCTTCCGTTCAAAACTGGAAAGAAGCTTTCTGAGAAACAGCTCTGTGTTCTGTTAATTCATCTCACAGAGTTACATCTTTCCCTTCAAGAAGCCTTTCGCTAAGGCTGTTCTTGTGGAATTGGCAAAGGGATATTTGGAAGCCCATAGAGGGCTATGGTGAAAAAGGAAATATCTTCCGTTCAAAACTGGAAAGAAGCTTTCTGAGAAACTGCTCTGTGTTCTGTTAATTCATCTCACAGAGTTACATCTTTCCTTTCAAGAAGCCTTTCGCTAAGGCTGTTCTTGTGGAATTGGCAAAAGGATATTTGGAAGCCCATAGAGGGCTATGGTGAAAAAGGAAATATCTTCCGTTCAAAACTGGAAGGAAGCTTTCTGAGAAACTGCTCTGTGTTCTGTTAATTCATCTCACAGAGTTACATCTTTCCCTTCAAGAAGCCTTTCGCTAAGGCTGTTCTTGTGGAATTGGCAAAGGGATATTTGGAAGCCCATAGAGGGCTATGGTGAAAAAGGAAATATCTTCCGTTCAAAACTGGAAAGAAGCTTTCTGAGAAACTGCTCTGTGTTCTGTTAATTCATCTCACAGAGTTACATCTTTCCCTTCAAGAAGCCTTTCGCTAAGGCTCTTCTTGTGGAATTGGCAAAGGGATATTTGGAAGCCCATAGAGGGCTATGGTGAAAAAGGAAATATCTTCCGTTCAAAACTGGAAAGAAGCTTTCTGAGAAACTGCTCTGTGTTCTGTTAATTCATCTCACAGAGTTACATCTTTCCCTTCAAGAAGCCTTTCGCTAAGGCTGTTCTTGTGGAATTGGCAAAGGGATATTTGGAAGCCCATAGAGGGCTATGGTGAAAAAGGAAATATCTTCCGTTCAAAACTGGAAAGAAGCTTTCTGAGAAACTGCTCTGTGTTCTGTTAATTCATCTCACAGAGTTACATCTTTCCCTTCAAGAAGCCTTTCGCTAAGGCTGTTCTTGTGGAATTGGCAAAGGGATATTTGGAAGCCCATAGAGGGCTATGGTGAAAAAGGAAATATCTTCCGTTCAAAACTGGAAAGAAGCTTTCTGAGAAACTGCTCTGTGTTCTGTTAATTCATCTCACAGAGTTACATCTTTCCCTTCAAGAAGCCTTTCGCTAAGGCTGTTCTTGTGGAATTGGCAAAGGGATATTTGGAAGCCCATAGAGGGCTATGGTGAAAAAGGAAATATCTTCCGTTCAAAACTGGAAAGAAGCTTTCTGAGAAACTGCTCTGTGTTCTGTTAATTCATCTCACAGAGTTACATCTTTCCCTTCAAGAAGCCTTTCGCTAAGGCTGTTCTTGTGGAATTGGCAAAGGGATATTTGGAAGCCCATAGAGGGCTATGGTGAAAAAGGAAATATCTTCCGTTCAAAACTGGAAAGAAGCTTTCTGAGAAACTGCTCTGTGTTCTGTTAATTCATCTCACAGAGTTACATCTTTCCCTTCAAGAAGCCTTTCGCTAAGGCTGTTCTTGTGGAATTGGCAAAGGGATATTTGGAAGCCCATAGAGGGCTATGGTGAAAAAGGAAATATCTTCCGTTCAAAACTGGAAAGAAGCTTTCTGAGAAACTGCTCTGTGTTCTGTTAATTCATCTCACAGAGTTACATCTTTCCCTTCAAGAAGCCTTTCGCTAAGGCTGTTCTTGTGGAATTGGCAAAGGGATATTTGGAAGCCCATAGAGGGCTATGGTGAAAAAGGAAATATCTTCCGTTCAAAACTGGAAAGAAGCTTTCTGAGAAACTGCTCTGTGTTCTGTTAATTCATCTCACAGAGTTACATCTTTCCCTTCAAGAAGCCTTTCGCTAAGGCTGTTCTTGTGGAATTGGCAAAGGGATATTTGGAAGCCCATAGAGGGCTATGGTGAAAAAGGAAATATCTTCCGTTCAAAACTGGAAAGAAGCTTTCTGAGAAACTGCTCTGTGTTCTGTTAATTCATCTCACAGAGTTACATCTTTCCCTTCAAGAAGCCTTTCGCTAAGGCTGTTCTTGTGGAATTGGCAAAGGGATATTAGGAAGCCCATAGAGGGCTATGGTGAAAAAGGAAATATCTTCCGTTCAAAACTGGAAAGAAGCTTTCTGAGAAACTGCTCTGTGTTCTGTTAATTCATCTCACAGAGTTACATCTTTCCCTTCAAGAAGCCTTTCGCTAAGGCTCTTCTTGTGGAATTGGCAAAGGGATATTTGGAAGCCCATAGAGGGCTATGGTGAAAAAGGAAATATCTTCCGTTCAAAACTGGAAAGAAGCTTTCTGAGAAACTGCTCTGTGTTCTGTTAATTCATCTCACAGAGTTACATCTTTCCCTTCAAGAAGCCTTTCGCTAAGGCTGTTCTTGTGGAATTGGCAAAGGGATATTTGGAAGCCCATAGAGGGCTATGGTGAAAAAGGAAATATCTTCCGTTCAAAACTGGAAAGAAGCTTTCTGAGAAACTGCTCTGTGTTCTGTTAATTCATCTCACAGAGTTACATCTTTCCCTTCAAGAAGCCTTTCGCTAAGGCTCTTCTTGTGGAATTGGCAAAGGGATATTTGGAAGCCCATAGAGGGCTATGGTGAAAAAGGAAATATCTTCCGTTCAAAACTGGAAAGAAGCTTTCTGAGAAACTGCTCTGTGTTCTGTTAATTCATCTCACAGAGTTACATCTTTCCCTTCAAGAAGCCTTTCGCTAAGGCTGTTCTTGTGGAATTGGCAAAGGGATATTTGGAAGCCCATAGAGGGCTATGGTGAAAAAGGAAATATCTTCCGTTCAAAACTGGAAAGAAGCTTTCTGAGAAACTGCTCTGTGTTCTGTTAATTCATCTCACAGAGTTACATCTTTCCCTTCAAGAAGCCTTTCGCTAAGGCTGTTCTTGTGGAATTGGCAAAGGGATATTTGGAAGCCCATAGAGGGCTATGGTGAAAAAGGAAATATCTTCCGTTCAAAACTGGAAAGAAGCTTTCTGAGAAACTGCTCTGTGTTCTGTTAATTCATCTCACAGAGTTGCATCTTTCCCTTCGAGAAGCCTTTCGCTAAGGCTGTTCTTGTGGAATTGGCAAAGGGATATTTGGAAGCCCATAGAGGGCTATGGTGAAAAAGGAAATATCTTCCGTTCAAAACTGGAAAGAAACTTTCTGAGAAAGTGCTCTGTGTTCTGTTTATTCATCTCACAGAGTTACATCTTTCCCTTCAAGAAGCCTTTCGCTAAGGCTGTTCTTGTGGAATTGGCAAAGGGATATTTGGAAGCCCATAGAGGGCTATGGTGAAAAAGAAAATATCTTCCGTTCAAAACTGGAAAGAAGCTTTCTGAGAAACTGTTCTGTGTTCTGTTAATTCGTCTCAGAGAGTTACATCTTTCCCTTCAAGAAGCCTTTCGCTAAGGCTGTTCTTGTGGAATTGGCAAAGGGATATTTGGAAGCCCATAGAGGGCTATGGTGAAAAAGGAAATATCTTCCGTTCAAAACTGGAAAGAAGCTTTCTGAGAAACTGCTCTGTGTTCTGTTAATTCATCTCACAGAGTTACATCTTTCCCTTCAAGAAGCCTTTCGCTAAGGCTGTTCTTGTGGAATTGGCAAAGGGATATTTGGAAGCCCATAGAGGGCTATGGTGAAAAAGGAAATATCTTCCGTTCAAAACTGGAAAGAAGCTTTCTGAGAAACTGCTCTGTGTTCTGTTAATTCATCTCACAGAGTTACATCTTTCCCTTCAAGAAGCCTTTCGCTAAGGCTGTTCTTGTGGAATTGGCAAAGGGATATTTGGAAGCCCATAGAGGGCTATGGTGAAAAAGGAAATATCTTCCGTTCAAAACTGGAAAGAAGCTTTCTGAGAAACTGCTCTGTGTTCTGTTAATTCATCTCACAGAGTTACATCTTTCCCTTCAAGAAGCCTTTCGCTAAGGCTGTTCTTGTGGAATTGGCAAAGGGATATTTGGAAGCCCATAGAGGGCTATGGTGAAAAAGGAAATATCTTCCGTTCAAAACTGGAAAGAAGCTTTCTGAGAAACTGCTCTGTGTTCTGTTAATTCATCTCACAGAGTTACATCTTTCCTTTCAAGAAGCCTTTCGCTAAGGCTGTTCTTGTGGAATTGGCAAAGGGATATTTGGAAGCCCATAGAGGGGTATGGTGAAAAAGGATATATATTCCGTTCAAAACTGGAAAGAAGCTTTCTGAGAAACTGCTCTGTGTACTGTTAATTCATCTCACAGAGTTACATCTTTCCCTTCAAGAAGCCTTTCGCTAAGGCTGTTCTTGTGGAATTGGCAAAGGGATATTTGGAAGCCCATAGAGGGCTATGGTGAAAAAGGAAATATCTTCCGTTCAAAACTGGAAAGAAGCTTTCTGAGAAACTGCTCTGTGTTCTGTTCATTCATCTCACAGAGTTACATCTTTCCCTTCAAGAAGCCTTTCGCTAAGGCTGTTCTTGTGGAATTGGCAATGGGATATTTGGAAGCCCATAGAGGGCTATGGTGAAAAAGGAAATATCTTCCGTTCAAAACTGGAAAGAAGCTTTCTGAGAAATTGCTCTGTGTTCTGTTAATTCATCTCACAGAGTTACATCTTTCCCTTCAAGAAGCCTTTCGCTAAGGCTGTTCTTGTGGAATTGGCAAAGGGATATTTGGAAGCCCATAGAGGGCTATGGTGAAAAAGGAAATATCTTCCGTTCAAAACTGGAAAGAAGCTTTCTGGGAAAGTGCTCTGTGTTCTGTTAATTCATCTCACAGAGTTACATCTTTCCCTTCAAGAAGCCTTTCGCTAAGGCTGTTCTTGTGGAATTGGCAGAGGGATATTTGGAAGCCCATAGAGGGCTATGGTGAAAAAGGAAATATCTTCCGTTCAAAACTGGAAAGAAGCTTTCTGAGAAAGTGCTCTGTGTTCTGTTAATTCATCTCACAGAGTTACATCTTTCCCTTCAAGAAGCCTTTCGCTAAGGCTGTTCTTGTGGAATTGGCAAAGGGATATTTGGAAGCCCATAGAGGGCTATGGTGAAAAAGAAAATATCTTCCGTTCAAAACTGGAAAGAAGCTTTCTGAGAAACTGCTCTGTGTTCTGTTAATTCATCTCACAGAGTTACATCTTTCCCTTCAAGAAGCCTTTCGCTAAGGCTTTTCTTGTGGAATTGGCAAAGGGATATTTGGAAGCCCATAGACGGCTACGGTGAAAAAGGAAATATCTTCCGTTCAAAACTGGAAAGAAGCTTTCTGAGAAACTGCTCTGTGTTCTGTTAATTCATCTCACAGAGTTACATCTTTCCCTTCATGAAGCCTTTCGCTAAGGCTGTTCTTGTGGAATTGGCAAAGGGATATTTGGAAGCCCATAGATGGCTATGGTGAAAAAGGAAATATCTTCCGTTCAAAACTGGAAAGAAGCTTTCTGAGAAACTGCTCTGTGTTCTGTTAATTCATCTCACAGAGTTACATCTTTCCCTTCAAGAAGCCTTTCGCTAAGGCTGTTCTTGTGGAATTGGCAAAGGGATATTTGGAAGCCCATAGAGGGCTATGGTGAAAAAGGAAATATCTTCCGTTCAAAACTGGAAAGAAGCTTTCTGAGAAACTGCTCTGTGTTCTGTTAATTCATCTCACAGAGTTACATCTTTCCCTTCAAGAAGCCTTTCGCTAAGGCTTTTCTTGTGGAATTGGCAAAGGGATATTTGGAAGCCCATAGAGGGCTATGGTGAAAAAGGAAATATCTTCCGTTCAAAACTGGAAAGAAGTTTTCTGAGAAACTGCTCTGTGTTCTGTTAATTCATCTCACAGAGTTACATCTTTCCCTTCAAGAAGCCTTTCGCTAAGGCTGTTCTTCTAGAATTGGCAAAGGGATATTTGGAAGCCGACAGAGGGCTATGGTGAAAAAGGAAATATCTTCCGTTGAAAACTGGAAAGAAGCTTTCTGAGAAACTGCTCTGTGTTCTGTTCATTCATCTCACAGAGTTACATCTTTCCCTTCAAGAAGCCTTTCGCTAAGGCTTTTCTTGTGGAATTGGCAAAGGGATATTTGGAAGCCCATAGAGGGCAATGTTGAAAAAGGAAATATCTTCCGTTCAAAACTGGAAAGAAGCTTTCTGAGAAACTGCTCTGTGTTCTGTTAATTCATCTCACAGAGTTACATCTTTCCCTTCAAGAAGCCTTTCGCTAAGGCTGTTCTTGTGGAATTGGCAAAGGGATATTTGGAAACCCATAGAGGGCTATGGTGAAAAAGGAAATATCTTCCGTTCAAAACTGGAAAGAAGTTTTCTGAGAAACTGCTCTGTGTTCTGTTAATTCATCTCACAGAGTTACATCTTTCCCTTCAAGAAGCCTTTCGCTAAGGCTGTTCTTCTAGAATTGGCAAAGGGATATTTGGAAGCCGACAGAGGGCTATGGTGAAAAAGGAAATATCTTCCGTTCAAAACTGGAAAGAAGCTTTCTGAGAAACTGCTCTGTGTTCTGTTAATTCATCTCACAGAGTTACATCTTTCCCTTCAAGAAGCCTTTCGCTAAGGCTTTTCTTGTGGAATTGGCAAAGGGATATTTGGAAGCCCATAGAGGGCTATGGTGAAAAAGGAAATATCGTCCGTTCAAAACTGGAAAGAAGCTTTCTGAGAAACTGCTCTGTGTTCTGTTAATTCATCTCACAGAGTTACATCTTTCCCTTCAAGAAGCCTTTCGCTAAGGCTGTTCTTGTGGAATTGGCAAAGGGATATTTGGAAGCCCATAGAGGGCTATGGTGAAAAAGGAAATATCTTCCGTTCAAAACTGGAAAGAAGTTTTCTGAGAAACTGCTCTGTGTTCTGTTAATTCATCTCACAGAGTTACATCTTTCCCTTCAAGAAGCCTTTCGCTAAGGCTGTTCTTCTAGAATTGGCAAAGTGATATTTGGAAGCCTACAGAGGGCTATGGTGAAAAAGGAAATATCTTCCGTTCAAAACTGGAAAGAAGCTTTCTGAGAAACTGCTCTGTGTTCTGTTCATTCATCTCACAGAGTTACATCTTTCCCTTCAAGAAGCCTTTCGCTAAGGCTTTTCTTGTGGAATTGGCAAAGGGATATTTGGAAGCCCATAGAGGGCTATGGTGAAAAAGGAAATATCTTCCGTTCAAAACTGGAAAGAAGCTTTCTGAGAAACTGCTCTGTGTTCTGTTAATTCATCTCACAGAGTTACATCTTTCCCTTCAAGAAGCCTTTCGCTAAGGCTGTTCTTGTGGAATTGGCAAAGGGATATTTGGAAGCCCATAGAGGGCTATGGTGAAAAAGGAAATATCTTCCGTTCAAAACTGGAAAGAAGCTTTCTGAGACACTGCTCTGCATTCTGATAATTCATCTCACAGAGTTACATCTTTCCCTTCAAGAAGCCTTTCGCTAAGGCTGTTCTTGTGGAATTGGCAAAGGGATATTTGGAAGCCCATAGAGGGCTATGGTGAAAAAGGAAATATCTTCCGTTCAAAACTGGAAAGAAGCTTTCTGAGAAACTGCTCTGTGTTCTGTTAATTCATCTCACAGAGTTACATCTTTCCCTTCAAGAAGCCTTTCGCTAAGGCTGTTCTTGTGGAATTGGCAAAGGGATATTTGGAAGCAAATAGAGGGCTATGGTGAAAAAGGAAATATCTTCCGTTCAAAACTGGAAAGAAGCTTTCTGAGAAACTGCTCTGTGTTCTGTTAATTCATCTCACAGGGTTACATCTTTCCCTTCAAGAAGCCTTTCGCTAAGGCTGTTCTTGTGGAATTGGCAAAGGGATATTTGGAAGCCCATAGAGGGCTATGGTGAAAAAGGAAATATCTTCCGTTCAAAACTGGAAAGAAGCTTTCTGAGAAACTGCTCTGTGTTCTGTTAATTCATCTCACAGAGTTACATCTTTCCCTTCAAGAAGCCTTTCGCTAAGGCTGTTCTTGTGGAATTGGCAAAGGGATATTTGGAAGCCCATAGAGGGCTATGGTGAAAAAGGAAATATCTTCCGTTCAAAACTGGAAAGAAGCTTTCTGAGAAACTGCTCTGTGTTCTGTTCATTCATCTCACAGAGTTACATCTTTCCCTTCAAGAAGCCTTTCGCTAAGGCTGTTCTTGTGGAATTGGCAAAGGGATATTTGGAAGCCCATAGAGGGCTATGGTGAAAAAGGAAATATCTTCCGTTCAAAACTGGAAAGAAGCTTTCTGAGAAAGTGCTCTGTGTTCTGCTAATTCATCTCACAGAGTTACATCTTTCCCTTCAAGAAGCCTTTCGCTAAGCCTGTTCTTGTGTAATCGGCAAAGGGATATTTGGAAGCCCATAGAGGGCTATGGTGAAACAGGAAATATCTTCCGTTCAAAACTGGAAAGAAGCTTTCTGAGAAACTGCTCTGTGTTCTGTTAATTCATCTCACAGAGTTACATCTTTCCCTTCAAGAAGCCTTTCGCTAAGGCTGTTCTTGTGGAATTGGCAAAGGGATATTTGGAAGCCCATAGAGGGCTATGGTGAAAAAGGAAATATCTTCCGTTCAAAACTGGAAAGAAGCTTTCTGAGAAACTGCTCTGTGTTCTGTTAATTCATCTCACAGAGTTACATCTTTCCCTTCAAGAAGCCTTTCGCTAAGGCTGTTCTTGTGGAATTGGCAAAGGGATATTTGGAAGCCCATAGAGGGCTATGGTGAAAAAGGAAATATCTTCCGTTCAAAACTGGAAAGAAGCTTTCTGAGAAACTGCTCTGTGTTCTGTTCATTCATCTCACAGAGTTACATCTTTCCCTTCAAGAAGCCTTTCGCTAAGGCTGTTCTTGTGGAATTGGCAATGGGATATTTGGAAGCCCATAGAGGGCTATGGTGAAAAAGGAAATATCTTCCGTTCAAAACTGGAAAGAAGCTTTATGAGAAACTGCTCTGTGTTCTGTTAATTCATCTCACAGAGTTACATCTTTCCCTTCAAGAAGCCTTTCGCTAAGGCTGTTCTTGTGGAATTGGCAAAGGGATATTTGGAAGCCCATAGAGGGCTATGGTGAAAAAGGAAATATCTTCCGTTCAAAACTGGAAAGAAGCTTTCTGGGAAAGTGCTCTGTGTTCTGTTAATTCATCTCACAGAGTTACATCTTTCCCTTCAAGAAGCCTTTCGCTAAGGCTGTTCTTGTGGAATTGGCAGAGGGATATTTGGAAGCCCATAGAGGGCTATGGTGAAAAAGGAAATATCTTCCGTTCAAAACTGGAAAGAAGCTTTCTGAGAAAGTGCTCTGTGTTCTGTTAATTCATCTCACAGAGTTACATCTTTCCCTTCAAGAAGCCTTTCGCTAAGGCTGTTCTTGTGGAATTGGCAAAGGGATATTTGGAAGCCCATAGAGGGCTATGGTGAAAAAGAAAATATCTTCCGTTCAAAACTGGAAAGAAGCTTTCTGAGAAACTGCTCTGTGTTCTGTTAATTCATCTCACAGAGTTACATCTTTCCCTTCAAGAAGCCTTTCGCTAAGGCTGTTCTTGTGGAATTGGCAAAGGGATATTTGGAAGCCCATAGACGGCTACGGTGAAAAAGGAAATATCTTCCGTTCAAAACTGGAAAGAAGCTTTCTGAGAAACTGCTCTGTGTTCTGTTAATTCATCTCACAGAGTAACATCTTTCCCTTCATGAAGCCTTTCGCTAAGGCTGTTCTTGTGGAATTGGCAAAGGGATATTTGGAAGCCCATAGAGGGCTATGGTGAAAAAGGAAATATCTTCCGTTCAAAACTGGAAAGAAGCTTTCTGAGAAACTGCTCTGTGTTCTGTTAATTCATCTCACAGAGTTACATCTTTCCCTTCAAGAAGCCTTTCGCTAAGGCTGTTCTTGTGGAATTGGCAAAGGGATATTTGGAAGCCCATAGAGGGCTATGGTGAAAAAGGAAATATCTTCCGTTCAAAACTGGAAAGAAGCTTTCTGAGAAACTGCTCTGTGTTCTGTTAATTCATCTCACAGAGTTACATCTTTCCCTTCAAGAAGCCTTTCGCTAAGGCTTTTCTTGTGGAATTGGCAAAGGGATATTTGGAAGCCCATAGAGGGCTATGGTGAAAAAGGAAATATCTTCCGTTCAAAACTGGAAAGAAGTTTTCTGAGAAACTGCTCTGTGTTCTGTTAATTCATCTCACAGAGTTACATCTTTCCCTTCAAGAAGCCTTTCGCTAAGGCTGTTCTTCTAGAATTGGCAAAGGGATATTTGGAAGCCGACAGAGGGCTATGGTGAAAAAGGAAATATCTTCCGTTGAAAACTGGAAAGAAGCTTTCTGAGAAACTGCTCTGTGTTCTGTTCATTCATCTCACAGAGTTACATCTTTCCCTTCAAGAAGCCTTTCGCTAAGGCTTTTCTTGTGGAATTGGCAAAGGGATATTTGGAAGCCCATAGAGGGCTATGTTGAAAAAGGAAATATCTTCCGTTCAAAACTGGAAAGAAGCTTTCTGAGAAACTGCTCTGTGTTCTGTTAATTCATCTCACAGAGTTACATCTTTCCCTTCAAGAAGCCTTTCGCTAAGGCTGTTCTTGTGGAATTGGCAAAGGGATATTTGGAAACCCATAGAGGGCTATGGTGAAAAAGGAAATATCTTCCGTTCAAAACTGGAAAGAAGTTTTCTGAGAAACTGCTCTGTGTTCTGTTAATTCATCTCACAGAGTTACATCTTTCCCTTCAAGAAGCCTTTCGCTAAGGCTGTTCTTCTAGAATTGGCAAAGGGATATTTGGAAGCCGACAGAGGGCTATGGTGAAAAAGGAAATATCTTCCGTTCAAAACTGGAAAGAAGCTTTCTGAGAAACTGCTCTGTGTTCTGTTAATTCATCTCACAGAGTTACATCTTTCCCTTCAAGAAGCCTTTCGCTAAGGCTTTTCTTGTGGAATTGGCAAAGGGATATTTGGAAGCCCATAGAGGGCTATGGTGAAAAAGGAAATATCGTCCGTTCAAAACTGGAAAGAAGCTTTCTGAGAAACTGCTCTGTGTTCTGTTAATTCATCTCACAGAGTTACATCTTTCCCTTCAAGAAGCCTTTCGCTAAGGCTGTTCTTGTGGAATTGGCAAAGGGATATTTGGAAGCCCCTAGAGGGCTATGGTGAAAAAGGAAATATCTTCCGTTCAAAACTGGAAAGAAGTTTTCTGAGAAACTGCTCTGTGTTCTGTTAATTCATCTCACAGAGTTACATCTTTCCCTTCAAGAAGCCTTTCGCTAAGGCTGTTCTTCTAGAATTGGCAAAGTGATATTTGGAAGCCTACAGAGGGCTATGGTGAAAAAGGAAATATCTTCCGTTCAAAACTGGAAAGAAGCTTTCTGAGAAACTGCTCTGTGTTCTGTTCATTCATCTCACAGAGTTACATCTTTCCCTTCAAGAAGCCTTTCGCTAAGGCTTTTCTTGTGGAATTGGCAAAGGGATATTTGGAAGCCCATAGAGGGCTATGGTGAAAAAGGAAATATCTTCCGTTCAAAACTGGAAAGAAGCTTTCTGAGAAACTGCTCTGTGTTCTGTTAATTCATCTCACAGAGTTACATCTTTCCCTTCAAGAAGCCTTTCGCTAAGGCTGTTCTTGTGGAATTGGCAAAGGGATATTTGGAAGCCCATAGAGGGCTATGGTGAAAAAGGAAATATCTTCCGTTCAAAACTGGAAAGAAGCTTTCTGAGAAACTGCTCTGCATTCTGATAATTCATCTCACAGAGTTACATCTTTCCCTTCAAGAAGCCTTTCGCTAAGGCTGTTCTTGTGGAATTGGCAAAGGGATATTTGGAAGCCCATAGAGGGCTATGGTGAAAAAGGAAATATCTTCCGTTCAAAACTGGAAAGAAGCTTTCTGAGAAACTGCTCTGTGTTCTGTTAATTCATCTCACAGAGTTACATCTTTCCCTTCAAGAAGCCTTTCGCTAAGGCTGTTCTTGTGGAATTGGCAAAGGGATATTTGGAAGCAAATAGAGGGCTATGGTGAAAAAGGAAATATCTTCCGTTCAAAACTGGAAAGAAGCTTTCTGAGAAACTGCTCTGTGTTCTGTTAATTCATCTCACAGGGTTACATCTTTCCCTTCAAGAAGCCTTTCGCTAAGGCTGTTCTTGTGGAATTGGCAAAGGGATATTTGGAAGCCCATAGAGGGCTATGGTGAAAAAGGAAATATCTTCCGTTCAAAACTGGAAAGAACCTTTCTGAGAAACTGCTCTGTGTTCTGTTAATTCATCTCACAGAGTTACATCTTTCCCTTCAAGAAGCCTTTCGCTAAGGCTGTTCTTGTGGAATTGGCAAAGGGATATTTGGAAGCCCATAGAGGGCTATGGTGAAAAAGGAAATATCTTCCGTTCAAAACTGGAAAGAAGCTTTCTGAGAAACTGCTCTGTGTTCTGTTCATTCATCTCACAGAGTTACATCTTTCCCTTCAAGAAGCCTTTCGCTAAGGCTGTTCTTGTGGAATTGGCAAAGGGATATTTGGAAGCCCATAGAGGGCTATGGTGAAAAAGGAAATATCTTCCGTTCAAAACTGGAAAGAAGCTTTCTGAGAAAGTGCTCTGTGTTCTGCTAATTCATCTCACAGAGTTACATCTTTCCCTTCAAGAAGCCTTTCGCTAAGCCTGTTCTTGTGTAATCGGCAAAGGGATATTTGGAAGCCCATAGAGGGCTATGGTGAAACAGGAAATATCTTCCGTTCAAAACTGGAAAGAAGCTTTCTGAGAAACTGCTCTGTGTTCTGTTAATTCATCTCACAGAGTTACATCTTTCCCTTCAAGAAGCCTTTCGCTAAGGCTGTTCTTGTGGAATTGGCAAAGGGATATTTGGAAGCCCATAGAGGGCTATGGTGAAAAAGGAAATATCTTCCGTTCAAAACTGGAAAGAAGCTTTCTGAGAAACTGCTCTGTGTTCTGTTAATTCATCTCACAGAGTTACATCTTTCCCTTCAAGAAGCCTTTCGCTAAGGCTGTTCTTGTGGAATTGGCAAAGGGATATTTGGAAGCCCATAGAGGGCTATGGTGAAAAAGGAAATATCTTCCGTTCAAAACTGGAAAGAAGCTTTCTGAGAAACTGCTCTGTGTTCTGTTAATTCATCTCACAGAGTTACATCTTTCCCTTCGAGAAGCCTTTCGCTAAGGCTGTTCTTGTGGAATTGGCAAAGGGATATTTGGAAGCCCATAGAGGGCTATGGTGAAAAAGGAAATATCTTCCGTTCAAAACTGGAAAGAAGCTTTCTGAGAAACTGCTCTGTGTTCTGTTAATTCATCTCACAGAGTTACATCTTTCCCTTCAAGAAGCCTTTCGCTAAGGCTGTTCTTGTGGAATTGGCAAAGGGATATTTGGAAGCCCATAGAGGGCTATGGTGAAAAAGGAAATATCTTCCGTTCAAAACTGGAAAGAAGCTTTCTGAGAAACTGCTCTGTGTTCTGTTAATTCATCTCACAGAGTTACATCTTTCCCTTCAAGAAGCCTTTCGCTAAGGCTGTTCTTGTGGAATTGGCAAAGGGATATTTGGAAGCCCATAGAGGGCTCTGGTGAAAAAGGAAATATCTTCCGTTCAAAACTGGAAAGAAGCTTTCTGAGAAACTGCTCTGTGTTCTGTTAATTCATCTCACAGAGTTACATCTTTCCCTTCAAGAAGCCTTTCGCTAAGGCTGTTCTTGTGGAATTGGCAAAGGGATATTTGGAAGCCCATAGAGGGCTATGGTGAAAAAGGAAATATCTTCCGTTCAAAACTGGAAGGAAGCTTTCTGAGAAACTGCTCTGTGTTCTGTTAATTCATCTCACAGAGTTACATCTTTCCCTTCAAGAAGCCTTTCGCTAAGGCTGTTCTTGTGGAATTGGCAAAGGGATATTTGGAAGCCCATAGAGGGCTATGGTGAAAAAGGAAATATCTTCCGTTCAAAACTGGAAAGAAGCTTTCTGAGAAACTGCTCTGTGTTCTGTTAATTCATCTCACAGAGTTACATCTTTCCCTTCAAGAAGCCTTTCGCTAAGGCTGTTCTTGTGGAATTGGCAAAGGGATATTTGGAAGCCCATAGAGGGCTATGGTGAAAAAGGAAATATCTTCCGTTCAAAACTGGAAAGAAGCTTTCTGAGAAACTGCTCTGTGTTCTGTTAATTCATCTCACAGAGTTACATCTTTCCCTTCGAGAAGCCTTTCGCTAAGGCTGTTCTTGTGGAATTGGCAAAGGGATATTTGGAAGCCCATAGAGGGCTATGGTGAAAAAGGAAATATCTTCCGTTCAAAACTGGAAAGAAGCTTTCTGAGAAACTGCTCTGTGTTCTGTTAATTCATCTCACAGAGTTACATCTTTCCCTTCAAGAAGCCTTTCGCTAAGGCTGTTCTTGTGGAATTGGCAAAGGGATATTTGGAAGCCCATAGAGGGCTATGGTGAAAAAGGAAATATCTTCCGTTCAAAACTGGAAAGAAGCTTTCTGAGAAACTGCTCTGTGTTCTGTTAATTCATCTCACAGAGTTACATCTTTCCCTTCAAGAAGCCTTTCGCTAAGGCTGTTCTTGTGGAATTGGCAAAGGGATATTTGGAAGCCCATAGAGGGCTCTGGTGAAAAAGGAAATATCTTCCGTTCAAAACTGGAAAGAAGCTTTCTGAGAAACTGCTCTGTGTTCTGTTAATTCATCTCACAGAGTTACATCTTTCCCTTCAAGAAGCCTTTCGCTAAGGCTGTTCTTGTGGAATTGGCAAAAGGATATTTGGAAGCCCATAGAGGGCTATGGTGAAAAAGGAAATATCTTCCGTTCAAAACTGGAAGGAAGCTTTCTGAGAAACTGCTCTGTGTTCTGTTAATTCATCTCACAGAGTTACATCTTTCCCTTCAAGAAGCCTTTCGCTAAGGCTGTTCTTGTGGAATTGGCAAAGGGATATTTGGAAGCCCATAGAGGGCTATGGTGAAAAAGGAAATATCTTCCGTTCAAAACTGTAAAGAAGCTTTCTGAGAAACTGCTCTGTGTTCTGTTAATTCATCTCACAGAGTTACATCTTTCCCTTCAAGAAGCCTTTCGCTAAGGCTGTTCTTGTGGAATTGGCAAAGGGATATTTGGAAGCCCATAGAGGGCTATGGTGAAAAAGGAAATATCTTCCGTTCAAAACTGGAAAGAAGCTTTCTGAGAAACTGCTCTGTGTTCTGTTAATTCATCTCACAGAGTTACATCTTTCCCTTCAAGAAGCCTTTCGCTAAGGCTGTTCTTGTGGAATTGGCAAAGGGATATTTGGAAGCCCATAGAGGGCTATGGTGAAAAAGGAAATATCTTCCGTTCAAAACTGGAAAGAAGCTTTCTGAGAAACTGCTCTGTGTTCTGTTAATTCATCTCACAGAGTTACATCTTTCCCTTCAAGAAGCCTTTCGCTAAGGCTGTTCTTGTGGAATTGGCAAAGGGATATTTGGAAGCCCATAGAGGGCTATGGTGAAAAAGGAAATATCTTCCGTTCAAAACTGGAAAGAAGCTTTCTGAGAAACTGCTCTGTGTTCTGTTAATTCATCTCACAGAGTTACATCTTTCCCTTCAAGAAGCCTTTCGCTAAGGCTGTTCTTGTGGAATTGGCAAAGGGATATTTGGAAGCCCATAGAGGGCTATGGTGAAAAAGGAAATATCTTCCGTTCAAAACTGGAAAGAAGCTTTCTGAGAAACTGCTCTGTGTTCTGTTAATTCATCTCACAGAGTTACATCTTTCCCTTCAAGAAGCCTTTCGCTAAGGCTGTTCTTGTGGAATTGGCAAAGGGATATTTGGAAGCCCATAGAGGGCTCTGGTGAAAAAGGAAATATCTTCCGTTCAAAACTGGAAAGAAGCTTTCTGAGAAACTGCTCTGTGTTCTGTTAATTCATCTCACAGAGTTACATCTTTCCCTTCAAGAAGCCTTTCGCTAAGGCTGTTCTTGTGGAATTGGCAAAGGGATATTTGGAAGCCCATAGAGGGCTATGGTGAAAAAGGAAATATCTTCCGTTCAAAACTGGAAAGAAGCTTTCTGAGAAACTGCTCTGTGTTCTGTTAATTCATCTCACAGAGTTACATCTTTCCCTTCAAGAAGCCTTTCGCTAAGGCTGTTCTTGTGGAATTGGCAAAGGGATATTTGGAAGCCCATAGAGGGCTATGGTGAAAAAGGAAATATCTTCCGTTCAAAACTGGAAAGAAGCTTTCTGAGAAACTGCTCTGTGTTCTGTTAATTCATCTCACAGAGTTACATCTTTCCCTTCAAGAAGCCTTTCGCTAAGGCTGTTCTTGTGGAATTGGCAAAGGGATATTTGGAAGCCCATAGAGGGCTCTGGTGAAAAAGGAAATATCTTCCGTTCAAAACTGGAAAGAAGCTTTCTGAGAAACTGCTCTGTGTTCTGTTAATTCATCTCACAGAGTTACATCTTTCCCTTCAAGAAGCCTTTCGCTAAGGCTGTTCTTGTGGAATTGGCAAAGGGATATTTGGAAGCCCATAGAGGGCTATGGTGAAAAAGGAAATATCTTCCGTTCAAAACTGGAAAGAAGCTTTCTGAGAAACTGCTCTGTGTTCTGTTAATTCATCTCACAGAGTTACATCTTTCCCTTCAAGAAGCCTTTCGCTAAGGCTGTTCTTGTGGAATTGGCAAAGGGATATTTGGAAGCCCATAGAGGGCTATGGTGAAAAAGGAAATATCTTCCGTTCAAAACTGGAAAGAAGCCTTCTGAGAAACTGCTCTGTGTTCTGTTAATTCATCTCACAGAGTTACATCTTTCCCTTCAAGAAGCCTTTCGCTAAGGCTCTTCTTGTGGAATTGGCAAAGGGATATTTGGAAGCCCATAGAGGGCTATGGTGAAAAAGGAAATATCTTCCGTTCAAAACTGGAAAGAAGCTTTCTGAGAAACTGCTCTGTGTTCTGTTAATTCATCTCACAGAGTTACATCTTTCCCTTCAAGAAGCCTTTCGCTAAGGCTGTTCTTGTGGAATTGGCAAAGGGATATTTGGAAGCCCATAGAGGGCTCTGGTGAAAAAGGAAATATCTTCCGTTCAAAACTGGAAAGAAGCTTTCTGAGAAACAGCTCTGTGTTCTGTTAATTCATCTCACAGAGTTACATCTTTCCCTTCAAGAAGCCTTTCGCTAAGGCTGTTCTTGTGGAATTGGCAAAGGGATATTTGGAAGCCCATAGAGGGCTATGGTGAAAAAGGAAATATCTTCCGTTCAAAACTGGAAAGAAGCTTTCTGAGAAACTGCTCTGTGTTCTGTTAATTCATCTCACAGAGTTACATCTTTCCCTTCAAGAAGCCTTTCGCTAAGGCTGTTCTTGTGGAATTGGCAAAAGGATATTTGGAAGCCCATAGAGGGCTATGGTGAAAAAGGAAATATCTTCCGTTCAAAACTGGAAGGAAGCTTTCTGAGAAACTGCTCTGTGTTCTGTTAATTCATCTCACAGAGTTACATCTTTCCCTTCAAGAAGCCTTTCGCTAAGGCTGTTCTTGTGGAATTGGCAAAGGGATATTTGGAAGCCCATAGAGGGCTATGGTGAAAAAGGAAATATCTTCCGTTCAAAACTGGAAAGAAGCTTTCTGAGAAACTGCTCTGTGTTCTGTTAATTCATCTCACAGAGTTACATCTTTCCCTTCAAGAAGCCTTTCGCTAAGGCTCTTCTTGTGGAATTGGCAAAGGGATATTTGGAAGCCCATAGAGGGCTATGGTGAAAAAGGAAATATCTTCCGTTCAAAACTGGAAAGAAGCTTTCTGAGAAACTGCTCTGTGTTCTGTTAATTCATCTCACAGAGTTACATCTTTCCCTTCAAGAAGCCTTTCGCTAAGGCTGTTCTTGTGGAATTGGCAAAGGGATATTTGGAAGCCCATAGAGGGCTATGGTGAAAAAGGAAATATCTTCCGTTCAAAACTGGAAAGAAGCTTTCTGAGAAACTGCTCTGTGTTCTGTTAATTCATCTCACAGAGTTACATCTTTCCCTTCAAGAAGCCTTTCGCTAAGGCTGTTCTTGTGGAATTGGCAAAGGGATATTTGGAAGCCCATAGAGGGCTATGGTGAAAAAGGAAATATCTTCCGTTCAAAACTGGAAAGAAGCTTTCTGAGAAACTGCTCTGTGTTCTGTTAATTCATCTCACAGAGTTACATCTTTCCCTTCAAGAAGCCTTTCGCTAAGGCTGTTCTTGTGGAATTGGCAAAGGGATATTTGGAAGCCCATAGAGGGCTATGGTGAAAAAGGAAATATCTTCCGTTCAAAACTGGAAAGAAGCTTTCTGAGAAACTGCTCTGTGTTCTGTTAATTCATCTCACAGAGTTACATCTTTCCCTTCAAGAAGCCTTTCGCTAAGGCTCTTCTTGTGGAATTGGCAAAGGGATATTTGGAAGCCCATAGAGGGCTATGGTGAAAAAGGAAATATCTTCCGTTCAAAACTGGAAAGAAGCTTTCTGAGAAACTGCTCTGTGTTCTGTTAATTCATCTCACAGAGTTACATCTTTCCCTTCAAGAAGCCTTTCGCTAAGGCTGTTCTTGTGGAATTGGCAAAGGGATATTTGGAAGCCCATAGAGGGCTATGGTGAAAAAGGAAATATCTTCCGTTCAAAACTGGAAAGAAGCTTTCTGAGAAACTGCTCTGTGTTCTGTTAATTCATCTCACAGAGTTACATCTTTCCCTTCAAGAAGCCTTTCGCTAAGGCTGTTCTTGTGGAATTGGCAAAGGGATATTTGGAAGCCCATAGAGGGCTATGGTGAAAAAGGAAATATCTTCCGTTCAAAACTGGAAAGAAGCTTTCTGAGAAACTGCTCTGTGTTCTGTTAATTCATCTCACAGAGTTACATCTTTCCCTTCAAGAAGCCTTTCGCTAAGGCTGTTCTTGTGGAATTGGCAAAGGGATATTTGGAAGCCCATAGAGGGCTATGGTGAAAAAGGAAATATCTTCCGTTCAAAACTGGAAAGAAGCTTTCTGAGAAACTGCTCTGTGTTCTGTTAATTCATCTCACAGAGTTACATCTTTCCCTTCAAGAAGCCTTTCGCTAAGGCTCTTCTTGTGGAATTGGCAAAGGGATATTTGGAAGCCCATAGAGGGCTATGGTGAAAAAGGAAATATCTTCCGTTCAAAACTGGAAAGAAGCTTTCTGAGAAACTGCTCTGTGTTCTGTTAATTCATCTCACAGAGTTACATCTTTCCCTTCAAGAAGCCTTTCGCTAAGGCTGTTCTTGTGGAATTGGCAAAGGGATATTTGGAAGCCCATAGAGGGCTATGGTGAAAAAGGAAATATCTTCCGTTCAAAACTGGAAAGAAGCTTTCTGAGAAACTGCTCTGTGTTCTGTTAATTCATCTCACAGAGTTACATCTTTCCCTTCAAGAAGCCTTTCGCTAAGGCTCTTCTTGTGGAATTGGCAAAGGGATATTTGGAAGCCCATAGAGGGCTATGGTGAAAAAGGAAATATCTTCCGTTCAAAACTGGAAAGAAGCTTTCTGAGAAACTGCTCTGTGTTCTGTTAATTCATCTCACAGAGTTACATCTTTCCCTTCAAGAAGCCTTTCGCTAAGGCTGTTCTTGTGGAATTGGCAAAGGGATATTTGGAAGCCCATAGAGGGCTATGGTGAAAAAGGAAATATCTTCCGTTCAAAACTGGAAAGAAGCTTTCTGAGAAACTGCTCTGTGTTCTGTTAATTCATCTCACAGAGTTACATCTTTCCCTTCAAGAAGCCTTTCGCTAAGGCTCTTCTTGTGGAATTGGCAAAGGGATATTTGGAAGCCCATAGAGGGCTATGGTGAAAAAGGAAATATCTTCCGTTCAAAACTGGAAAGAAGCTTTCTGAGAAACTGCTCTGTGTTCTGTTAATTCATCTCACAGAGTTACATCTTTCCCTTCAAGAAGCCTTTCGCTAAGGCTGTTCTTGTGGAATTGGCAAAGGGATATTTGGAAGCCCATAGAGGGCTATGGTGAAAAAGGAAATATCTTCCGTTCAAAACTGGAAAGAAGCTTTCTGAGAAACTGCTCTGTGTTCTGTTAATTCATCTCACAGAGTTACATCTTTCCCTTCAAGAAGCCTTTCGCTAAGGCTGTTCTTGTGGAATTGGCAAAGGGATATTTGGAAGCCCATAGAGGGCTATGGTGAAAAAGGAAATATCTTCCGTTCAAAACTGGAAAGAAGCTTTCTGAGAAACTGCTCTGTGTTCTGTTAATTCATCTCACAGAGTTACATCTTTCCCTTCAAGAAGCCTTTCGCTAAGGCTCTTCTTGTGGAATTGGCAAAGGGATATTTGGAAGCCCATAGAGGGCTATGGTGAAAAAGGAAATATCTTCCGTTCAAAACTGGAAAGAAGCTTTCTGAGAAACTGCTCTGTGTTCTGTTAATTCATCTCACAGAGTTACATCTTTCCCTTCAAGAAGCCTTTCGCTAAGGCTGTTCTTGTGGAATTGGCAAAGGGATATTTGGAAGCCCATAGAGGGCTCTGGTGAAAAAGGAAATATCTTCCGTTCAAAACTGGAAAGAAGCTTTCTGAGAAACTGCTCTGTGTTCTGTTAATTCATCTCACAGAGTTACATCTTTCCCTTCAAGAAGCCTTTCGCTAAGGCTGTTCTTGTGGAATTGGCAAAGGGATATTTGGAAGCCCATAGAGGGCTATGGTGAAAAAGGAAATATCTTCCGTTCAAAACTGGAAAGAAGCTTTCTGAGAAACTGCTCTGTGTTCTGTTAATTCATCTCACAGAGTTACATCTTTCCCTTCAAGAAGCCTTTCGCTAAGGCTGTTCTTGTGGAATTGGCAAAGGGATATTTGGAAGCCCATAGAGGGCTATGGTGAAAAAGGAAATATCTTCCGTTCAAAACTGGAAAGAAGCTTTCTGAGAAACTGCTCTGTGTTCTGTTAATTCATCTCACAGAGTTACATCTTTCCCTTCAAGAAGCCTTTCGCTAAGGCTGTTCTTGTGGAATTGGCAAAGGGATATTTGGAAGCCCATAGAGGGCTATGGTGAAAAAGGAAATATCTTCCGTTCAAAACTGGAAAGAAGCTTTCTGAGAAAGTGCTCTGTGTTCTGTTAATTCATCTCACAGAGTTACATCTTTCCCTTCAAGAAGCCTTTCGCTAAGGCTCTTCTTGTGGAATTGGCAAAGGGATATTTGGAAGCCCATAGAGGGCTATGGTGAAAAAGGAAATATCTTCCGTTCAAAACTGGAAAGAAGCTTTCTGAGAAACTGCTCTGTGTTCTGTTAATTCATCTCACAGAGTTACATCTTTCCCTTCAAGAAGCCTTTCGCTAAGGCTCTTCTTGTGGAATTGGCAAAGGGATATTTGGAAGCCCATAGAGGGCTATGGTGAAAAAGGAAATATCTTCCGTTCAAAACTGGAAAGAAGCTTTCTGAGAAACTGCTCTGTGTTCTGTTAATTCATCTCACAGAGTTGCATCTTTCCCTTCAAGAAGCCTTTCGCTAAGGCTGTTCTTGTGGAATTGGCAGAGGGATATTTGGAAGCCCATAGAGGGCTATGGTGAAAAAGGAAATATCTTCCGTTCAAAACTGGAAAGAAGCTTTCTGAGAAACTGCTCTGTGTTCTGTTAATTCATCTCACAGAGTTACATCTTTCCCTTCAAGAAGCCTTTCGCTAAGGCTGTTCTTGTGGAATTGGCAAAGGGATATTTGGAAGCCCATAGAGGGCTATGGTGAAAAAGGAAATATCTTCCGTTCAAAACTGGAAAAAAGCTTTCTGAGAAACTGCTCTGTGTTCTGTTAATTCATCTCACAGAGTTACATCTTTCCCTTCAAGAAGCCTTTCGCTAAGGCTGTTCTTGTGGAATTGGCAAAGGGATATTTGGAAGCCCATAGAGGGGTATGGTGAAAAAGGATATATATTCCGTTCAAAACTGGAAAGAAGCTTTCTGAGAAACTGCTCTGTGTACTGTTAATTCATCTCACAGAGTTACATCTTTCCCTTCAAGAAGCCTTTCGCTAAGGCTGTTCTTGTGGAATTGGCAAAGGGATATTTGGAAGCCCATAGAGGGCTATGGTGAAAAAGGAAATATCTTCCGTTCAAAACTGGAAAGAAGCTTTCTGAGAAACTGCTCTGTGTTCTGTTAATTCATCACACAAAGTTACATCTTTCCCTTCAAGAAGCCTTTCGCTAAGGCTGTTCTTGTGGAGTTGGCAAAGGGATATTTGGAAGCCCATAGAGGGCTATGGTGAAAAAGGAAATATCTTCCGTTCAAAACTGGAAAGAAGCTTTCTGGAAACTCTTCTATGTTCTGTAAATTCATCTCACAGAGTTACATCTTTCCCTTCAAGAAGCCTTTCACTAAGGCGGTTCTTGTGGAATTGGCAAAGGGATATTTGGAAGCCCATAGAGGGCTATGGTGAAAAAGGAAATATCTTCCGTTCAAAACTGGAAAGAAGTTTTATGAGAAACTGCTCTGTGTTCTGTTAATTCATCTCACAGAGTTACATCTTTCCCTTCAAGAAGCCTTTCGCTAAGGCTGTTCTTCTAGAATTGGCAAAGGGATATTTGGAAGCCGACAGAGGGCTATGGTGAAAAAGGAAATATCTTCCGTTCAAAACTGGAAAGAAGCTTTCTGAGAAACTGCTCTGTGTTCTGTTCATTCATCTGACAGAGTTACATCTTTCCCTTCAAGAAGCCTTTCGCTAAGGCTTTTCTTGTGGAATTGGCAAAGGGATATTTGGAAGCCCATAGAGGGCTATGGTGAAAAAGGAAATATCGTCCGTTCAAAACTGGAAAGAAGCTTTCTGAGAAACTGCTCTGTGTTCTGTTAATTCATCTCACAGAGTTACATCTTTCCCTTCAAGAAGCCTTTCGCCAAGGCTGTTCTTGTGGAATTGGCAAAGGGATATTTGGAAGCCCATAGAGGGCTATGGTGAAAAAGGAAATATCTTCCGTTCAAAACTGGAAAGAAGTTTTCTGAGAAACTGCTCTGTGTTCTGTTAATTCATCTCACAGAGTTACATCTTTCCCTTCAAGAAGCCTTTCGCTAAGGCTGTTCTTCTAGAATTGGCAAAGTGATATTTGGAAGCCTACAGAGGGCTATGGTGAAAAAGGAAATATCTTCCGTTCAAAACTGGAAAGAAGCTTTCTGAGAAACTGCTCTGTGTTCTGTTAATTCATCTCACAGAGTTACATCTTTCCCTTCAAGAAGCCTTTCGCTAAGGCTTTTCTTGTGGAATTGGCAAAGGGATATTTGGAAGCCCATAGAGGGCTATGGTGAAAAAGGAAATATCTTCCGTTCAAAACTGGAAAGAAGCTTTCTGAGAAACTACTCTGTGTTCTGTTAATTCATCTCACAGAGTTACATCTTTCCCTTCAAGAAGCCTTTCGCTAAGGCTGTTCTTGTGGAATTGGCAAAGGGATATTTGGAAGCCCATAGAGGGCTATGGTGAAAAAGGAAATATCTTCCGTTCAAAACTGGAAAGAAGCTTTCTGAGAAACTGCTCTGTATTCTGATAATTCATCTCACAGAGTTACATCTTTCCCTTCAAGAAGCCTTTCGCTAAGGCTGTTCTTGTGGAATTGGCAAAGGGATATTTGGAAGCCCATAGAGGGCTATGGTGAAAAAGGAAATATCTTCCGTTCAAAACTGGAAAGAAGCTTTCTGAGAAACTGCTCTGTGTTCTGTTAATTCATCTCACAGAGTTACATCTTTCCCTTCAAGAAGCCTTTCGCTAAGGCTGTTCTTGTGGAATTGGCAAAGGGATATTTGGAAGCAAATAGAGGGCTATGGTGAAAAAGGAAATATCTTCCGTTCAAAACTGGAAAGAAGCTTTCTGAGAAACTGCTCTGTGTTCTGTTAATTCATCTCACAGGGTTACATCTTTCCCTTCAAGAAGCCTTTCGCTAAGGCTGTTCTTGTGGAATTGGCAAAGGGATATTTGGAAGCCCATTGAGGGCTATGGTGAAAAAGGAAATATCTTCCGTTCAAAACTGGAAAGAAGCTTTCTGAGAAACTGCTCTGTGTTCTGTTAATTCATCTCACAGAGTTACATCTTTCCCTTCAAGAAGCCTTTCGCTAAGGCTGTTCTTGTGGAATTGGCAAAGGGATATTTGGAAGCCCATAGAGGGCTATGGTGAAAAAGGAAATATCTTCCGTTCAAAACTGGAAAGAAGCTTTCTGAGAAACTGCTCTGTGTTCTGTTCATTCATCTCACAGAGTTACATCTTTCCCTTCAAGAAGCCTTTCGCTAAGGCTGTTCTTGTGGAATTGGCAAAGGGATATTTGGAAGCCCATAGAGGGCTATGGTGAAAAAGGAAATATCTTCCGTTCAAAACTGGAAAGAAGCTTTCTGAGAAAGTGCTCTGTGTTCTGTTAATTCATCTCACAGAGTTACATCTTTCCCTTCAAGAAGCCTTTCGCTAAGGCTGTTCTTGTGGAATCGGCAAAGGGATATTTGGAAGCCCATAGAGGTCTATGGTGAAACAGGAAATATCTTCCGTTCAAAACTGGAAAGAAGCTTTCTGAGAAACTGCTCTGTGTTCTGTTAATTCATCTCACAGAGTTACATCTTTCCCTTCAAGAAGCCTTTCGCTAAGGCTGTTCTTGTGGAATTGGCAAAGGGATATTTGGAAGCGCATAGAGGGCTATGGTGAAAAAGGAAATATCTTCCGTTCAAAACTGGAAAGAAGCTTTCTGAGAAACGGCTCTGTGTTCTGTTAATTCATCTCACAGAGTTACATCTTTCCCTTCAAGAAGCCTTTCGCTAAGGCTGTTCTTGTGGAATTGGCAAAGGGATATTTGGAAGCCCATAGAGGGCTATGGTGAAAAAGGAAATATCTTCCGTTCAAAATTGGAAAGAAGCTTTCTGAGAAACTGCTCTGTGTTCTGTTAATTCATCTCACAGAGTTACATCTTTCCCTTCAAGAAGCCTTTCGCTAAGGCTGTTCTTGTGGAATTGGCAAAGGGATATTTGGAAGCCCATAGAGGGCTATGGTGAAAAAGGAAATATCTTCCGTTCAAAACTGGAAAGAAGCTTTCTGAGAAACTGCTCTGTGTTCTGTTCATTCATCTCACAGAGTTACATCTTTCCCTTCAAGAAGCCTTTCGCTAAGGCTGTTCTTGTGGAATTGGCAAAGGGATATTTGGAAGCCCATAGAGGGCTATGGTGAAAAAGGAAATATCTTCCGTTCAAAACTGGAAAGAAGCTTTCTGAGAAAGTGCTCTGTGTTCTGTTAATTCATCTCACAGAGTTACATCTTTCCCTTCAAGAAGCCTTTCGCTAAGGCTGTTCTTGTGGAATCGGCAAAGGGATATTTGGAAGCCCATAGAGGTCTATGGTGAAACAGGAAATATCTTCCGTTCAAAACTGGAAAGAAGCTTTCTGAGAAACTGCTCTGTGTTCTGTTAATTCATCTCACAGAGTTACATCTTTCCCTTCAAGAAGCCTTTCGCTAAGGCTGTTCTTGTGGAATTGGCAAAGGGATATTTGGAAGCGCATAGAGGGCTATGGTGAAAAAGGAAATATCTTCCGTTCAAAACTGGAAAGAAGCTTTCTGAGAAACGGCTCTGTGTTCTGTTAATTCATCTCACAGAGTTACATCTTTCCCTTCAAGAAGCCTTTCGCTAAGGCTGTTCTTGTGGAATTGGCAAAGGGATATTTGGAAGCCCATAGAGGGCTATGGTGAAAAAGGAAATATCTTCCGTTCAAAATTGGAAAGAAGCTTTCTGAGAAACTGCTCTGTGTTCTGTTAATTCATCTCACAGAGTTACATCTTTCCCTTCAAGAAGCCTTTCGCTAAGGCTGTTCTTGTGGAATTGGCAAAGGGATATTTGGAAGCGCATAGAGGGCTATGGTGAAAAAGGAAATATCTTCCGTTCAAAACTGGAAAGAAGCTTTCTGAGAAACGGCTCTGTGTTCTGTTAATTCATCTCACAGAGTTACATCTTTCCCTTCAAGAAGCCTTTCGCTAAGGCTGTTCTTGTGGAATTGGCAAAGGGATATTTGGAAGCCCATAGAGGGCTATGGTGAAAAAGGAAATATCTTCCGTTCAAAATTGGAAAGAAGCTTTCTGAGAAACTGCTCTGTGTTCTGTTAATTCATCTCACAGAGTTACATCTTTCCCTTCAAGAAGCCTTTCGCTAAGGCTGTTCTTGTGGAATTGGCAAAGGGATATTTGGAAGCCCATAGAGGGCTATGGTGAAAAAGGAAATATCTTCCGTTCAAAACTGGAAAGAAGCTTTCTGAGAAACTGCTCTGTGTTCTGTTCATTCATCTCACAGAGTTACATCTTTCCCTTCAAGAAGCCTTTCGCTAAGGCTGTTCTTGTGGAATTGGCAAAGGGATATTTGGAAGCCCATAGAGGGCTATGGTGAAAAAGGAAATATCTTCCGTTCAAAACTGGAAAGAAGCTTTCTGAGAAAGTGCTCTGTGTTCTGTTAATTCATCTCACAGAGTTACATCTTTCCCTTCAAGAAGCCTTTCGCTAAGGCTGTTCTTGTGGAATCGGCAAAGGGATATTTGGAAGCCCATAGAGGTCTATGGTGAAACAGGAAATATCTTCCGTTCAAAACTGGAAAGAAGCTTTCTGAGAAACTGCTCTGTGTTCTGTTAATTCATCTCACAGAGTTACATCTTTCCCTTCAAGAAGCCTTTCGCTAAGGCTGTTCTTGTGGAATTGGCAAAGGGATATTTGGAAGCGCATAGAGGGCTATGGTGAAAAAGGAAATATCTTCCGTTCAAAATTGGAAAGAAGCTTTCTGAGAAACTGCTCTGTGTTCTGTTAATTCATCTCACAGAGTTACATCTTTCCCTTCAAGAAGCCTTTCGCTAAGGCTGTTCTTGTGGAATTGGCAAAGGGATATTTGGAAGCCCATAGAGGGCTATGGTGAAAAAGGAAATATCTTCCGTTCAAAACTGGAAAGAAGCTTTCTGAGAAACTGCTCTGTGTTCTGTTAATTCATCTCACAGAGTTACATCTTTCCCTTCAAGAAGCCTTTCGCTAAGGCTGTTCTTGTGGAATTGGCAAAGGGATATTTGGAAGCCCATAGAGGGCTATGGTGAAAAAGGAAATATCTTCCGTTCAAAACTGGAAAGAAGCTTTCTGAGAAACTGCTCTGTGTTCTGTTAATTCATCTCACAGAGTTACATCTTTCCCTTCAAGAGGCCTTTCGCTAAGGCTGTTCTTGTGGAATTGGCAAAGGGATATTTGGAAGCCCATAGAGGGCTATGGTGAAAAAGGAAATATCTTCCGTTCAAAACTGGAAAGAAGCTTTCTGAGAAACTGCTCTGTGTTCTGTTAATTCATCTCACAGAGTTATATCTTTCCCTTCAAGAAGCCTTTCGCTAAGGCTTTTCTTGTTCAATTGGCAAAGGGATATTTGGAAGCCCATAGAGGGCTATGGTGAAAAAGGAAATATCTTCCGTTCAAAACTGGAAAGAAGCTTTCTGAGAAACTGCTCTGTGTTCTGTTAATTCATCTCACAGAGTTACATCTTTCCCTTCAAGAAGCCTTTCGCTAAGGCTGTTCTTGTGGAATTGGCAAAGGGATATTTGGAAGCCGATAGAGGGCTATGGTGAAAAAGGAAATATCTTCCGTTCAAAACTGGAAAGAAGCTTTCTGAGAAACTGCTTTGTGTTCTGTTAATTCATCTCACAGAGTTACATCTTTCCCTTCAAGAAGCCTTTCGCTAAGGCTGTTCTGTGGAATTGGCAAAGGGATATTTGGAAGCCCATAGAGGGCTATGGTGAAAAAGGAAATATCTTCCGTTCAAAACTGGAAAGAAGCTTTCTGAGAAACTGCTCTGTGTTCTGTTAATTCATCTCACAGAGTTACATCTTTCCCTTCAAGAAGCCTTTCGCTAAGGCTTTTCTTGTGGAATTGGCAAAGGGATATTTGGAAGCCCATAGAGGGCTATGGTGAAAAAGGAAATATCTTCCGTTCAAAACTGGAAAGAAACTTTCTGAGAAACTGCTCTGTGTTCTGTTAATTCATCTCACAGAGTTACATCTTTCCCTTCAAGAAGCCTTTCGCTAAGGCTGTTCTTGTAGAATTGGCAAAGGGATATTTTTAAGCCGATAGAGGGCTATGGTGAAAAAGGAAATATCTTCCGTTCAAAACTGGAAACAAGCTTTCTGAGAAACTGCTCTGTGTTCTGTTCATTCATCTCACAGAGTTACATCTTTCCCTTCAAGAAGCCTTTCGCTAAGGCTGTTCTTGTGGAATTGGCAAAGGGATATTTGGAAGCCCATAGAGGGCTATGGTGAAAAAGGAAATATCTTCCGTTCAAAACTGGAAAGAAGCTTTCTGAGAAACTGCTCTGTGTTCTGTTAATTCATCTCACAGAGTTACATCTTTCCCTTCAAGAAGCCTTTCGCTAAGGCTGTTCTTGTGGAATTGGCAAAGGGATATTTGGAAGCCCATAGAGGGCTATGGTGAAAAAGGAAATATCTTCCGTTCAAAACTGGAAAGAAGCTTTCTGAGAAACTGCTCTGTGTTCTGTTAATTCATCTCACAGAGTTACATCTTTCCCTTCAAGAAGCCTTTCGCTAAGGCTGTTCTTGTGGAATTGGCAAAGGGATATTTGGAAGCCCATAGAGGGCTCTGGTGAAAAAGGAAATATCTTCCGTTCAAAACTGGAAAGAAGCTTTCTGAGAAACTGCTCTGTGTTCTGTTAATTCATCTCACAGAGTTACATCTTTCCCTTCAAGAAGCCTTTCGCTAAGGCTGTTCTTGTGGAATTGGCAAAGGGATATTTGGAAGCCCATAGAGGGCTATGGTGAAAAAGGAAATATCTTCCGTTCAAAACTGGAAAGAAGCTTTCTGAGAAACTGCTCTGTGTTCTGTTAATTCATCTCACAGAGTTACATCTTTCCCTTCAAGAAGCCTTTCTCTAAGGCTGTTCTTGTGGAATTGGCAAAGGGATATTTGGAAGCCCATAGAGGGCTATGGTGAAAAAGGAAATATCTTCCGTTCAAAACTGGAAAGAAGCTTTCTGAGAAACTGCTCTGTGTTCTGTTAATTCATCTCACAGAGTTACATCTTTCCCTTCAAGAAGCCTTTCGCTAAGGCTGTTCTTGTGGAATTGGCAAAGGGATATTTGGAAGCCCATAGAGGGCTCTGGTGAAAAAGGAAATATCTTCCGTTCAAAACTGGAAAGAAGCTTTCTGAGAAACTGCTCTGTGTTCTGTTAATTCATCTCACAGAGTTACATCTTTCCCTTCAAGAAGCCTTTCGCTAAGGCTCTTCTTGTGGAATTGGCAAAGGGATATTTGGAAGCCCATAGAGGGCTATGGTGAAAAAGGAAATATCTTCCGTTCAAAACTGGAAAGAAGCTTTCTGAGAAACTGCTCTGTGTTCTGTTAATTCATCTCACAGAGTTACATCTTTCCCTTCAAGAAGCCTTTCGCTAAGGCTGTTCTTGTGGAATTGGCAAAGGGATATTTGGAAGCCCATAGAGGGCTCTGGTGAAAAAGGAAATATCTTCCGTTCAAAACTGGAAAGAAGCTTTCTGAGAAACTGCTCTGTGTTCTGTTAATTCATCTCACAGAGTTACATCTTTCCCTTCAAGAAACCTTTCGCTAAGGCTGTAATTGTGGAATTGGCAAAGGGATATTTGGAAGCCCTTAGAGGGCTATGGTGAAAAAGGAAATATCTTCCGTTCAAAACTGGAAAGAAGCTTTCTGAGAAACTGCTCTGTGTTCTGTAAATTCATCTCACAGAGTTACATCTTTCCCTTCAAGAAGCCTATCGCTAAGGCTTTTTTGTGGAATTGGCAAAGGGATATTTGGAAGCCCATAGAGGGCTATGGTGAAAAAGGAAATATCTTCCGTTCAAAACTGGAAAGAAGCTTTCTGAGAAACTGCTCTGTGTTCTGTTAATTCATCTCACAGAGTTACATCTTTCCCTTCAAGAAGCCTTTCGCTAAGGCTGTTCTTGTGGAATTGGCAAAGGGATATTTGGAAGCCCATAGAGGGCTATGGTGAAAAAGAAAATATCTTCCGTTCAAAACTGGGAAGAAGCTTTCTGAGAAACTGCTCTGTGTTCTGTTAATTCATCTCACAGAGTTACATCTTTCCCTTCAAGAAGCCTTACGCTAAGGCTGTTCTTGTGGAATTGGCAAAGGGATATTTGGAAGCCCATAGAGGGCTATGGTGAAAAAGGAAATATCTTCCGTTCAAAACTGGAAAGAAGCTTTCTGAGAAACTGCTCTGTGTTCTGTTAATTCATCTCACAGAGTTTCATCTTTCCCTTCAAGAAGCCTTTCGCTAAGGCTGTTCTTGTGGAATTGGCAAAGGGATATTTGGAAGCCCATAGAGGGCTATGGTGAAAAAGGAAATATCTTCCGTTCAAAACTGGAAAGAAGCTTTCTGAGAAACTGCTCTGTGTTCTGTTAATTCATCTCACAGAGTTACATCTTTCCCTTCAAGAAGCCTTTCGCTAAGGCTGTTCTTGTGGAATTGGCAAAGGGATATTTGGAAGCCCATAGAGGGCTATGGTGAAAAAGGAAATATCTTCCGTTCAAAACTGGAAAGAAGCTTTCTGAGAAACTGCTCTGTGTTCTGTTAATTCATCTCACAGAGTTACATCTTTCCCTTCAAGAAGCCTTTCGCTAAGGCTGTTCTTGTGGAATTGGCAAAGGGATATTTGGAAGCCCATAGAGGGCTATGGTGAAAAAGGAAATATCTTCCGTTCAAAACTGGAAAGAAGCTTTCTGAGAAACTGCTCTGTGTTCTGTTAATTCATCTCACAGAGTTTCATCTTTCCCTTCAAGAAGCCTTTCGCTAAGGCTGTTCTTGTGGAATTGGCAAAGGGATATTTGGAAGCCCATAGAGGGCTATGGTGAAAAAGGAAATATCTTCCGTTCAAAACTGGAAAGAAGCTTTCTGAGAAACTGCTCTGTGTTCTGTTAATTCATCTCACAGAGTTACATCTTTCCCTTCAAGAAGCCTTTCGCTAAGGCTGTTCTTGTGGAATTGGCAAAGGGATATTTGGAAGCCCATAGAGGGCTATGGTGAAAAAGGAAATATCTTCCGTTCAAAACTGGAAAGAAGCTTTCTGAGAAACTGCTCTGTGTTCTGTTAATTCATCTCACAGAGTTACATCTTTCCCTTCAAGAAGCCTTTCGCTAAGGCTGTTCTTGTGGAATTGGCAAAGGGATATTTGGAAGCCCATAGAGGGCTCTGGTGAAAAAGGAAATATCTTCCGTTCAAAACTGGAAAGAAGCTTTCTGAGAAACTGCTCTGTGTTCTGTTAATTCATCTCACAGAGTTACATCTTTCCCTTCAAGAAACCTTTCGCTAAGGCTGTAATTGTGGAATTGGCAAAGGGATATTTGGAAGCCCTTAGAGGGCTATGGTGAAAAAGGAAATATCTTCCGTTCAAAACTGGAAAGAAGCTTTCTGAGAAACTGCTCTGTGTTCTGTAAATTCATCTCACAGAGTTACATCTTTCCCTTCAAGAAGCCTATCGCTAAGGCTTTTTTGTGGAATTGGCAAAGGGATATTTGGAAGCCCATAGAGGGCTATGGTGAAAAAGGAAATATCTTCCGTTCAAAACTGGAAAGAAGCTTTCTGAGAAACTGCTCTGTGTTCTGTTAATTCATCTCACAGAGTTACATCTTTCCCTTCAAGAAGCCTTTCGCTAAGGCTGTTCTTGTGGAATTGGCAAAGGGATATTTGGAAGCCCATAGAGGGCTATGGTGAAAAAGAAAATATCTTCCGTTCAAAACTGGGAAGAAGCTTTCTGAGAAACTGCTCTGTGTTCTGTTAATTCATCTCACAGAGTTACATCTTTCCCTTCAAGAAGCCTTACGCTAAGGCTGTTCTTGTGGAATTGGCAAAGGGATATTTGGAAGCCCATAGAGGGCTATGGTGAAAAAGGAAATATCTTCCGTTCAAAACTGGAAAGAAGCTTTCTGAGAAACTGCTCTGTGTTCTGTTAATTCATCTCACAGAGTTTCATCTTTCCCTTCAAGAAGCCTTTCGCTAAGGCTGTTCTTGTGGAATTGGCAAAGGGATATTTGGAAGCCCATAGAGGGCTATGGTGAAAAAGGAAATATCTTCCGTTCAAAACTGGAAAGAAGCTTTCTGAGAAACTGCTCTGTGTTCTGTTAATTCATCTCACAGAGTTACATCTTTCCCTTCAAGAAGCCTTTCGCTAAGGCTGTTCTTGTGGAATTGGCAAAGGGATATTTGGAAGCCCATAGAGGGCTATGGTGAAAAAGGAAATATCTTCCGTTCAAAACTGGAAAGAAGCTTTCTGAGAAACTGCTCTGTGTTCTGTTAATTCATCTCACAGAGTTACATCTTTCCCTTCAAGAAGCCTTTCGCTAAGGCTGTTCTTGTGGAATTGGCAAAGGGATATTTGGAAGCCCATAGAGGGCTATGGTGAAAAAGGAAATATCTTCCGTTCAAAACTGGAAAGAAGCTTTCTGAGAAACTGCTCTGTGTTCTGTTAATTCATCTCACAGAGTTACATCTTTCCCTTCAAGAAGCCTTTCGCTAAGGCTGTTCTTGTGGAATTGGCAAAGGGATATTTGGAAGCCCATAGAGGGCTATGGTGAAAAAGGAAATATCTTCCGTTCAAAACTGGAAAGAAGCTTTCTGAGCAACTGCTCTGTGTTCTGTTAATTCATCTCACAGAGTTACATCTTTCCCTTCAAGAAGCCTTTCGTTAAGGCTTTTCTTGTGGAATTGGCAAAGGGATATTTGGAAGCCCATAGAAGGCTATGGTGAAAAAGGAAATATCTTCCGTTCAAAACTGGAAATAAGTTTTCTGAGAAACTGCTCTGTGTTCTGTTAATTCATCTCACAGAGTTACATCTTTCCCTTCAAGAAGCCTTTCGCTAAGGCTGTTCTTGTGGAATTGGCAAAGGGATATTTGGAAGCCCATAGAGGACTATGGTGAAGAAGAAAATATCTTCCGTTCAAAACTGGAAAGAAGCTTTCTGAGAAACTGCTCTGTGTTCTGTTAATTCATCTCACAGAGTTACATCTTTCCCTTCAAGAAGCCTTTCGGTAAGGCTGTTCTTGTAGAATTGGCAAAGGGATATTTGGAAGCCCATAGAGGGCTATGGTGAAAAAGGAAATATCTTCCGTTCCAAACTGGATAGAAGCTTTCTGAGAAACTGCTCTGTGTTCTGTTAATTCATCTCACAGAGTTACATCTTTCCCCTCAAGAAGCCTTTCGCTAAGGCTGTTCTTGTGGAATTGGCAAACGGATATTTGGAAGCCCATAGAGGGCTATGGTGAAAAAGGAAATATCTTCCGTTCAAAACTGGAAAGAAGCTTTCTGAGAAACTGCTATGTGTTCTGTTAATTCATCTCACAGAGTTACATCTTTCCCTTTAAGAAACCTTTCGCTAAGGCTGTTCTTGTGGAATTGGCAAAGGGATATTTGGAAGCCCATAGAGGGCTATGGTGAAAAACGAAATATCTTCCGTTCAAAACTGGAAAGAAGCTTTCTGAGAAACTGCTCTGTGTTCTGTTAATTCATCTCACAGTGTTACATCTTTCCCTTCAAGAAGCCTTTCGCTAAGGCTGTTCTTGTGGAATTGGCAAAGGGATATTTGGAAGCCCATAGAGGGCTATGGTGAAAAAGGAAATATCTTCCGTTCAAAACTGGAAAGAAGCTTTCTGAGAAACTGCTCTGTGTTCTGTTAATTCATCTCACAGAGTTACATCTTTCCCTTCAAGAAGCCTTTCGCTAAGGCTGTTCTTGTGGAATTGGCAAAGGGATATTTGGAAGCCCATAGAGGGCTATGGTGAAAAAGGAAATATCTTCCGTTCAAAACTGGAAAGAAGCTTTCTTAGAAACTGCTCTGTGTTCTGTTAATTCATCTCACAGAGTTACATCTTTCCCTTCAAGAAGCCTTTCGCTAACGCTGTTCTTGTGGAATTGGCAAAGGGATATTTGGAAGCCCATAGAGGGCTATGGTGAAAAAGGAAATATCTTCCGTTCAAAACTGGAAAGAAGCTTTCTGAGAAACTGCTCTGTGTTCTGTTAATTCATCTCACAGAGTTACATCTTTCCCTTCAAGAAGCCTTTCGTTAAGGCTGTTCTTGTGGAATTGGCAAAGGGATATTTGGAAGCCCATAGAAGGCTATGGTGAAAAAGGAAATATCTTCCGTTCAAAACTGGAAAGAAGCTTTCTGAGAAACTGCTCTGTGTTCTGTTAATTCATCTCACAGAGTTAAATCTTTCCCTTCAAGAAGCCTTTCGCTAAGGCTGTTCTTGTGGAATTGGCAAAGGGATATTTGGAAGCCCATAGAGGGCTATGGTGAAGAAGAAAATATCTTCCGTTCAAAACTGGAAAGAAGCTTTTTGAGAAACTGCTCTGTGTTCTGTTAATTCATCTCACAGAGTTACATCTTTCCCTTCAAGAAGCCTTTCGCTAAGGCTGTTCTTGTGGAATTGGCAAAGGGATATTTGGAAGCCCATAGAGGGCTATGGTGAAAAAGGAAATATCTTCCGTTCAAAACTGGAAAGAAGCTTTGTGAGAAACTGCTCTGTGTTCTGTTAATTCATCTCACAGAGTTACATCTTTCCCTTCAAGAAGCCTTTCGCTAAGGCTGTTCTTGTGGAATTGGCAAAGGGATATTTGGAAGCCCATAGAGGGCTATGGTGAAAAAGGAACTATCTTCCGTTCAAAACTGGAAAGAAGCTTTCTGAGAAACTGCTCTGTGTTCTCTTAATTCATCTCACAGAGTTACATCTTTCCCTTCAAGAAGCCTTTCGCTAAGGCTGTTCTTGTGGAATTGGCAAAGGGATATTTGGAAGCCCGTAGAGGGCTATGGTGAAAAAGGAAATATCTTCCGTTCAAAACTGGAAAGAAGCTTTCTGAGAAACTGCTCTGTGTTCTGTTAATTCATCTCACAGAGTTACATCTTTCCCTTCAAGAAGCCTTTCGCTAAGGCTGTTCTTGTGGAATTGGCAAAGGGATATTTGGAAGCCCATAGAGGGCTATGGTGAAAAAGGAAATATCTTCCGTTCAAAACTGGAAAGAAGCTTTCTTAGAAACTGCTCTGTGTTCTGTTAATTCATCTCACAGAGTTACATCTTTCCCTTCAAGAAGCCTTTCGCTAAGGCTGTTCTTGTGGAATTGGCAAAGGGATATTTGGAAGCCCATAGAGGGCTATGGTGAAAAAGGAAATATCTTCCGTTCAAAACTGGAAAGAAGCTTTCTGAGAAACTGCTCTGTGTTCTGTTAATTCATCTCACAGAGTTACATCTTTCCCTTCAAGAAGCCTTTCGCTAAGGCTGTTCTTGTGAAATTGGCAAAGGGATATTTGGAAGCCCATAGAGGGCTATGGTGAAAAAGGAAATATCTTCCGTTCAAAACTGGAAAGAAGCTTTCTGAGAAACTGCTCTGTGTTCTGTTAATTCATCTCACAGAGTTACATCTTTCCCTTCAAGAAGCCTTTCGCTAAGGCTGTTCTTGTGGAATTGGCAAAGGGATATTTGGAAGCCCATAGAGGGCTATGGTGAAAAAGGAAATATCTTCCGTTCAAAACTGGAAAGAAGCTTTCTGAGAAACTGCTCTGTGTTCTGTTAATTCATCTCACAGAGTTACATCTTTCCCTTCAAGAATCCTTTCGCTAAGGCTGTTCTTGTGGAATTGGCAAAGGGATATTTGGAAGCCCATAGAGGGCTATGGTGAAAAAGGAAATATCTTCCGTTCAAAACTGGAAAGAAGCTTTCTGAGAAACTGCTCTGTGTTCTGTTAATTCATCTCACAGAGTTACATCTTTCCCTTCAAGAAGCCTTTCGCTAAGGCTGTTCTTGTGGAATTGGCAAAGGGATATTTGGAAGCCCATAGAGGGCTATGGTGAAAAAGGAAATATCTTCCGTTCAAAACTGGAAAGAAGCTTTCTGAGAAACTGCTCTGTGTTCTGTTAATTCATCTCACAGAGTTACATCTTTCCCTTCAAGAAGCCTTTCGCTAAGGCTCTTCTTGTGGAATTGGCAAAGGGATATTTGGAAGCCCATAGAGGGCTATGGTGAAAAAGGAAATATCTTCCGTTCAAAACTGGAAAGAAGCTTTCTGAGAAACTGCTCTGTGTTCTGTTAATTCATCTCACAGAGTTACATCTTTCCCTTCAAGAAGCCTTTCGCTAAGGCTGTTCTTGTGGAATTGGCAAAGGGATATTTGGAAGCCCATAGAGGGCTATGGTGAAAAAGGAAATATCTTCCGTTCAAAACTGGAAAGAAGCTTTCTGAGAAACTGCTCTGTGTTCTGTTAATTCATCTCACAGAGTTACATCTTTCCCTTCAAGAAGCCTTTCGCTAAGGCTCTTCTTGTGGAATTGGCAAAGGGATATTTGGAAGCCCATAGAGGGCTATGGTGAAAAAGGAAATATCTTCCGTTCAAAACTGGAAAGAAGCTTTCTGAGAAACTGCTCTGTGTTCTGTTAATTCATCTCACAGAGTTACATCTTTCCCTTCAAGAAGCCTTTCGCTAAGGCTGTTCTTGTGGAATTGGCAAAGGGATATTTGGAAGCCCATAGAGGGCTATGGTGAAAAAGGAAATATCTTCCGTTCAAAACTGGAAAGAAGCTTTCTGAGAAACTGCTCTGTGTTCTGTTAATTCATCTCACAGAGTTACATCTTTCCCTTCAAGAAGCCTTTCGCTAAGGCTGTTCTTGTAGAATTGGCAAAGGGATATTTGGAAGCCGATAGAGGGCTATGGTGAAAAAGGAAATATCTTCCGTTCAAAACTGGAAAGAAGCTTTCTGAGAAACTGCTCTGTGTTCTGTTAATTCATCTCACAGAGTTACATCTTTCCCTTCAAGAAGCCTTTCGCTAAGGCTGTTCTTGTGGAATTGGCAAACGGATATTTGGAAGCCCATAGAGGGCTATGGTGAAAAAGGAAATATCTTCCGTTCAAAACTGGAAAGAATCTTTCTGAGAAACTGCTCTGTGTTCTGTTAATTCATCTCACAGAGTTACATCTTTCCCTTCAAGAAGCCTTTCGCTAAGGCTGTTCTTGTGGAATTGGCAAAGGGATATTTGGAAGCCCATAGAGGGCTATGGTGAAAAAGGAAATATCTTCCGTTCAAAACTGGAAAGAAGCTTTCTTAGAAACTGCTCTGTGTTCTGTTAATTCATCTCACAGAGTTACATCTTTCCCTTCAAGAAGCCTTTCGCTAAGGCTGTTCTTGTGGAATTGGCAAAGGGATATTTGGAAGCCCATAGAGGGCTATGGTGAAAAAGGAAATATCTTCCGTTCAAAACTGGAAAGAAGCTTTCTGAGAAACTGCTCTGTGTTCTGTTCATTCATCTCACAGAGTTACATCTTTCCCTTCAAGAAGCCTTTCGCTAAGGCTGTTCTTGTGGAATTGGCAAAGGGATATTTGGAAGCCCATAGAGGGCTATGGTGAAAAAGGAAATATGTTCCGTTCAAAACTGGAAAGAAGCTTTCTGAGAAACTGCTCTGTGTTCTGTTAATTCATCTCACAGAGTTACATCTTTCCCTTCAAGAAGCCTTTCGCTAAGGCTGTTCTTGTGGAATTGGCAAAGGGATATTTGGAAGCCCATAGAGGGCTATGGTGAAAAAGGAAATATCTTCCGTTCAAAACTGGAAAGAAGCTTTCTGAGAAACTGCTCTGTGTTCTGTTAATTCATCTCACAGAGTTACATCTTTCCCTTCAAGAAGCCTTTCGCTAAGGCTGTTCTTGTGGAATTGGCAAAGGGATATTTGGAAGCCCATAGAGGGCTATGGTGAAAAAGGAAATATCTTCCGTTCAAAACTGGAAAGAAGCTTTCTGAGAAACTGCTCTGTGTTCTGTTAATTCATCTCACAGAGTTACATCTTTCCCTTCAAGAAGCCTTTCGCTAAGGCTGTTCTTGGGGAATTGGCAAAGGGATATTTGGAAGCCCATAGAGGGCTATGGTGAAAAAGGAAATATCTTCCGTTCAAAACTGGAAAGAAGCTTTCTGAGAAACTGCTCTGTGTTCTGTTAATTCATCTCACAGAGTTACATCTTTCCCTTCAAGAAGCCTTTCGCTAAGGCTGTTGTTGTGGAATTGGCAAAGGGATATTTGGAAGCCCATAGAGGGCTATGGTGAAAAAGGAAATATCTTCCGTTCAAAACTGGAAAGAAGCTTTCTGAGAAACTGCTCTGTGTTCTGTTAATTCATCTCACAGAGTTACATCTTTCCCTTCAAGAAGCCTTTCGCTAAGGCTGTTCTTGGGGAATTGGCAAAGGGATATTTGGAAGCCCATAGAGGGCTATGGTGAAAAAGGAAATATCTTCCGTTCAAAACTGGAAAGAAGCTTTCTGAGAAACTGCTCTGTGTTCTGTTAATTCATCTCACAGAGTTACATCTTTCCCTTCAAGAAGCCTTTCGCTAAGGCTGTTCTTGTGGACTTGGCAAAGGGATATTTGGAAGCCCATAGAGGGCTATGGTGAAAAAGGAAATATCTTCCGTTCAAAACTGGAAAGAAGCTTTCTGAGAAACTGCTCTGTGTTCTGTTAATTCATCTCACAGAGTTACATCTTTCCCTTCAAGAAGCCTTTCGCTAAGGCTCTTCTTGTGGAATTGGCAAAGGGATATTTGGAAGCCCATAGAGGGCTATGGTGAAAAAGGAAATATCTTCCGTTCAAAACTGGAAAGAAGCTTTCTGAGAAACTGCTCTGTGTTCTGTTAATTCATCTCACAGAGTTACATCTTTCCCTTCAAGAAGCCTTTCGCTAAGGCTGTTCTTGTGGAATTGGCAAAGGGATATTTGGAAGCCCATAGAGGGCTATGGTGAAAAAGGAAATATCTTCCGTTCAAAACTGGAAAGAAGCTTTCTGAGAAACTGCTCTGTGTTCTGTTAATTCATCTCACAGAGTTACATCTTTCCCTTCAAGAAGCCTTTCGCTAAGGCTGTTCTTGTGGAATTGGCAAAGGGATATTTGGAAGCCCATAGAGGGCTATGGTGAAAAAGGAAATATCTTCCGTTCAAAACTGGAAAGAAGCTTTCTGAGAAACTGCTCTGTGTTCTGTTAATTCATCTCACAGAGTTACATCTTTCCCTTCAAGAAGCCTTTCGCTAAGGCTGTTCTTGTAGAATTGGCAAAGGGATATTTGGAAGCCGATAGAGGGCTATGGTGAAAAAGGAAATATCTTCCGTTCAAAACTGGAAAGAAGCTTTCTGAGAAACTGCTCTGTGTTCTGTTCATTCATCTCACAGAGTTACATCTTTCCCTTCAAGAAGCCTTTCGCTAAGGCTGTTCTTGTGGAATTGGCAAACGGATATTTGGAAGCCCATAGAGGGCTATGGTGAAAAAGGAAATATCTTCCGTTCAAAACTGGAAAGAATCTTTCTGAGAAACTGCTCTGTGTTCTGTTAATTCATCTCACAGAGTTACATCTTTCCCTTCAAGAAACCTTTCGCTAAGGCTGTTCTTGTGGAATTGGCAAAGGGATATTTGGAAGCCCATAGAGGGCTATGGTGAAAAACGAAATATCTTCCGTTCAAAACTGGAAAGAAGCTTTCTGAGAAACTGCTCTGTGTTCTGTTAATTCATCTCACAGTGTTACATCTTTCCCTTCAAGAAGCCTTTCGATAAGGCTGTTCTTGTGGAATTGGCAAAGGGATATTTGGAAGCCCATAGAGGGCTACGGTGAAAAAGGAAATATCTTCCGTTCAAAACTGGAAAGAAGCTTTCTGAGAAACTGCTCTGTGTTCTGTTAATTCATCTCACAGAGTTACATCTTTCCCTTCAAGAAGCCTTTCGCTAAGGCTGTTCTTGTGGAATTGGCAAAGGGATATTTGGAAGCCCATAGATGGCTATGGTGAAAAAGGAAATATCTTCCGTTCAAAACTGGAAAGAAGCTTTCTGAGAAACTGCTCTGTGTTCTGTTAATTCATCTCACAGAGTTACATCTTTCCCTTCAAGAAGCCTTTCGCTAAGGCTGTTCTTGTGGAATTGGCAAAGGGATATTTGGAAGCCCATAGAGGGCTATGGTGAAAAAGGAAATATCTTCCGTTCAAAACTGGAAAGAAGCTTTCTGAGAAACTGCTCTGTGTTCTGTTAATTCATCTCACAGAGTTACATCTTTCCCTTCAAGAAGCCTTTCGCTAAGGCTGTTCTTGTGGAATTGGCAAAGGGATATTTGGAAGCCCATAGAGGGCTATGGTGAAAAAGGAAATATCTTCCGTTCAAAACTGGAAAGAAGCTTTCTGAGAAACTGCTCTGTGTTCTGTTAATTCATCTCACAGAGTTACATCTTTCCCTTCAAGAAGCCTTTCGCTAAGGCTGTTCTTGTGGAATTGGCAAAGGGATATTTGGAAGCCCATAGAGGGCTATGGTGAAAAAGGAAATATCTTCCGTTCAAAACTGGAAAGAAGCTTTCTGAGAAACTGCTCTGTGTTCTGTTCATTCATCTCACAGAGTTACATCTTTCCCTTCAAGAAGCCTTTCGCTAAGGCTGTTCTTGTGGAATTGGCAAAGGGATATTTGGAAGCCCATAGAGGGCTATGGTGAAAAAGGAAATATCTTCCGTTCAAAACTGGAAAGAAGCTTTCTGAGAAACTGCTCTGTGTTCTGTTAATTCATCTCACAGAGTTACATCTTTCCCTTCAAGAAGCCTTTCGCTAAGGCTGTTCTTGTGGAATTGGGAAAGGGATATTTGGAAGCCCATAGAGGGCTATGGTGAAAAAGGAAATATCTTCCGTTCAAAACTGGAAAGAAGCTTTCTGAGAAACTGCTCTGTGTTCTGTTAATTCATCTCACAGAGTTACATCTTTCCCTTCAAGAAGCCTTTCGCTAAGGCTGTTCTTGTGGAATTGGCAAAGGGATATTTGGAAGCCCATAGAGGGCTATGGTGAAAAAGGAAATATCTTCCGTTCAAAACTGGAAAGAAGCTTTCTGAGAAACTGCTCTGTGTTCTGTTAATTCATCTCACAGAGTTACATTTTTCCCTTCAAGAAGCCTTTCGCTAAGGCTGTTCTTGTGGACTTGGCAAAGGGATATTTGGAAGCCCATAGAGGGCTATGGTGAAAAAGGAAATATCTTCCGTTCAAAACTGGAAAGAAGCTTTCTGAGAAACTGCTCTGTGTTCTGTTAATTCATCCCACAGAGTTACATCTTTCCCTTCAAGAAGCCTTTCGCTAAGGCTGTTCTTGTGGAATTGGCAAAGGGATATTTGGAAGCCCATAGAGGGCTATGGTGAAAAAGGAAATATCTTCCGTTCAAAACTGGAAAGAAGCTTTCTGAGAAACTGCTCTGTGTTCTGTTAATTCATCTCACAGAGTTACATCTTTCCCTTCAAGAAGCCTTTCGCTAAGGCTGTTCTTGTGGAATTGGCAAAGGGATATTTGGAAGCCCATAGAGGGCTATGGTGAAAAAGGAAATATCTTCCGTTCAAAACTGGAAAGAAGCTTTCTGAGAAACTGCTCTGTGTTCTGTTAATTCATCTCACAGAGTTACATCTTTCCCTTCAAGAAGCCTTTCGCTAAGGCTGTTCTTGTGGAATTGGCAAAGGGATATTTGGAAGCCCATAGAGGGCTATGGTGAAAAAGGAAATATCTTCCGTTCAAAACTGGAAAGAAGCTTTCTGAGAAACTGCTCTGTGTTCTGTTAATTCATCTCACAGAGTTACATCTTTCCCTTCAAGAAGCCTTTCGCTAAGGCTGTTCTTGTAGAATTGGCAAAGGGATATTTGGAAGCCGATAGAGGGCTATGGTGAAAAAGGAAATATCTTCCGTTCAAAACTGGAAAGAAGCTTTCTGAGAAACTGCTCTGTGTTCTGATAATTCATCTCACAGAGTTACATCTTTCCCTTCAAGAAGCCTTTCGCTAAGGCTGTTCTTGTGGAATTGGCAAACGGATATTTGGAAGCCCATAGAGGGCTATGGTGAAAAAGGAAATATCTTCCGTTCAAAACTGGAAAGAATCTTTCTGAGAAACTGCTCTGTGTTCTGTTAATTCATCTCACAGAGTTACATCTTTCCCTTCAAGAAACCTTTCGCTAAGGCTGTTCTTGTGGAATTGGCAAAGGGATATTTGGAAGCCCATAGAGGGCTATGGTGAAAAACGAAATATCTTCCGTTCAAAACTGGAAAGAAGCTTTCTGAGAAACTGCTCTGTGTTCTGTTAATTCATCTCACAGAGTTACATCTTTCCCTTCAAGAAGCCTTTCGATAAGGCTGTTCTTGTGGAATTGGCAAAGGGATATTTGGAAGCCCATAGAGGGCTACGGTGAAAAAGGAAATATCTTCCGTTCAAAACTGGAAAGAAGCTTTCTGAGAAACTGCTCTGTGTTCTGTTAATTCATCTCACAGAGTTACATCTTTCCCTTCAAGAAGCCTTTCGCTAAGGCTGTTATTGTGGAATTGGCAAAGGGATATTTGGAAGCCCATAGAGGGCTATGGTGAAAAAGGAAATATCTTCCGTTCAAAACTGGAAAGAAGCTTTCTGAGAAACTGCTCTGTGTTCTGTTAATTCATCTCACAGAGTTACATCTTTCCCTTCAAGAAGCCTTTCGCTAAGGCTGTTCTTGTGGAATTGGCAAAGGGATATTTGGAAGCCCATAGAGGGCTATGGTGAAAAAGGAAATATCTTCCGTTCAAAACTGGAAAGAAGCTTTCTGAGAAACTGCTCTGTGTTCTGTTAATTCATCTCACAGAGTTACATCTTTCCCTTCAAGAAGCCTTTCGCTAAGGCTGTTCTTGTGGAATTGGCAAAGGGATATTTGGAAGCCCATAGAGGGCTACGGTGAAAAAGGAAATATCTTCCGTTCAAAACTGGAAAGAAGCTTTCTGAGAAACTGCTCTGTGTTCTGTTAATTCATCTCACAGAGTTACATCTTTCCCTTCAAGAAGCCTTTCGCTAAGGCTGTTCTTGTGGAATTGGCAAAGGGATATTTGGAAGCCCATAGAGGGCTATGGTGAAAAAGGAAATATCTTCCGTTCAAAACTGGAAAGAAGCTTTCTGAGAAACTCCTCTGTGTTCTGTTAATTCATCTCACAGAGTTACATCTTTCCCTTCAAGAAGCCTTTCGCTAAGGCTGTTCTTCTGGAATTGGCAAAGGGATATTTGGAAGCCCATAGAGGGCTATGGTGAAAAAGGAAATATCTTCCGTTCAAAACTGGAAAGAAGCTTTCTGAGAAACTGCTCTGTGTTCTGTTAATTCATCTCACAGAGTTACATCTTTCCCTTCAAGAATCCTTTCGCTAAGGCTGTTCTTGTGGAATTCGCAAAGGGATATTTGGAAGCCCATAGAGGGCTATGGTGAAAAAGGAAATATCTTCCGTTCAAAACTGGAAAGAAGCTTTCTGAGAAACTGCTCTGTGTTCTGTTAATTCATCTCACAGAGTTACATCTTTCCCTTCAAGAAGCCTTTCGCTAAGGCTGTTCTTGTGGAATTGGCAAAGGGATATTTGGAAGCCCATAGAGGGCTATGGTGAAAAAGGAAATATCTTCCGTTCAAAACTGGAAAGAAGCTTTCTGAGAAACTGCTCTGTGTTCTGTTAATTCATCTCACAGAGTTACATCTTTCCCTTCACGAAGCCTTTCGCTAAAGCTGTTCTTGTGGAATTGGCAAAGGGATATTTGGAAGCCCATAGAGGGCTATGGTGAAAAAGGAAATATCTTCCGTTCAAAACTGGAAAGAAGCATTCTGAGAAACTGCTATGTGTTCTGTTAATTCATCTCACAGAGTTACATCTTTCCCTTCAAGAAGCCTTTCGCTAAGGCTGTTCTTGTGGAATTGGCAAAGGGATATTTGGAAGCCCATAGAGGGCTATGGTGAAAAAGGAAATATCTTCCGTTCAAAACTGGAAAGAAGCTTTCTGAGAAACTGCTCTGTGTTCTGTTAATTCATCTCACAGAGTTACATCTTTCCCTTCAAGAAGCCTTTCGCTAAGGCTGTTCTTGTGGAATTGGCAAAGGGATATTTGGAAGCCCATAGAGGGCTATGGTGAAAAAGGAAATATCTTCCGTTCAAAACTGGAAAGAAGCTTTCTGAGAAACTGCTCTGTGTTCTGTTAATTCATCTCACAGAGTTACATCTTTCCCTCAAGAAGTCTTTCGCTAAGGCTGTTCTGGTGGAATTGGAAAAGGGATATTTTGAAGCCCATAGAGGGCTATGGTGAAAAAGGAAATATCTTCCGTTCAAAACTGGAAAGAAGCTTTCTGAGAAACTGCTCTGTGTTCTGTTAATTCATCTCACAGAGTTACATCTTTCCCTTCAAGAAGCCTTTCGCTAAGGCTGTTCTTGTGGAATTGGCAAAGGGATATTTGGAAGCCCATAGAGGGCTATGGTGAAAAAGGAAATATCTTCCGTTCAAAACTGGAAAGAAGCTTTCTGAGAAACTGCTCTGTGTTCTGTTAATTCATCTCACAGAGTTACATCTTTCCCTTCAAGAAGCCTTTCGCTAAGGCTGTTCTTGTGGAAATGGCAAAGGGATATTTGGAAGCCCATAGAGGGCTATGGTGAAAAAGGAAATATCTTCCGTTCAAAACTGGAAAGAAGCTTTCTGAGAAACTGCTCTGTGTTCTGTTAATTCATCTCACAGAGTTACATCTTTCCCTTCAAGAAGCCTTTCGCTAAGGCTGTTCTTGTGGAATTGGCAAAGGGATATTTGGAAGCCCATAGAGGGCTATGGTGAAAAAGGAAATATCTTCCGTTCAAAACTGGAAAGAAGCTTTCTGAGAAACTGCTCTGTGTTCTGTTAATTCATCTCACAGAGTTACATCTTTCCCTTCAAGAAGCCTTTCGCTAAGGCTGTTCTTGTGGAATTGGCAAAGGGATATTTGGAAGCCCATAGAGGGCTATGGTGAAAAAGGAAATATCTTCCGTTCAAAACTGGAAAGAAGCTTTCTGAGAAACTGCTCTGTGTTCTGTTAATTCATCTCACAGAGTTACATCTTTCCCTTCAAGAAGCCTTTCGCTAAGGCTGTTCTTGTGGAATTGGCAAAGGGATATTTGGAAGCCCATAGAGGGCTATGGTGAAAAAGGAAATATCTTCCGTTCAAAACTGGAAAGAAGCTTTCTGAGAAACTGCTCTGTGTTCTGTTAATTCATCTCACAGAGTTACATCTTTCCCTTCAAGAAGCCTTTCGCTAAGGCTGTTCTTGTGGAATTGGCAAAGGGATATTTGGAAGCCCATAGAGGGCTATGGTGAAAAAGGAAATATCTTCCGTTCAAAACTGGAAAGAAGCTTTCTGAGAAACTGCTCTGTGTTCTGTTAATTCATCTCACAGAGTTACATCTTTCCCTTCAAGAAGCCTTTCGCTAAGGCTGTTCTTGTGGAATTGGCAAAGGGATATTTGGAAGCCCATAGAGGGCTATGGTGAAAAAGGAAATATCTTCCGTTCAAAACTGGAAAGAAGCTTTCTGAGAAACTGCTCTGTGTTCTGTTAATTCATCTCACAGAGTTACATCTTTCCCTTCAAGAAGCCTTTCGCTAAGGCTGTTCTTGTGGAATTGGCAAAAGGATATTTGGAAGCCCATAGAGGGCTATGGTGAAAAAGGAAATATCTTCCGTTCAAAACTGGAAGGAAGCTTTCTGAGAAACTGCTCTGTGTTCTGTTAATTCATCTCACAGAGTTACATCTTTCCCTTCAAGAAGCCTTTCGCTAAGGCTGTTCTTGTGGAATTGGCAAAGGGATATTTGGAAGCCCATAGAGGGCTATGGTGAAAAAGGAAATATCTTCCGTTCAAAACTGGAAAGAAGCTTTCTGAGAAACTGCTCTGTGTTCTGTTAATTCATCTCACAGAGTTACATCTTTCCCTTCAAGAAGCCTTTCGCTAAGGCTGTTCTTGTGGAAATGGCAAAGGGATATTTGGAAGCCCATAGAGGGCTATGGTGAAAAAGGAAATATCTTCCGTTCAAAACTGGAAAGAAGCTTTCTGAGAAACTGCTCTGTGTTCTGTTAATTCATCTCACAGAGTTACATCTTTCCCTTCAAGAAGCCTTTCGCTAAGGCTGTTCTTGTGGAATTGGCAAAGGGATATTTGGAAGCCCATAGAGGGCTATGGTGAAAAAGGAAATATCTTCCGTTCAAAACTGGAAAGAAGCTTTCTGAGAAACTGCTCTGTGTTCTGTTAATTCATCTCACAGAGTTACATCTTTCCCTTCAAGAAGCCTTTCGCTAAGGCTGTTCTTGTGGAATTGGCAAAGGGATATTTGGAAGCCCATAGAGGGCTATGGTGAAAAAGGAAATATCTTCCGTTCAAAACTGGAAAGAAGCTTTCTGAGAAACTGCTCTGTGTTCTGTTAATTCATCTCACAGAGTTACATCTTTCCCTTCAAGAAGCCTTTCGCTAAGGCTGTTCTTGTGGAATTGGCAAAGGGATATTTGGAAGCCCATAGAGGGCTATGGTGAAAAAGGAAATATCTTCCGTTCAAAACTGGAAAGAAGCTTTCTGAGAAACTGCTCTGTGTTCTGTTAATTCATCTCACAGAGTTACATCTTTCCCTTCAAGAAGCCTTTCGCTAAGGCTGTTCTTGTGGAATTGGCAAAGGGATATTTGGAAGCCCATAGAGGGCTATGGTGAAAAAGGAAATATCTTCCGTTCAAAACTGGAAAGAAGCTTTCTGAGAAACTGCTCTGTGTTCTGTTAATTCATCTCACAGAGTTACATCTTTCCCTTCAAGAAGCCTTTCGCTAAGGCTGTTCTTGTGGAATTGGCAAAAGGATATTTGGAAGCCCATAGAGGGCTATGGTGAAAAAGGAAATATCTTCCGTTCAAAACTGGAAGGAAGCTTTCTGAGAAACTGCTCTGTGTTCTGTTAATTCATCTCACAGAGTTACATCTTTCCCTTCAAGAAGCCTTTCGCTAAGGCTGTTCTTGTGGAATTGGCAAAGGGATATTTGGAAGCCCATAGAGGGCTATGGTGAAAAAGGAAATATCTTCCGTTCAAAACTGGAAAGAAGCTTTCTGAGAAACTGCTCTGTGTTCTGTTAATTCATCTCACAGAGTTACATCTTTCCCTTCAAGAAGCCTTTCGCTAAGGCTCTTCTTGTGGAATTGGCAAAGGGATATTTGGAAGCCCATAGAGGGCTATGGTGAAAAAGGAAATATCTTCCGTTCAAAACTGGAAAGAAGCTTTCTGAGAAACTGCTCTGTGTTCTGTTAATTCATCTCACAGAGTTACATCTTTCCCTTCAAGAAGCCTTTCGCTAAGGCTGTTCTTGTGGAATTGGCAAAGGGATATTTGGAAGCCCATAGAGGGCTATGGTGAAAAAGGAAATATCTTCCGTTCAAAACTGGAAAGAAGCTTTCTGAGAAACTGCTCTGTGTTCTGTTAATTCATCTCACAGAGTTACATCTTTCCCTTCAAGAAGCCTTTCGCTAAGGCTGTTCTTGTGGAATTGGCAAAGGGATATTTGGAAGCCCATAGAGGGCTATGGTGAAAAAGGAAATATCTTCCGTTCAAAACTGGAAAGAAGCTTTCTGAGAAACTGCTCTGTGTTCTGTTAATTCATCTCACAGAGTTACATCTTTCCCTTCAAGAAGCCTTTCGCTAAGGCTGTTCTTGTAGAATTGGCAAAGGGATATTTGGAAGCCGATAGAGGGCTATGGTGAAAAAGGAAATATCTTCCGTTCAAAACTGGAAAGAAGCTTTCTGAGAAACTGCTCTGTGTTCTGATAATTCATCTCACAGAGTTACATCTTTCCCTTCAAGAAGCCTTTCGCTAAGGCTGTTCTTGTGGAATTGGCAAACGGATATTTGGAAGCCCATAGAGGGCTATGGTGAAAAAGGAAATATCTTCCGTTCAAAACTGGAAAGAATCTTTCTGAGAAACTGCTCTGTGTTCTGTTAATTCATCTCACAGAGTTACATCTTTCCCTTCAAGAAACCTTTCGCTAAGGCTGTTCTTGTGGAATTGGCAAAGGGATATTTGGAAGCCCATAGAGGGCTATGGTGAAAAACGAAATATCTTCCGTTCAAAACTGGAAAGAAGCTTTCTGAGAAACTGCTCTGTGTTCTGTTAATTCATCTCACAGAGTTACATCTTTCCCTTCAAGAAGCCTTTCGATAAGGCTGTTCTTGTGGAATTGGCAAAGGGATATTTGGAAGCCCATAGAGGGCTACGGTGAAAAAGGAAATATCTTCCGTTCAAAACTGGAAAGAAGCTTTCTGAGAAACTGCTCTGTGTTCTGTTAATTCATCTCACAGAGTTACATCTTTCCCTTCAAGAAGCCTTTCGCTAAGGCTGTTCTTGTGGAATTGGCAAAGGGATATTTGGAAGCCCATAGAGGGCTATGGTGAAAAAGGAAATATCTTCCGTTCAAAACTGGAAAGAAGCTTTCTGAGAAACTGCTCTGTGTTCTGTTAATTCATCTCACAGAGTTACATCTTTCCCTTCAAGAAGCCTTTCGCTAAGGCTGTTCTTGTGGAATTGGCAAAGGGATATTTGGAAGCCCATAGAGGGCTATGGTGAAAAAGGAAATATCTTCCGTTCAAAACTGGAAAGAAGCTTTCTGAGAAACTGCTCTGTGTTCTGTTAATTCATCTCACAGAGTTACATCTTTCCCTCAAGAAGTCTTTCGCTAAGGCTGTTCTGGTGGAATTGGAAAAGGGATATTTTGAAGCCCATAGAGGGCTATGGTGAAAAAGGAAATATCTTCCGTTCAAAACTGGAAAGAAGCTTTCTGAGAAACTGCTCTGTGTTCTGTTAATTCATCTCACAGAGTTACATCTTTCCCTTCAAGAAGCCTTTCGCTAAGGCTGTTCTTGTGGAATTGGCAAAGGGATATTTGGAAGCCCATAGAGGGCTATGGTGAAAAAGGAAATATCTTCCGTTCAAAACTGGAAAGAAGCTTTCTGAGAAACTGCTCTGTGTTCTGTTAATTCATCTCACAGAGTTACATCTTTCCCTTCAAGAAGCCTTTCGCTAAGGCTGTTCTTGTGGAAATGGCAAAGGGATATTTGGAAGCCCATAGAGGGCTATGGTGAAAAAGGAAATATCTTCCGTTCAAAACTGGAAAGAAGCTTTCTGAGAAACTGCTCTGTGTTCTGTTAATTCATCTCACAGAGTTACATCTTTCCCTTCAAGAAGCCTTTCGCTAAGGCTGTTCTTGTGGAATTGGCAAAGGGATATTTGGAAGCCCATAGAGGGCTATGGTGAAAAAGGAAATATCTTCCGTTCAAAACTGGAAAGAAGCTTTCTGAGAAACTGCTCTGTGTTCTGTTAATTCATCTCACAGAGTTACATCTTTCCCTTCAAGAAGCCTTTCGCTAAGGCTGTTCTTGTGGAATTGGCAAAGGGATATTTGGAAGCCCATAGAGGGCTATGGTGAAAAAGGAAATATCTTCCGTTCAAAACTGGAAAGAAGCTTTCTGAGAAACTGCTCTGTGTTCTGTTAATTCATCTCACAGAGTTACATCTTTCCCTTCAAGAAGCCTTTCGCTAAGGCTGTTCTTGTGGAATTGGCAAAGGGATATTTGGAAGCCCATAGAGGGCTATGGTGAAAAAGGAAATATCTTCCGTTCAAAACTGGAAAGAAGCTTTCTGAGAAACTGCTCTGTGTTCTGTTAATTCATCTCACAGAGTTACATCTTTCCCTTCAAGAAGCCTTTCGCTAAGGCTGTTCTTGTGGAATTGGCAAAGGGATATTTGGAAGCCCATAGAGGGCTATGGTGAAAAAGGAAATATCTTCCGTTCAAAACTGGAAAGAAGCTTTCTGAGAAACTGCTCTGTGTTCTGTTAATTCATCTCACAGAGTTACATCTTTCCCTTCAAGAAGCCTTTCGCTAAGGCTGTTCTTGTGGAATTGGCAAAGGGATATTTGGAAGCCCATAGAGGGCTATGGTGAAAAAGGAAATATCTTCCGTTCAAAACTGGAAAGAAGCTTTCTGAGAAACTGCTCTGTGTTCTGTTAATTCATCTCACAGAGTTACATCTTTCCCTTCAAGAAGCCTTTCGCTAAGGCTGTTCTTGTGGAATTGGCAAAAGGATATTTGGAAGCCCATAGAGGGCTATGGTGAAAAAGGAAATATCTTCCGTTCAAAACTGGAAGGAAGCTTTCTGAGAAACTGCTCTGTGTTCTGTTAATTCATCTCACAGAGTTACATCTTTCCCTTCAAGAAGCCTTTCGCTAAGGCTGTTCTTGTGGAATTGGCAAAGGGATATTTGGAAGCCCATAGAGGGCTATGGTGAAAAAGGAAATATCTTCCGTTCAAAACTGGAAAGAAGCTTTCTGAGAAACTGCTCTGTGTTCTGTTAATTCATCTCACAGAGTTACATCTTTCCCTTCAAGAAGCCTTTCGCTAAGGCTGTTCTTGTGGAAATGGCAAAGGGATATTTGGAAGCCCATAGAGGGCTATGGTGAAAAAGGAAATATCTTCCGTTCAAAACTGGAAAGAAGCTTTCTGAGAAACTGCTCTGTGTTCTGTTAATTCATCTCACAGAGTTACATCTTTCCCTTCAAGAAGCCTTTCGCTAAGGCTGTTCTTGTGGAATTGGCAAAGGGATATTTGGAAGCCCATAGAGGGCTATGGTGAAAAAGGAAATATCTTCCGTTCAAAACTGGAAAGAAGCTTTCTGAGAAACTGCTCTGTGTTCTGTTAATTCATCTCACAGAGTTACATCTTTCCCTTCAAGAAGCCTTTCGCTAAGGCTGTTCTTGTGGAATTGGCAAAGGGATATTTGGAAGCCCATAGAGGGCTATGGTGAAAAAGGAAATATCTTCCGTTCAAAACTGGAAAGAAGCTTTCTGAGAAACTGCTCTGTGTTCTGTTAATTCATCTCACAGAGTTACATCTTTCCCTTCAAGAAGCCTTTCGCTAAGGCTGTTCTTGTGGAATTGGCAAAGGGATATTTGGAAGCCCATAGAGGGCTATGGTGAAAAAGGAAATATCTTCCGTTCAAAACTGGAAAGAAGCTTTCTGAGAAACTGCTCTGTGTTCTGTTAATTCATCTCACAGAGTTACATCTTTCCCTTCAAGAAGCCTTTCGCTAAGGCTGTTCTTGTGGAATTGGCAAAGGGATATTTGGAAGCCCATAGAGGGCTATGGTGAAAAAGGAAATATCTTCCGTTCAAAACTGGAAAGAAGCTTTCTGAGAAACTGCTCTGTGTTCTGTTAATTCATCTCACAGAGTTACATCTTTCCCTTCAAGAAGCCTTTCGCTAAGGCTGTTCTTGTGGAATTGGCAAAAGGATATTTGGAAGCCCATAGAGGGCTATGGTGAAAAAGGAAATATCTTCCGTTCAAAACTGGAAGGAAGCTTTCTGAGAAACTGCTCTGTGTTCTGTTAATTCATCTCACAGAGTTACATCTTTCCCTTCAAGAAGCCTTTCGCTAAGGCTGTTCTTGTGGAATTGGCAAAGGGATATTTGGAAGCCCATAGAGGGCTATGGTGAAAAAGGAAATATCTTCCGTTCAAAACTGGAAAGAAGCTTTCTGAGAAACTGCTCTGTGTTCTGTTAATTCATCTCACAGAGTTACATCTTTCCCTTCAAGAAGCCTTTCGCTAAGGCTCTTCTTGTGGAATTGGCAAAGGGATATTTGGAAGCCCATAGAGGGCTACGGTGAAAAAGGAAATATCTTCCGTTCAAAACTGGAAAGAAGCTTTCTGAGAAACTGCTCTGTGTTCTGTTAATTCATCTCACAGAGTTACATCTTTCCCTTCAAGAAGCCTTTCGCTAAGGCTGTTCTTGTGGAATTGGCAAAGGGATATTTGGAAGCCCATAGAGGGCTATGGTGAAAAAGGAAATATCTTCCGTTCAAAACTGGAAAGAAGCTTTCTGAGAAACTGCTCTGTGTTCTGTTAATTCATCTCACAGAGTTACATCTTTCCCTTCAAGAAGCCTTTCGCTAAGGCTGTTCTTGTGGAATTGGCAAAGGGATATTTGGAAGCCCATAGAGGGCTACGGTGAAAAAGGAAATATCTTCCGTTCAAAAGTGGAAAGAAGCTTTCTGAGAAACTGCTCTGTGTTCTGTTAATTCATCTCACAGAGTTACATCTTTCCCTTCAAGAAGCCTTTCGCTAAGGCTGTTCTTGTGGAATTGGCAAAGGGATATTTGGAAGCCCATAGAGGGCTATGGTGAAAAAGGAAATATCTTCCGTTCAAAACTGGAAAGAAGCTTTCTGAGAAACTGCTCTGTGTTCTGTTAATTCATCTCACAGAGTTACATCTTTCCCTTCAAGAAGCCTTTCGCTAAGGCTGTTCTTGTGGAATTGGCAAAGGGATATTTGGAAGCCCATAGAGGGCTATGGTGAAAAAGGAAATATCTTCCGTTCAAAACTGGAAAGAAGCTTTCTGAGAAACTGCTCTGTGTTCTGTTAATTCATCTCACAGAGTTACATCTTTCCCTTCAAGAAGCCTTTCGCTAAGGCTGTTCTTGTGGAATTGGCAAAGGGATATTTGGAAGCCCATAGAGGGCTCTGGTGAAAAAGGAAATATCTTCCGTTCAAAACTGGAAAGAAGCTTTCTGAGAAACTGCTCTGTGTTCTGTTAATTCATCTCACAGAGTTACATCTTTCCCTTCAAGAAGCCTTTCGCTAAGGCTGTTCTTGTGGAATTGGCAAAGGGATATTTGGAAGCCCATAGAGGGCTACGGTGAAAAATGAAATATCTTCCGTTCAAAACTGGAAAGAAGCTTTCTGAGAAACTGCTCTGTGTTCTGTTAATTCATCTCACAGAGTTACATCTTTCCCTTCAAGAAGCCTTTCGCTAAGGCTGTTCTTGTGGAATTGGCAAAGGGATATTTGGAAGCCCATAGAGGGCTATGGTGAAAAAGGAAATATCTTCCGTTCAAAACTGGAAAGAAGCTTTCTGAGAAACTGCTCTGTGTTCTGTTAATTCATCTCACAGAGTTACATCTTTCCCTTCAAGAAGCCTTTCGCTAAGGCTGTTCTTGTGGAATTGGCAAAGGGATATTTGGAAGCCCATAGAGGGCTATGGTGAAAAAGGAAATATCTTCCGTTCCAAACTGGAAAGAAGCTTTCTGAGAAACTGCTCTGTGTTCTGTTAATTCATCTCACAGAGTTACATCTTTCCCTTCAAGAAGCCTTTCGCTAAGGCTGTTCTTGTGGAATTGGCAAAGGGATATTTGGAAGCCCATAGAGGGCTATGGTGAAAAAGGAAATATCTTCCGTTCAAAACTGGAAAGAAGCTTTCTGAGAAACTGCTCTGTGTTCTGTTAATTCATCTCACAGAGTTACATCTTTCCCTTCAAGAAGCCTTTCGCTAAGGCTGTTCTTGTGGAATTGGCAAAGGGATATTTGGAAGCCCATAGAGGGCTATGGTGAAAAAGGAAATATCTTCCGTTCAAAACTGGAAAGAAGCTTTCTGAGAAACTGCTCTGTGTTCTGTTAATTCATCTCACAGAGTTACATCTTTCCCTTCAAGAAGCCTTTCGCTAAGGCTGTTCTTGTGGAATTGGCAAAAGGATATTTGGAAGCCCATAGAGGGCTATGGTGAAAAAGGAAATATCTTCCGTTCAAAACTGGAAGGAAGCTTTCTGAGAAACTGCTCTGTGTTCGGTTAATTCATCTCACAGAGTTACATCTTTCCCTTCAAGAAGCCTTTCCCTAAGGCTGTTCTTGTGGAATTGGCAAAGGGATATTTGGAAGCCCATAGAGGGCTATGGTGAAAAAGGAAATATCTTCCGTTCAAAACTGGAAAGAAGCTTTCTGAGAAACTGCTCTGTGTTCTGTTAATTCATCTCACAGAGTTACATCTTTCCCTTCAAGAAGCCTTTCGCTAAGGCTCTTCTTGTGGAATTGGCAAAGGGATATTTGGAAGCCCATAGAGGGCTACGGTGAAAAAGGAAATATCTTCCGTTCAAAACTGGAAAGAAGCTTTCTGAGAAACTGCTCTGTGTTCTGTTAATTCATCTCACAGAGTTACATCTTTCCCTTCAAGAAGCCTTTCGCTAAGGCTGTTCTTGTGGAAATGGCAAAGGGATATTTGGAAGCCCATAGAGGGCTATGGTGAAAAAGGAAATATCTTCCGTTCAAAACTGGAAAGAAGCTTTCTGAGAAAGTGCTCTGTGTTCTGTTAATTCATCTCACAGAGTTACATCTTTCCCTTCAAGAAGCCTTTCGCTAAGGCTGTTCTTGTGGAATTGGCAAGGGATATTTGGAAGCCCATAGAGGACTATGGTGAAAAAGGAAATATCTTCCGTTCAAAACTGGAAAGAAGCTTTCTGAGAAACTGCCCTGTGTTCTGTTAATTCATCTCACAGAGTTACATCTTTCCCTTCAAGAAGCCTTTCGCTAAGGCTGTTCTTGTGGAATTGGCAAAGGGATATTTGGAAGCCCATAGAGGGCTATGGTGAAAAAGGAAATATCTTCCGTTCAAAACTGGAAAGAAGCTTTCTGAGAAACTGCTCTGTGTTCTGTTAATTCATCTCACAGAGTTACATCTTTCCCTTCAAGAAGCCTTTCGCTAAGGCTGTTCTTCTGGAATTGGCAAAGGGATATTTGGAAGCCCATAGAGGGCTATGGTGAAAAAGGAAATATCTTCCGTTCAAAACTGGAAAGAAGCTTTCTGAGAAACTGCTCTGTGTTCTGTTAATTCATCTCACAGAGTTACATCTTTCCCTTCAAGAAGCCTTTCTCTTAGGCTGTTCTTGAGGAATTGGCAAAGGTATATTTGGAAGCCCATAGAGGACTATGGTGAAAAAGGAAATATCTTCCGTTCAAAACTGGAAAGAAGCTTTCTGAGAAACTGCTCTGTGTTTTGTTAATTCATCTCACAGAGTTACATCTTTCCTTCAAGAAGCCTTTCGCTAAGGCTGTTCTTGTGGAATTGGCAAAGGGAAATTTGGAAGCCCATAGAGGGCTAAGGTGAAAAAGGAAATATCTTCCGTTCAAAACTGGAAAGAAGCTTTCTGAGAAACTGCTCTGTGTTCTGTTAATTCATCTCACAGAGTTACATCTTTCCCTTCAAGAAGCCTTTCGCTAAGGCTGTTCTTGTGGAATTGGCAAAGGGATATTTGGAAGCCCATAGAGGGCTACGGTGAAAAAGGAAATATCTTCCGTTCAAAACTGGAAAGAAGCTTTCTGAAAAACTGCTCTGTGTTCTGTTAATTCATCTCACAGAGTTACATCTTTCCCTTCAAGAAGCCTTTCGCTAAGGCTGTTCTTGTGGAATTGGCAAAGGGATATTTGGAAGCCCATAGAGGGCTATGGTGAAAAAGGAAATATCTTCCGTTCAAAACTGGAAAGAAGCTTTCTGAGAAACTGCTCTGTGTTCTGTTAATTCATCTCACAGAGTTACATCTTTCCCTTCAAGAAGCCTTTCGCTAAGGCTGTTCTTGTGGAATTGGCAAAGGGATATTTGGAAGCCCATAGAGGGCTATGGTGAAAAAGGAAATATCTTCCGTTCAAAACTGGAAAGAAGCTTTCTGAGAAACTGCTCTGTGTTCTGTTAATTCATCTCACAGAGTTACATCTTTCCCTTCAAGAAGCCTTTCGCTAAGGCTGTTCTTGTGGAATTGGCAAAGGGATATTTTGAAGCCCATAGAGGGCTATGGTGAAAAAGGAAATATCTTCCGTTCAAAACTGGAAAGAAGCTTTCTGAGAAACTGCTCTGTGTTCTGCTAATTCATCTCACAGAGTTACATCTTTCCCTTCAAGAAGCCTTTCGCTAAGGCTGTTCTTGTGGAGTTGGCAAAGGGATATTTGGAAGCCCATAGAGGGCTATGGTGAAAAAGGAAATATCTTCCGTTCAAAACTGGAAAGAAGCTTTCTGAGAAACTGCTCTGTGTTCTGTTAATTCATCTCACAGAGTTACATCCTTCCCTTCAAGAAGCCTTTCGCTAAGGCTGTTCTTGTGGAATTGGCAAAGGGATATTTGGAAGCCCATAGAGGGCTATGGTGAAAAAGGAAATATCTTCCGTTCAAAACTGGAAAGAAGCTTTCTGAGAAACTGCTCTGTGTTCTGTTAATTCATCTCACAGAGTTACATCTTTCCCTTCAAGAAGCCTTTCGCTAAGGCTGTTCTTGTGGAATTGGCAAAGGGATATTTGGAAGCCCATAGAGGGCTATGGTGAAAAAGGAAATATCTTCCGTTCAAAACTGGAAAGAAGCTTTCTGAGAAACTGCTCTGTGTTCTGTTAATTCATCTCACAGAGTTACATCTTTCCCTTCAAGAAGCCTTTCGCTAAGGCTGTTCTTGTGGAATTGGCAAAGGGATATTTGGAAGCCCATAGAGGGCTACGGTGAAAAAGGAAATATCTTCCGTTCAAAACTGGAAAGAAGCTTTCTGAGAAACTGCTCTGTGTTCTGTTAATTCATCTCACAGAGTTACATCTTTCCCTTCAAGAAGCCTTTCGCTAAGGCTGTTCTTGTGGAATTGGCAAAGGGATATTTGGAAGCCCATAGAGGGCTATGGTGAAAAAGGAAATATCTTCCGTTCAAAACTGGAAAGAAGCTTTCTGAGAAACTGCTCTGTGTTCTGTTAATTCATCTCACAGAGTTACATCTTTCCCTTCAAGAAGCCTTTCGCTAAGGCTGTTCTTGTGGAATTGGCAAAGGGATATTTGGAAGCCCATAGAGGGCTATGGTGAAAAAGGAAATATCTTCCGTTCAAAACTGGAAAGAAGCTTTCTGAGAAACTGCTCTGTGTTCTGTTAATTCATCTCACAGAGTTACATCTTTCCCTCAAGAAGCCTTTCGCTAAGGCTGTTCTGGTGGAATTGGAAAAGGGATATTTGGAAGCCCATAGAGGGCTATGGTGAAAAAGGAAATATCTTCCGTTCAAAACTGGAAAGAAGCTTTCTGAGAAACTGCTCTGTGTTCTGTTAATTCATCTCACAGAGTTACATCTTTCCCTTCAAGAAGCCTTTCGCTAAGGCTGTTCTTGTGGAATTGGCAAAGGGATATTTGGAAGCCCATAGAGGGCTATGGTGAAAAAGGAAATATCTTCCGTTCAAAACTGGAAAGAAGCTTTCTGAGAAACTGCTCTGTGTTCTGTTAATTCATCTCACAGAGTTACATCTTTCCCTCAAGAAGCCTTTCGCTAAGGCTGTTCTGGTGGAATTGGAAAAGGGATATTTGGAAGCCCATAGAGGGCTATGGTGAAAAAGGAAATATCTTCCGTTCAAAACTGGAAAGAAGCTTTCTGAGAAACTGCTCTGTGTTCTGTTAATTCATCTCACAGAGTTACATCTTTCCCTTCAAGAAACCTTTCGCTAAGGCTGTTCTTGTGGAATTGGCAAAGGGATATTTGGAAGCCCTTAGAGGGCTATGGTGAAAAAGGAAATATCTTGCGTTCAAAACTGGAAAGAAGCTTTCTGAGAAACTGCTCTGTGTTCTGTTAATTCATCTCACAGAGTTACATCTTTCCCTTCAAGAAGCCTTTCGCTAAGGCTGTTCTTGTGGAAATGGCAAAGGGATATTTGGAAGCCCATAGAGGGCTATGGTGAAAAAGGAAATATCTTCCGTTCAAAACTGGAAAGAAGCTTTCTGAGAAAGTGCTCTGTGTTCTGTTAATTCATCTCAAAGAGTTACATCTTTCCCTTCAAGAAGCCTTTCGCTAAGGCTGTTCTTGTGGAATTGGCAAAGGGATATTTGGAAGCCCATAGAGGACTATGGTGAAAAAGGAAATATCTTCCGTTCAAAACTGGAAAGAATCTTTCTGAGAAACTGCTCTGTGTTCTGTTAATTCATCTCACAGAGTTACATCTTTCCCTTCAAGAAGCCTTTCGCTAAGGCTGTTCTTGTGGAATTGGCAAAGGGATATTTGGAAGCCCATAGAGGGCTATGGTGAAAAAGGAAATATTTTCCGTTCAAAACTGGAAAGAAGCTTTCTGAGAAACTGCTCTGTGTTCTGTTAATTCATCTCACAGAGTTACATCTTTCCCTTCAAGAAGCCTTTCGCTAAGGCTGTTCTTGTGGAATTGGCAAAGGGATATTTGGAAGCCCATAGAGGGCTATGGTGAAAAAGGAAATATCTTCCGTTCAAAACTGGAAAGAAGCTTTCTGAGAAACTGCTCTGTGTTCTGTTAATTCATCTCACAGAGTTACATCTTTCCCTTCAAGAAGCCTTTCTCTTAGGCTGTTCCTGTGGAATTGGCAAAGGTATATTTGGAAGCCCATAGAGGACTATGGTGAAAAAGGAAATATCTTCCGTTCAAAACTGGAAAGAAGCTTTCTGAGAAACTGCTCTGTGTTTTGTTAATTCATCTCACAGAGTTACATCTTTCCTTCAAGAAGCCTTTCGCTAAGGCTGTTCTTGTGGAATTGGCAAAGGGATATTTGGAAGCCCATAGAGGGCTATGGTGAAAAAGGAAATATCTTCCGTTCAAAACTGGAAAGAAGCTTTCTGAGAAACTGCTCTGTGTTCTGCTAATTCATCTCACAGAGTTACATCTTTCCCTTCAAGAAGCCTTTCGCTAAGGCTGTTCTTGTGGAGTTGGCAAAGGGATATTTGGAAGCCCATAGAGGGCTATGGTGAAAAAGGAAATATCTTCTGTTCAAAACTGGAAAGAAGCTTTCTGAGAAACTGCTCTGTGTTCTGTTAATTCATCTCACAGAGTTACATCTTTCCCTTCAAGAAGCCTTTCGCTAAGGCTGTTCTTGTGGAATTGGCAAAGGGATATTTGGAAGCCCATAGAGGGCTATGGTGAAAAAGGAAATATCTTCCGTTCAAAACTGGAAAGAAGCTTTCTGAGAAACTGCTCTGTGTTCTGTTAATTCATCTCACAGAGTTACATCTTTCCTTTCAGGAAGCCTTTCGCTAAGGCTGTTCTTGTGGAATTGGCAAAGGGATATTTGGAAGCCCATAGAGGGCTATGGTGAAAAAGGAAATATCTTCCGTTGAAAACTGGAAAGAAGCTTTCTGAGAAACTGCTCTGTGTTCTGTTAATTCATCTCACAGAGTTACATCTTTCCCTTCAAGAAGCCTTTCGCTAAGGCTGTTCTTGTGGAATTGGCAAAGGGATATTTGGAAGCCCATAGAGGGCTACGGTGAAAAAGGAAATATCTTCCGTTCAAAAGTGGAAAGAAGCTTTCTGAGAAACTGCTCTGTGTTCTGTTAATTCATCTCACAGAGTTACATCTTTCCCTTCAAGAAGCCTTTCGCTAAGGCTGTTCTTGTGGAATTGGCAAAGGGATATTTGGAAGCCCATAGAGGGCTATGGTGAAAAAGGAAATATCTTCCGTTCAAAACTGGAAAGAAGCTTTCTGAGAAACTGCTCTGTGTTCTGTTAATTCATCTCACAGAGTTACATCTTTCCCTTCAAGAAGCCTTTCGCTAAGGCTGTTCTTGTGGAATTGGCAAAGGGATATTTGGAAGCCCATAGAGGGCTATGGTGAAAAAGGAAATATCTTCCGTTCAAAACTGGAAAGAAGCTTTCTGAGAAACTGCTCTGTGTTCTGTTAATTCATCTCACAGAGTTACATCTTTCCCTTCAAGAAGCCTTTCGCTAAGGCTGTTCTTGTGGAATTGGCAAAGGGATATTTGGAAGCCCATAGAGGGCTATGGTGAAAAAGGAAATATCTTCCGTTCAAAACTGGAAAGAAGCTTTCTGAGAAACTGCTCTGTGTTCTGTTAATTCATCTCACAGAGTTACATCTTTCCCTTCAAGAAGCCTTTCGCTAAGGCTGTTCTTGTGGAATTGGCAAAGGGATATTTGGAAGCCCATAGAGGGCTATGGTGAAAAAGGAAATATCTTCCGTTCAAAACTGGAAAGAAGCTTTCTGAGAAACTGCTCTGTGTTCTGTTAATTCATCTCACAGAGTTACATCTTTCCCTTCAAGAAGCCTTTCGCTAAGGCTGTTCTTGTGGAATTGGCAAAGGGATATTTGGAAGCCCATAGAGGGCTATGGTGAAAAAGGAAATATCTTCCGTTCAAAACTGGAAAGAAGCTTTCTGAGAAACTGCTCTGTGTTCTGTTAATTCATCTCACAGAGTTACATCTTTCCCTTCAAGAAGCCTTTCGCTAAGGCTGTTCTTGTGGAATTGGCAAAGGGATATTTGGAAGCCCATAGAGGGCTATGGTGAAAAAGGAAGTATCTTCCGTTCAAAACTGGAAAGAAGCTTTCTGAGAAACTGCTCTGTGTTCTGTTAATTCATCTCACAGAGTTACATCTTTCCCTTCAAGAAGCCTTTCGCTAAGGCTGTTCTTGTGGAATTGGCAAAGGGATATTTGGAAGCCCATAGAGGGCTACGGTGAAAAAGGAAATAACTTCCGTTCCAAACTGGAAAGAAGCTTTCTGAGAAACTGCTCTGTGTTCTGTTAATTCATCTCACAGAGTTACATCTTTCCCTTCAAGAAGCCTTTCCCTAAGGCTGTTCTTGTGGAATTGGCAAAGGGATATTTGGAAGCCCATAGAGGGCTATGGTGAAAAAGGAAATATCTTCCGTTCAAAACTGGAAAGAAGCTTTCTGAGAAACTGCTCTGTGTTCTGTTAATTCATCTCACAGAGTTACATCTTTCCCTTCAAGAAGCCTTTCGCTAAGGCTGTTCTTGTGGAATTGGCAAAGGGATATTTGGAAGCCCATAGAGGGCTATGGTGAAAAAGGAAATATCTTCCGTTCAAAACTGGAAAGAAGCTTTCTGAGAAACTGCTCTGTGTTCTGTTAATTCATCTCACAGAGTTACATCTTTCCCTCAAGAAGCCTTTCGCTAAGGCTGTTCTGGTGGAATTGGAAAAGGGATATTTGGAAGCCCATAGAGGGCTATGGTGAAAAAGGAAATATCTTCCGTTCAAAACTGGAAAGAAGCTTTCTGAGAAACTGCTCTGTGTTCTGTTAATTCATCTCACAGAGTTACATCTTTCCCTTCAAGAAACCTTTCGCTAAGGCTGTTCTTGTGGAATTGGCAAAGGGATATTTGGAAGCCCATAGAGGGCTATGGTGAAAAAGGAAATATCTTCCGTTCAAAACTGGAAAGAAGCTTTCTGAGAAACTGCTCTGTGTTCTGTTAATTCATCTCACAGAGTTACATCTTTCCCTTCAAGAAGCCTTTCGCTAAGGCTGTTCTTGTGGAATTGGCAAAGGGATATTTGGAAGCCCATAGAGGGCTATGGTGAAAAAGGAAATATCTTCCGTTCAAAACTGGAAAGAAGCTTTCTGAGAAACTGCTCTGTGTTCTGTTAATTCATCTCACAGAGTTACATCTTTCCCTTCAAGAAGCCTTTCGCTAAGGCTGTTCTTGTGGAATTGGCAAAGGGATATTTGGAAGCCCATAGAGGGCTATGGTGAAAAAGGAAATATCTTCCGTTCAAAACTGGAAAGAAGCTTTCTGAGAAACTGCTCTGTGTTCTGTTAATTCATCTCACAGAGTTACATCTTTCCCTTCAAGAAGCCTTTCTCTTAGGCTGTTCTTGTGGAATTGGCAAAGGTATATTTGGAAGCCCATAGAGGACTATGGTGAAAAAGGAAATATCTTCCGTTCAAAACTGGAAAGAAGCTTTCTGAGAAACTGCTCTGTGTTTTGTTAATTCATCTCACAGAGTTACATCTTTCCTTCAAGAAGCCTTTCGCTAAGGCTGTTCTTGTGGAATTGGCAAAGGGATATTTGGAAGCCCATAGAGGGCTAAGGTGAAAAAGGAAATATCTTCCGTTCAAAACTGGAAAGAAGCTGTCTGAGAAACTGCTCTGTGTTCTGTTAATTCATCTCACAGAGTTACATCTTTCCCTTCAAGAAGCCTTTCGCTAAGGCTGTTCTTGTGGAATTGGCAAAGGGATATTTGGAAGCCCATAGAGGGCTACGGTGAAAAAGGAAATATCTTCCGTTCAAAACTGGAAAGAAGCTTTCTGAGAAACTGCTCTGTGTTCTGTTAATTCATCTCACAGAGTTACATCTTTCCCTTCAAGAAGCCTTTCGCTAAGGCTGTTCTTGTGGAATTGGCAAAGGGATATTTGGAAGCCCATAGAGGGCTATGGTGAAAAAGGAAATATCTTCCGTTCAAAACTGGAAAGAAGCTTTCTGAGAAACTGCTCTGTGTTCTGTTAATTCATCTCACAGAGTTACATCTTTCCCTTCAAGAAGCCTTTCGCTAAGGCTGTTCTTGTGGAATTGGCAAAGGGATATTTGGAAGCCCATAGAGGGCTATGGTGAAAAAGGAAATATCTTCCGTTCAAAACTGGAAGGAAGCTTTCTGAGAAACTGCTCTGTGTTCTGTTAATTCATCTCACAGAGTTACATCTTTCCCTTCAAGAAGCCTTTCGCTAAGGCTGTTCTTGTGGAATTGGCAAAGGGATATTTGGAAGCCCATAGAGGGCTATGGTGAAAAAGGAAATATCTTCCGTTCAAAACTGGAAAGAAGCTTTCTGAGAAACTGCTCTGTGTTCTGTTAATTCATCTCACAGAGTTACATCTTTCCCTTCAAGAAGCTTTTCGCTAAGGCTGTTCTTGTGGAGTTGGCAAAGGGATATTTGGAAGCCCATAGAGGGCTATGGTGAAAAAGGAAATATCTTCCGTTCAAAACTGGAAAGAAGCTTTCTGAGAAACTGCTCTGTGTTCTGTTAATTCATCTCACAGAGTTACATCTTTCCCTTCAAGAAGCCTTTCGCTAAGGCTGTTCTTGTGGAATTGGCAAAGGGATATTTGGAAGCCCATAGAGGGCTATGGTGAAAAAGGAAATATCTTCCGTTCAAAACTGGAAAGAAGCTTTCTGAGAAACTGCTCTGTGTTCTGTTAATTCATCTCACAGAGTTACATCTTTCCCTTCAAGAAGCCTTTCGCTAAGGCTGTTCTTGTGGAATTGGCAAAGGGATATTTGGAAGCCCATAGAGGGCTATGGTGAAAAAGGAAATATCTTCCGTTCAAAACTGGAAAGAAGCTTTCTGAGAAACTGCTCTGTGTTCTGTTAATTCATCTCACAGAGTTACATCTTTCCCTTCAAGAAGCCTTTCGCTAAGGCTGTTCTTGTGGAATTGGCAAAGGGATATTTGGAAGCCCATAGAGGGCTACGGTGAAAAAGGAAATATCTTCCGTTCAAAACTGGAAAGAAGCTTTCTGAGAAACTGCTCTGTGTTCTGTTAATTCATCTCACAGAGTTACATCTTTCCCTTCAAGAAGCCTTTCGCTAAGGCTGTTCTTGTGGAATTGGCAAAGGGATATTTGGAAGCCCATAGAGGGCTATGGTGAAAAAGGAAATATCTTCCGTTCAAAACTGGAAAGAAGCTTTCTGAGAAACTGCTCTGTGTTCTGTTAATTCATCTCACAGAGTTACATCTTTCCCTTCAAGAAGCCTTTCGCTAAGGCTGTTCTTGTGGAATTGGCAAAGGGATATTTGGAAGCCCATAGAGGGCTATGGTGAAAAAGGAAATATCTTCCGTTCAAAACTGGAAAGAAGCTTTCTGAGAAACTGCTCTGTGTTCTGTTAATTCATCTCACAGAGTTACATCTTTCCCTTCAAGAAGCCTTTCGCTAAGGCTGTTCTTGTGGAATTGGCAAAGGGATATTTGGAAGCCCATAGAGGGCTATGGTGAAAAAGGAAGTATCTTCCGTTCAAAACTGGAAAGAAGCTTTCTGAGAAACTGCTCTGTGTTCTGTTAATTCATCTCACAGAGTTACATCTTTCCCTTCAAGAAGCCTTTCGCTAAGGCTGTTCTTGTGGAATTGGCAAAGGGATATTTGGAAGCCCATAGAGGGCTACGGTGAAAAAGGAAATATCTTCCGTTCCAAACTGGAAAGAAGCTTTCTGAGAAACTGCTCTGTGTTCTGTTAATTCATCTCACAGAGTTACATCTTTCCCTTCAAGAAGCCTTTCGCTAAGGCTGTTCTTGTGGAATTGGCAAAGGGATATTTGGAAGCCCATAGAGGGCTATGGTGAAAAAGGAAATATCTTCCGTTCCAAACTGGAAAGAAGCTTTCTGAGAAACTGCTCTGTGTTCTGTTAATTCATCTCACAGAGTTACATCTTTCCCTTCAAGAAGCCTTTCGCTAAGGCTGTTCTTGTGGAATTGGCAAAGGGATATTTGGAAGCCCATAGAGGGCTATGGTGAAAAAGGAAATATCTTCCGTTCAAAACTGGAAAGAAGCTTTCTGAGAAACTGCTCTGTGTTCTGTTAATTCATCTCACAGAGTTACATCTTTCCCTTCAAGAAGCCTTTCGCTAAGGCTGTTCTTGTGGAATTGGCAAAGGGATATTTGGAAGCCCATAGAGGGCTATGGTGAAAAAGGAAATATCTTCCGTTCAAAACTGGAAAGAAGCTTTCTGAGAAACTGCTCTGTGTTCTGTTAATTCATCTCACAGAGTTACATCTTTCCCTTCAAGAAGCCTTTCGCTAAGGCTGTTCTTGTGGAATTGGCAAAGGGATATTTGGAAGCCCATAGAGGGCTATGGTGAAAAAGGAAATATCTTCCGTTCAAAACTGGAAAGAAGCTTTCTGAGAAACTGCTCTGTGTTCTGTTAATTCATCTCACAGAGTTACATCTTTCCCTTCAAGAAGCCTTTCGCTAAGGCTGTTCTTGTGGAATTGGCAAAGGGATATTTGGAAGCCCATAGAGGGCTATGGTGAAAAAGGAAATATCTTCCGTTCAAAACTGGAAAGAAGCTTTCTGAGAAACTGCTCTGTGTTCTGTTAATTCATCTCACAGAGTTACATCTTTCCCTTCAAGAAGCCTTTCGCTAAGGCTGTTCTTGTGGAATTGGCAAAGGGATATTTGGAAGCCCATAGAGGGCTACGGTGAAAAAGGAAATATCTTCCGTTCCAAACTGGAAAGAAGCTTTCTGAGAAACTGCTCTGTGTTCTGTTAATTCATCTCACAGAGTTACATCTTTCCCTTCAAGAAGCCTTTCGCTAAGGCTGTTCTTGTGGAATTGGCAAAGGGATATTTGGAAGCCCATAGAGGGCTATGGTGAAAAAGGAAATATCTTCCGTTCAAAACTGGAAAGAAGCTTTCTGAGAAACTGCTCTGTGTTCTGTTAATTCATCTCACAGAGTTACATCTTTCCCTTCAAGAAGCCTTTCGCTAAGGCTGTTCTTGTGGAATTGGCAAAGGGATATTTGGAAGCCCATAGAGGGATCTGGTGAAAAAGGAAATATCTTCCGTTCAAAACTGGAAAGAAGCTTTCTGAGAAACTGCTCTGTGTTCTGTTAATTCATCTCACAGAGTTACATCTTTCCCTTCAAGAAGCCTTTCGCTAAGGCTGTTCTTGTGGAATTGGCAAAGGGATATTTGGAAGCCCATAGAGGGCTATGGTGAAAAAGGAAATATCTTCCGTTCAAAACTGGAAAGAAGCTTTCTGAGAAACTGCTCTGTGTTCTGTTAATTCATCTCACAGAGTTACATCTTTCCCTTCAAGAAGCCTTTCGCTAAGGCTGTTCTTGTGGAATTGGCAAAGGGATATTTGGAAGCCCATAGAGGGCTATGGTGAAAAAGGAAATATCTTCCGTTCAAAACTGGAAAGAAGCTTTCTGAGAAACTGCTCTGTGTTCTGTTAATTCATCTCACAGAGTTACATCTTTCCCTTCAAGAAGCCTTTCGCTAAGGCTGTTCTTGTGGAATTGGCAAAGGGATATTTGGAAGCCCATAGAGGGCTATGGTGAAAAAGGAAATATCTTCCGTTCAAAACTGGAAAGAAGCTTTCTGAGAAACTGCTCTGTGTTCTGTTAATTCATCTCACAGAGTTACATCTTTCCCTTCAAGAAGCCTTTCGCTAAGGCTGTTCTTGTGGAATTGGCAAAGGGATATTTGGAAGCCCATAGAGGGCTATGGTGAAAAAGGAAATATCTTCCGTTCAAAACTGGAAAGAAGCTTTCTGAGAAACTGCTCTGTGTTCTGTTAATTCATCTCACAGAGTTACATCTTTCCCTTCAAGAAGCCTTTCGCTAAGGCTGTTCTTGTGGAATTGGCAAAGGGATATTTGGAAGCCCATAGAGGGCTATGGTGAAAAAGGAAATATCTTCCGTTCAAAACTGGAAAGAAGCTTTCTGAGAAACTGCTCTGTGTTCTGTTAATTCATCTCACAGAGTTACATCTTTCCCTTCAAGAAGCCTTTCGCTAAGGCTGTTCTTGTGGAATTGGCAAAGGGATATTTGGAAGCCCATAGAGGGCTACGGTGAAAAAGGAAATATCTTCCGTTCAAAACTGGAAAGAAGCTTTCTGAGAAACTGCTCTGTGTTCTGTTAATTCATCTCACAGAGTTACATCTTTCCCTTCAAGAAGCCTTTCGCTAAGGCTGTTCTTGTGGAATTGGCAAAGGGATATTTGGAAGCCCATAGAGGGCTATGGTGAAAAAGGAAATATCTTCCGTTCAAAACTGGAAAGAAGCTTTCTGAGAAACTGCTCTGTGTTCTGTTAATTCATCTCACAGAGTTACATCTTTCCCTTCAAGAAGCCTTTCGCTACGGCTGTTCTTGTGGAATTGGCAAAGGGATATTTGGAAGCCCATAGAGGGCTATGGTGAAAAAGGAAATATCTTCCGTTCAAAACTGGAAAGAAGCTTTCTGAGAAACTGCTCTGTGTTCTGTTAATTCATCTCACAGAGTTACATCTTTCCCTTCAAGAAGCCTTTCGCTAAGGCTGTTCTTGTGGAATTGGCAAAGGGATATTTGGAAGCCCATAGAGGGCTATGGTGAAAAAGGAAATATCTTCCGTTCAAAACTGGAAAGAAGCTTTCTGAGAAACTGCTCTGTGTTCTGTTAATTCATCTCACATAGTTACATCTTTCCCTTCAAGAAGCCTTTCGCTAAGGCTGTTCTTGTGGAATGGGCAAAGGGATATTTGGAAGCCCATAGAGGGCTATGGTGAAAAAGGAAATATCTTCCGTTCAAAACTGGAAAGAAGCTTTCTGAGAAACTGCTCTGTGTTCTGTTAATTCATCTCACAGAGTTACATCTTTCCCTTCAAGAAGCCTTTCGCTAAGGCTGTTCTTGTGGAATTGGCAAAGGGATATTTGGAAGCCCATAGAGGGCTATGGTGAAAAAGGAAGTATCTTCCGTTCAAAACTGGAAAGAAGCTTTCTGAGAAACTGCTCTGTGTTCTGTTAATTCATCTCACAGAGTTACATCTTTCCCTTCAAGAAGCCTTTCGCTAAGGCTGTTCTTGTGGAATTGGCAAAGGGATATTTGGAAGCCCATAGAGGGCTACGGTGAAAAAGGAAATATCTTCCGTTCCAAACTGGAAAGAAGCTTTCTGAGAAACTACTCTGTGTTCTGTTAATTCATCTCACAGAGTTACATCTTTCCCTTCAAGAAGCCTTTCGCTAAGGCTGTTCTTGTGGAATTGGCAAAGGGATATTTGGAAGCCCATAGAGGGCTATGGTGAAAAAGGAAATATCTTCCGTTCCAAACTGGAAAGAAGCTTTCTGAGAAACTGCTCTGTGTTCTGTTAATTCATCTCACAGAGTTACATCTTTCCCTTCAAGAAGCCTTTCGCTAAGGCTGTTCTTGTGGAATTGGCAAAGGGATATTTGGAAGCCCATAGAGGGCTATGGTGAAAAAGGAAATATCTTCCGTTCAAAACTGGAAAGAAGCTTTCTGAGAAACTGCTCTGTGTTCTGTTAATTCATCTCACAGAGTTACATCTTTCCCTTCAAGAAGCCTTTCGCTAAGGCTGTTCTTGTGGAATTGGCAAAGGGATATTTGGAAGCCCATAGAGGGCTCTGGTGAAAAAGGAAATATCTTCCGTTCAAAACTGGAAAGAAGCTTTCTGAGAAACTGCTCTGTGTTCTGTTAATTCATCTCACAGAGTTACATCTTTCCCTTCAAGAAGCCTTTCGCTAAGGCTGTTCTTGTGGAATTGGCAAAGGGATATTTGGAAGCCCATAGAGGGCTACGGTGAAAAAGGAAATATCTTCCGTTCAAAACTGGAAAGAAGCTTTCTGAGAAACTGCTCTGTGTTCTGTTAATTCATCTCACAGAGTTACATCTTTCCCTTCAAGAAGCCTTTCGCTAAGGCTGTTCTTGTGGAATTGGCAAAGGGATATTTGGAACCCCATAGAGGGCTATGGTGAAAAAGGAAATATCTTCCGTTCAAAACTGGAAAGAAGCTTTCTGAGAAACTGCTCTGTGTTCTGTTAATTCATCTCACAGAGTTACATCTTTCCCTTCAAGAAGCCTTTCGCTAAGGCTGTTCTTGTGGAATTGGCAAAGGGATATTTGGAAGCCCATAGAGGGCTATGGTGAAAAAGGAAATATCTTCCGTTCAAAACTGGAAAGAAGCTTTCTGAGAAACTGCTCTGTGTTCTGTTAATTCTTCTCACAGAGTTACATCTTTCCCTTCAAGAAGCCTTTCGCTAAGGCTGTTCTTGTGGAATTGGCAAAGGGATATTTGGAAGCCCATAGAGGGCTATGGTGAAAAAGGAAATATCTTCCGTTCAAAACTGGAAAGAAGCTTTCTGAGAAACTGCTCTGTGTTCTGTTAATTCATCTCACAGAGTTACATCTTTCCCTTCAAGAAGCCTTTCGCTAAGGCTGTTCTTGTGGAATTGGCAAAGGGATATTTGGAAGCCCATAGAGGGCTATGGTGAAAAAGGAAATATCTTCCGTTCAAAACTGGAAAGAAGCTTTCTGAGAAACTGCTCTGTGTTCTGTTAATTCATCTCACAGAGTTACATCTTTCCCTTCAAGAAGCCTTTCGCTAAGGCGGTTCTTGTGGAATTGGCAAAGGAATATTTGGAAGCCCATAGAGGGCTATGGTGAAAAAGGAAATATCTTCCGTTCAAAACTGGAAAGAAGCTTTCTGAGAAACTGCTCTGTGTTCTGTTAATTCATCTCACAGAGTTACATCTTTCCCTTCAAGAAGCCTTTCGCTAAGGCTGTTCTTGTGGACTTGGCAAAGGGATATTTGGAAGCCCATAGAGGGCTATGGTGAAAAAGGAAATATCTTCCGTTCAAAACTGGAAAGAAGCTTTCTGAGAAACTGCTCTGTGTTCTGTTAATTCATCTCACAGAGTTACATCTTTCCCTTCAAGAAGCCTTTCGCTAAGGCTGTTCTTGTGGAATTGGCAAAGGGATATTTGGAAGCCCATTGATGGCTATGGTGAAAAAGGAAATATCTTCCGTTCAAAACTGGAAAGAAGCTTTCTGAGAAACTGCTCTGTGTTCTGTTAATTCATCTCACAGAGTTACATCTTTCCCTTCAAGAAGCCTTTCGCTAAGGCTGTTCTTGTGGAATTGGCAAAGGAATATTTGGAAGCCCATAGAGGGCTATGGTGAAAAAGGAAATATCTTCCGTTCAAAACTGGAAAGAAGCTTTCTGAGAAACTGCTCTGTGTTCTGTTAATTCATCTCACAGAGTTACATCTTTCCCTTCAAGAAGCCTTTCGCTAAGGCTGTTCTTGTGGAATTGGCAAAGGAATATTTGGAAGCCCATAGAGGGCTATGGTGAAAAAGGAAATATCTTCCGTTCAAAACTGGAAAGAAGCTTTCTGAGAAACTGCTCTGTGTTCTGTTAATTCATCTCACAGAGTTACATCTTTCCCTTCAAGAAGCCTTTCGCTAAGGCTGTTCTTGTGGAATTGGCAAAGGGATATTTGGAAGCCCATAGAGGGCTATGGTGAAAAAGGAAATATCTTCCGTTCAAAACTGGAAAGAAGCTTTCTGAGAAACTGCTCTGTGTTCTGTTAATTCATCTCACAGAGTTACATCTTTCCCTTCAAGAAGCCTTTCGCTAAGGCTGTTCTTGTGGAATTGGCAAAGGGATATTTGGAAGCCCATAGAGGGCTATGGTGAAAAAGGAAATATCTTCCGTTCAAAACTGGAAAGAAGCTTTCTGAGAAACTGCTCTGTGTTCTGTTAATTCATCTCACAGAGTTACATCTTTCCCTTCAAGAAGCCTTTCGCTAAGGCTGTTCTTGTGGAATTGGCAAAGGGATATTTGGAAGCCCATAGAGGGCTATGGTGAAAAAGGAAATATCTTCCGTTCAAAACTGGAAAGAAGCTTTCTGAGAAACTGCTCTGTGTTCTGTTAATTCATCTCACAGAGTTACATCTTTCCCTTCAAGAAGCCTTTCGCTAAGGCTGTTCTTGTGGAATTGGCAAAGGGATATTTGGAAGCCCATAGAGGGCTATGGTGAAAAAGGAAATATCTTCCGTTCAAAACTGGAAAGAAGCTTTCTGAGAAACTGCTCTGTGTTCTGTTAATTCATCTCACAGAGTTACATCTTTCCCTTCAAGAAGCCTTTCGCTAAGGCTGTTCTTGTGGAATTGGCAAAGGGATATTTGGAAGCCCATAGAGGGCTATGGTGAAAAAGGAAATATCTTCCGTTCAAAACTGGAAAGAAGCTTTCTGAGAAACTGCTCTGTGTTCTGTTAATTCATCTCACAGAGTTACATCTTTCCCTTCAAGAAGCCTTTCGCTAAGGCTGTTCTTGTGGAATTGGCAAAGGGATATTTGGAAGCCCATAGAGGGCTATGGTGAAAAAGGAAATATCTTCCGTTCAAAACTGGAAAGAAGCTTTCTGAGAAACTGCTCTGTGTTCTGTTAATTCATCTCACAGAGTTACATCTTTCCCTTCAAGAAGCCTTTCGCTAAGGCTGTTCTTGTGGAATTGGCAAAGGGATATTTTGAAGCCCATAGAGGGCTATGGTGAAAAAGGAAATATCTTCCGTTCAAAACTGGAAAGAAGCTTTCTGAGAAACTGCTCTGTGTTCTGTTAATTCATCTCACAGAGTTACATCTTTCCCTTCAGGAAGCCTTTCGCTAAGGCTGTTCTTGTGGAATTGGCAAAGGGATATTTGGAAGCCCATAGAGGGCTATGGTGAAAAAGGAAATATCTTCCGTTCAAAACTGGAAAGAAGCTTTCTGAGAAACTGCTCTGTGTTCTGTTAATTCATCTCACAGAGTTACATCTTTCCCTTCAAGAAGCCTTTCGCTAAGGCTGTTCTTGTGGAATTGGCAAAGGGATATTTGGAAGCCCATAGAGGGCTACGGTGAAAAAGGAAATATCTTCCGTTCAAAACTGGAAAGAAGCTTTCTGAGAAACTGCTCTGTGTTCTGTTAATTCATCTCACAGAGTTACATCTTTCCCTTCAAGAAGCCTTTCGCTAAGGCTGTTCTTGTGGAATTGGCAAAGGAATATTTGGAAGCCCATAGAGGGCTATGGTGAAAAAGGAAATATCTTCCGTTCAAAACTGGAAAGAAGCTTTCTGAGAAACTGCTCTGTGTTCTGTTAATTCATCTCACAGAGTTACATCTTTCCCTTCAAGAAGCCTTTCGCTAAGGCTGTTCTTGTGGAATTGGCAAAGGAATATTTGGAAGCCCATAGAGGGCTATGGTGAAAAAGGAAATATCTTCCGTTCAAAACTGGAAAGAAGCTTTCTGAGAAACTGCTCTGTGTTCTGTTAATTCATCTCACAGAGTTACATCTTTCCCTTCAAGAAGCCTTTCGCTAAGGCTGTTCTTGTGGAATTGGCAAAGGGATATTTGGAAGCCCATAGAGGGCTATGGTGAAAAAGGAAATATCTTCCGTTCAAAACTGGAAAGAAGCTTTCTGAGAAACTGCTCTGTGTTCTGTTAATTCATCTCACAGAGTTACATCTTTCCCTTCAAGAAGCCTTTCGCTAAGGCTGTTCTTGTGGAATTGGCAAAGGGATATTTGGAAGCCCATAGAGGGCTATGGTGAAAAAGGAAATATCTTCCGTTCAAAACTGGAAAGAAGCTTTCTGAGAAACTGCTCTGTGTTCTGTTAATTCATCTCACAGAGTTACATCTTTCCCTTCAAGAAGCCTTTCGCTAAGGCTGTTCTTGTGGAATTGGCAAAGGGATATTTGGAAGCCCATAGAGGGCTATGGTGAAAAAGGAAATATCTTCCGTTCAAAACTGGAAAGAAGCTTTCTGAGAAACTGCTCTGTGTTCTGTTAATTCATCTCACAGAGTTACATCTTTCCCTTCAAGAAGCCTTTCGCTAAGGCTGTTCTTGTGGAATTGGCAAAGGGATATTTGGAAGCCCATAGAGGGCTATGGTGAAAAAGGAAATATCTTCCGTTCAAAACTGGAAAGAAGCTTTCTGAGAAACTGCTCTGTGTTCTGTTAATTCATCTCACAGAGTTACATCTTTCCCTTCAAGAAGCCTTTCGCTAAGGCTGTTCTTGTGGAATTGGCAAAGGGATATTTGGAAGCCCATAGAGGGCTATGGTGAAAAAGGAAATATCTTCCGTTCAAAACTGGAAAGAAGCTTTCTGAGAAACTGCTCTGTGTTCTGTTAATTCATCTCACAGAGTTACATCTTTCCCTTCAAGAAGCCTTTCGCTAAGGCTGTTCTTGTGGAATTGGCAAAGGGATATTTGGAAGCCCATAGAGGGCTATGGTGAAAAAGGAAATATCTTCCGTTCAAAACTGGAAAGAAGCTTTCTGAGAAACTGCTCTGTGTTCTGTTAATTCATCTCACAGAGTTACATCTTTCCCTTCAAGAAGCCTTTCGCTAAGGCTGTTCTTGTGGAATTGGCAAAGGGATATTTTGAAGCCCATAGAGGGCTATGGTGAAAAAGGAAATATCTTCCGTTCAAAACTGGAAAGAAGCTTTCTGAGAAACTGCTCTGTGTTCTGTTAATTCATCTCACAGAGTTACATCTTTCCCTTCAGGAAGCCTTTCGCTAAGGCTGTTCTTGTGGAATTGGCAAAGGGATATTTGGAAGCCCATAGAGGGCTATGGTGAAAAAGGAAATATCTTCCGTTCAAAACTGGAAAGAAGCTTTCTGAGAAACTGCTCTGTGTTCTGTTAATTCATCTCACAGAGTTACATCTTTCCCTTCAAGAAGCCTTTCGCTAAGGCTGTTCTTGTGGAATTGGCAAAGGGATATTTGGAAGCCCATAGAGGGCTACGGTGAAAAAGGAAATATCTTCCGTTCAAAACTGGAAAGAAGCTTTCTGAGAAACTGCTCTGTGTTCTGTTAATTCATCTCACAGAGTTACATCTTTCCCTTCAAGAAGCCTTTCGCTAAGGCTGTTCTTGTGGAATTGGCAAAGGGATATTTGGAAGCCCATAGAGGGCTATGGTGAAAAAGGAAATATCTTCCGTTCAAAACTGGAAAGAAGCTTTCTGAGAAACTGCTCTGTGTTCTGTTAATTCATCTCACAGAGTTACATCTTTCCCTTCAAGAAGCCTTTCGCTAAGGCTGTTCTTGTGGAATTGGCAAAGGGATATTTGGAAGCCCATAGAGGGCTATGGTGAAAAAGGAAATATCTTCCGTTCAAAACTGGAAAGAAGCTTTCAGAGAAACTGCTCTGTGTTCTGTTAATTCATCTCACAGAGTTACATCTTTCCCTTCAAGAAGCCTTTCGCTAAGGCTGTTCTTGTGGAATTGGCAAAGGGATATTTGGAAGCCCATAGAGGGCTATGGTGAAAAAGGAAATATCTTCCGTTCAAAACTGGAAAGAAGCTTTCTGAGAAACTGCTCTGTGTTCTGCTAATTCATCTCACAGAGTTACATCTTTCCCTTCAAGAAGCCTTTCGCTAAGGCTGTTCTTGTGGAATTGGCAAAGGGATATTTGGAAGCCCATAGAGGGCTATGGTGAAAAAGGAAATATCTTCCGTTCAAAACTGGAAAGAAGCTTTCTGAGAAACTGCTCTGTGTTCTGTTAATTCATCTCACAGAGTTACATCTTTCCCTTCAAGAAGCCTTTCGCTAAGGCTGTTCTTGTGGAATTGGCAAAGGAATATTTGGAAGCCCATAGAGGGCTATGGTGAAAAAGGAAATATCTTCCGTTCAAAACTGGAAAGAAGCTTTCTGAGAAACTGCTCTGTGTTCTGTTAATTCATCTCACAGAGTTACATCTTTCCCTTCAAGAAGCCTTTCGCTAAGGCTGTTCTTGTGGAATTGGCAAAGGGATATTTGGAAGACCATAGAGGGCTACGGTGAAAAAGGAAATATCTTCCGTTCAAAACTGGAAAGAAGCTTTCTGAGAAACTGCTCTGTGTTCTGTTAATTCATCTCACAGAGTTACATCTTTCCCTTCAAGAAGTCTTTCGCTAAGGCTGTTCTTGTGGAATTGGCAAAGGGATATTTGGAAGCCCATAGAGGGCTATGGTGAAAAAGGAAATATCTTCCGTTCAAAACTGGAAAGAAGCTTTCTGAGAAACTGCTCTGTGTTCTGTTAATTCATCTCACAGAGTTACATCTTTCCCTTCAAGAAGCCTTTCGCTAAGGCTGTTCTTGTGGAATTGGCAAAGGGATATTTGGAAGCCCATAGAGGGCTACGGTGAAAAAGGAAATATCTTCCGTTCAAAACTGGAAAGAAGCTTTCTGAGAAACTGCTCTGTGTTCTGTTAATTCATCTCACAGAGTTACATCTTTCCCTTCAAGAAGCCTTTCGCTAAGGCTGTTCTTGTGGAATTGGCAAAGGGATATTTGGAAGCCCATAGAGGGCTATGGTGAAAAAGGAAATATCTTCCGTTCAAAACTGGAAAGAAGCTTTCTGAGAAACTGCTCTGTGTTCTGTTAATTCATCTCACAGAGTTACATCTTTCCCTTCAAGAAGCCTTTCGCTAAGGCTGTTCTTGTGGAATTGGCAAAGGGATATTTGGAAGCCCATAGAGGGCTATGGTGAAAAAGGAAATATCTTCCGTTCAAAACTGGAAAGAAGCTTTCTGAGAAACTGCTCTGTGTTCTGTTAATTCATCTCACAGAGTTACATCTTTCCCTTCAAGAAGCCTTTCGCTAAGGCTGTTCTTGTGGAATTGGCAAAGCGATATTTGGAAGCCCATAGAGGGCTATGGTGAAAAAGGAAATATCTTCCGTTCAAAACTGGAAGGAAGATTTCTGAGAAACTGCTTTGTGTTCTGTTAATTCATCTCTCAGAGTTACATCTTTCCCTTCAAGAAGCCTTTCGCTAAGGCTGTTCTTGTGGAATTGGCAAAGGGATATTTGTAAGCCCATAGAGGGCTATGGTGAAAAAGGAAATATCTTCCGCTCAAAACTGGAAGGAAGCTTTCTGAGAAACTGCTTTGTGTTCTGTTAATTCATCTCACAGAGTTACATCTTTCCCTTCAAGAAGCCTTTCGCTAAGGCTGTTCTTGTGGAATTGGCAAAGGGATATTTGGAAGACCATAGAGGGCTATGGTGAAGAAGGAAATATCTTCCGTTCAAAACTGGAAAAAAGCTTTCTGAGAAACTGCTCTGTGTTCTCTTAATTCATCTCACAGAGTTACATCTCTATCTTCAAGAAGCCTTTCGCTAAGGCTGTTCTTGTGGAATTGGCAAAGGGATATTTGGAAGCCCATAGAGGGCTATGGTGAAAAAGGAAATATCTTCCGTTCAAAACTGGAAAGAAGCTTTCTGAGAAACTGCTCTGTGTTCTGTTAATTCGTCTCACAGAGTTACATCTTTCCCTTCAAGAAGCCTTTCGCTAAGGCTGTTCTTGTGGAATTGGCAAAGGGATATTTGGAAGCCCATAGAGGGCTATGGTGAAAAAGGAAATATCTTCCGTTCAAAACTGGAAAGAAGCTTTCTGAGAAACTGCTCTGTGTTCTGTTAATTCATCTCACAGAGTTACATCTTTCCCTTCAGGAAGCCTTTCGCTAAGGCTGTTCTTGTGGAATTGGCAAAGGGATATTTGGAAGCCCATAGAGGGCTATGGTGAAAAAGGAAATATCTTCCGTTCAAAACTGGAAAGAAGCTTTCTGAGAAACTGCTCTGTGTTCTGTTAATTCATCTCACAGAGTTACATCTTTCCCTTCAAGAAGCCTTTCGCTAAGGCTGTTCTTGTGGAATTGGCAAAGGGATATTTGGAAGCCCATAGAGGGCTACGGTGAAAAAGGAAATATCTTCCGTTCAAAACTGGAAAGAAGCTTTCTGAGAAACTGCTCTGTGTTCTGTTAATTCATCTCACAGAGTTACATCTTTCCCTTCAAGAAGCCTTTCGCTAAGGCTGTTCTTGTGGAATTGGCAAAGGGATATTTGGAAGCCCATAGAGGGCTATGGTGAAAAAGGAAATATCTTCCGTTCAAAACTGGAAAGAAGCTTTCTGAGAAACTGCTCTGTGTTCTGTTAATTCATCTCACAGAGTTACATCTTTCCCTTCAAGAAGCCTTTCGCTAAGGCTGTTCTTGTGGAATTGGCAAAGGGATATTTGGAAGCCCATAGAGGGCTATGGTGAAAAAGGAAATATCTTCCGTTCAAAACTGGAAAGAAGCTTTCTGAGAACCTGCTCTGTGTTCTGTTAATTCATCTCACAGAGTTACATCTTTCCCTTCAAGAAGCCTTTCGCTAAGGCTGTTCTTGTGGAATTGGCAAAGGGATATTTGGAAGCCCATAGAGGGCTATGGTGAAAAAGGAAATATCTTCCGTTCAAAACTGGAAAGAAGCTTTCTGAGAAACTGCTCTGTGTTCTGTTAATTCATCTCACAGAGTTACATCTTTCCCTTCAAGAAGCCTTTCGCTAAGGCTGTTCTTGTGGAATTGGCAAAGGGATATTTGGAAGCCCATAGAGGGCTATGGTGAAAAAGGAAATATCTTCCGTTCAAAACTGGAAAGAAGCTTTCTGAGAAACTGCTCTGTGTTCTGTTAATTCATCTCACAGAGTTACATCTTTCCCTTCAAGAAGCCTTTCGCTAAGGCTGTTCTTGTGGAATTGGCAAAGGAATATTTGGAAGCCCATAGAGGGCTATGGTGAAAAAGGAAATATCTTCCGTTCAAAACTGGAAAGAAGCTTTCTGAGAAACTGCTCTGTGTTCTGTTAATTCATCTCACAGAGTTACATCTTTCCCTTCAAGAAGCCTTTCGCTAAGGCTGTTCTTGTGGAATTGGCAAAGGGATATTTGGAAGACCATAGAGGGCTACGGTGAAAAAGGAAATATCTTCCGTTCAAAACTGGAAAGAAGCTTTCTGAGAAACTGCTCTGTGTTCTGTTAATTCATCTCACAGAGTTACATCTTTCCCTTCAAGAAGTCTTTCGCTAAGGCTGTTCTTGTGGAATTGGCAAAGGGATATTTGGAAGCCCATAGAGGGCTATGGTGAAAAAGGAAATATCTTCCGTTCAAAACTGGAAAGAAGCTTTCTGAGAAACTGCTCTGTGTTCTGTTAATTCATCTCACAGAGTTACATCTTTCCCTTCAAGAAGCCTTTCGCTAAGGCTGTTCTTGTGGAATTGGCAAAGGGATATTTGGAAGCCCATAGAGGGCTACGGTGAAAAAGGAAATATCTTCCGTTCAAAACTGGAAAGAAGCTTTCTGAGAAACTGCTCTGTGTTCTGTTAATTCATCTCACAGAGTTACATCTTTCCCTTCAAGAAGCCTTTCGCTAAGGCTGTTCTTGTGGAATTGGCAAAGGGATATTTGGAAGCCCATAGAGGGCTATGGTGAAAAAGGAAATATCTTCCGTTCAAAACTGGAAAGAAGCTTTCTGAGAAACTGCTCTGTGTTCTGTTAATTCATCTCACAGAGTTACATCTTTCCCTTCAAGAAGCCTTTCGCTAAGGCTGTTCTTGTGGAATTGGCAAAGGGATATTTGGAAGCCCATAGAGGGCTATGGTGAAAAAGGAAATATCTTCCGTTCAAAACTGGAAAGAAGCTTTCTGAGAAACTGCTCTGTGTTCTGTTAATTCATCTCACAGAGTTACATCTTTCCCTTCAAGAAGCCTTTCGCTAAGGCTGTTCTTGTGGAATTGGCAAAGCGATATTTGGAAGCCCATAGAGGGCTATGGTGAAAAAGGAAATATCTTCCGTTCAAAACTGGAAGGAAGATTTCTGAGAAACTGCTTTGTGTTCTGTTAATTCATCTCTCAGAGTTACATCTTTCCCTTCAAGAAGCCTTTCGCTAAGGCTGTTCTTGTGGAATTGGCAAAGGGATATTTGTAAGCCCATAGAGGGCTATGGTGAAAAAGGAAATATCTTCCGCTCAAAACTGGAAGGAAGCTTTCTGAGAAACTGCTTTGTGTTCTGTTAATTCATCTCACAGAGTTACATCTTTCCCTTCAAGAAGCCTTTCGCTAAGGCTGTTCTTGTGGAATTGGCAAAGGGATATTTGGAAGACCATAGAGGGCTATGGTGAAGAAGGAAATATCTTCCGTTCAAAACTGGAAAAAAGCTTTCTGAGAAACTGCTCTGTGTTCTCTTAATTCATCTCACAGAGTTACATCTCTATCTTCAAGAAGCCTTTCGCTAAGGCTGTTCTTGTGGAATTGGCAAAGGGATATTTGGAAGCCCATAGAGGGCTATGGTGAAAAAGGAAATATCTTCCGTTCAAAACTGGAAAGAAGCTTTCTGAGAAACTGCTCTGTGTTCTGTTAATTCGTCTCACAGAGTTACATCTTTCCCTTCAAGAAGCCTTTCGCTAAGGCTGTTCTTGTGGAATTGGCAAAGGGATATTTGGAAGCCCATAGAGGGCTATGGTGAAAAAGGAAATATCTTCCGTTCAAAACCGGAAGGAAGCTTTCTGAGAAACTGCTTTGTGTTCTGCTATTTCATCTAACAGAGTTACATCTTTCCCTTCAAGAAGCCTTTCGCTAAGGCTGTTCTTGTGGAATTGGCAAAGGGATATTTGGAAGCCCATAGAGGGCTATGGTGAAAAAGGAAATATCTTCCGTTCAAAACTGGAAAGAAGCTTTCTGAGAAACTGCTCTGTGTTCTGTTAATTCATCTCACAGAGTTACATCTTTCTCTTGAAGAAGCCTTTCGCTAAGGCTGTTCTTGTGGAATTGGCAAAGGGATATTTGGAAGCCCATAGAGGGCTATGGTGAAAAAGGAAATATCTTCCGTTCAAAACTGGAAAGAAGCTTTCTGAGAAACTGCTTTGTGTTCTGTTAATTCATCTCACAGAGTTACATCTTTCCCTTCAAGAAGCCTTTCGCTAAGGCTGTTCTTGTGGAATTGGAAAAGGGATATTTGGAAGCCCATAGAGGGTTATGGTGAAAAAGGAAATATCTTACGTTCAAAACTGGAAAGAAGCTTTCTGAGAAACTGCTCTGTGTTCTGTTAATTCATCTCACAGAGTTACATCTTTCCCTTCAAGAAGCCTTTCGCTAAGGCTGTTCTTGTGGAATTGGCAAAGGGATATTTGGAAGCCCATAGAGGGCTATGGTGAAAAAGGAAGTATCTTCCGTTCAAAACTGGAAAGAAGCTTTCTGAGAAACTGCTCTGTGTTCTGTTAATTCATCTCACAGAGTTACATCTTTCCCTTCAAGAAGCCTTTCGCTAAGGCTGTTCTTGTGGAATTGGCAAAGGGATATTTGGAAGCCCATAGAGGGCTATGGTGAAAAAGGAAATATCTTCCGTTCAAAACTGGAAAGAAGTTTTCTGAGAAACTGCTCTGTGTTCTGTTAATTCATCTCACAGAGTTACATCTTTCCCTTCAAGACGCCTTTCGCTAAGGCGGTTCTTGTGGAATTGGCACAGGGATATTTGGAAGCCCATAGAGGTCTATTTTGAAAAAGGAAATATCTTCCGTTCAAAACTGGAAAGAAGCTTTCTGAGAAACTGCTCTGTGTTCTGTTAATTCATCTCACAGAGTTACATCTTTCCCTTGAATAAGCCTTTCGCTAAGGCTGTTCTTGTGGAATTGGCAAAGGGATATTTGGAAGCCCATAGAGGGCTATGGTGAAAAAGGAAATATCTTCCGTTCAAAACTGGAAAGAAGCTTTCTGAGAAACTGCTCTGTGTTCTGTTAATTCATCTCACAGAGTTACATCTTTCCCTTCAAGAAGCCTTTCGCTAAGGCTGTTCTTGTGGAATTGGCAAAGGGATATTTGGAAGCCCATAGAGGGCTATGGTGAAAAAGGAAATATCTTCCGTTCAAAACTGGAAAGAAGCTTTCTGAGAAACTGCTCTGTGTTCTGTTAATTCATCTCACAGAGTTACATCTTTCCCTTCAAGAAGCCTTTCGCTAAGGCTGTTCTTGTGGAATTGGCAAAGGGATATTTGGAAGACCATAGAGGGCTACGGTGAAAAAGGAAATATCTTCCGTTCAAAACTGGAAAGAAGCTTTCTGAGAAACTGCTCTGTGTTCTGTTAATTCATCTCACAGAGTTACATCTTTCCCTTCAAGAAGCCTTTCGCTAAGGCTGTTCTTGTGGAATTGGCAAAGGGATATTTGGAAGCCCATAGAGGGCTATGGTGAAAAAGGAAATATCTTCCGTTCAAAACTGGAAAGAAGCTTTCTGAGAAACTGCTCTGTGTTCTGTTAATTCATCTCACAGAGTTACATCTTTCCCTTCAAGAAGCCTTTCGCTAAGGCTGTTCTTGTGGAATTGGCAAAGGGATATTTGGAAGCCCATAGAGGGCTACGGTGAAAAAGGAAATATCTTCCGTTCAAAACTGGAAAGAAGCTTTCTGAGAAACTGCTCTGTGTTCTGTTAATTCATCTCACAGAGTTACATCTTTCCCTTCAAGAAGCCTTTCGCTAAGGCTGTTCTTGTGGAATTGGCAAAGGGATATTTGGAAGCCCATAGAGGGCTATGGTGAAAAAGGAAATATCTTCCGTTCAAAACTGGAAAGAAGCTTTCTGAGAAACTGCTCTGTGTTCTGTTAATTCATCTCACAGAGTTACATCTTTCCCTTCAAGAAGCCTTTCGCTAAGGCTGTTCTTGTGGAATTGGCAAAGGGATATTTGGAAGCCCATAGAGGGCTATGGTGAAAAAGGAAATATCTTCCGTTCAAAACTGGAAAGAAGCTTTCTGAGAAACTGCTCTGTGTTCTGTTAATTCATCTCACAGAGTTACATCTTTCCCTTCAAGAAGCCTTTCGCTAAGGCTGTTCTTGTGGAATTGGCAAAGGGATATTTGGAAGCCCATAGAGGGCTATGGTGAAAAAGGAAATATCTTCCGTTCAAAACTGGAAAGAAGCTTTCTGAGAAACTGCTCTGTGTTCTGTTAATTCATCTCACAGAGTTACATCTTTCCCTTCAAGAAGCCTTTCGCTAAGGCTGTTCTTGTGGAATTGGCAAAGGGATATTTGGAAGCCCATAGAGGGCTATGGTGAAAAAGGAAATATCTTCCGTTCAAAACTGGAAAGAAGCTTTCTGAGAAACTGCTCTGTGTTCTGTTAATTCATCTCACAGAGTTACATCTTTCCCTTCAAGAAGCCTTTCGCTAAGGCTGTTCTTGTGGAATTGGCAAAGGGATATTTGGAAGCCCATAGAGGGCTACGGTGAAAAAGGAAATATCTTCCGTTCAAAACTGGAAAGAAGCTTTCTGAGAAACTGCTCTGTGTTCTGTTAATTCATCTCACAGAGTTACATCTTTCCCTTCAAGAAGCCTTTCACTAAGGCTGTTCTTGTGGAATTGGCAAAGGGATATTTGGAAGCCCATAGAGGGCTATGGTGAAAAAGGAAATATCTTCCGTTCAAAACTGGAAAGAAGCTTTCTGAGAAACTGCTCTGTGTTCTGTTAATTCATCTCACAGAGTTACATCTTTCCCTTCAAGAAGCCTTTCGCTAAGGCTGTTCTAGTGGAATTGGCAAAGGGATATTTGGAAGCCCATAGAGGGCTATGGTGAAAAAGGAAATATCTTCCGTTCAAAACTGGAAAGAAGCTTTCTGAGAAACTGCTCTGTGTTCTGTTAATTCATCTCACAGAGTTACATCTTTCCCTTCAAGAAGCCTTTCGCTAAGGCTGTTCTTGTGGAATTGGCAAAGGGATATTTGGAAGCCCATAGAGGGCTATGGTGAAAAAGGAAATATCTTCCGTTCAAAACTGGAAAGAAGCTTTCTGAGAAACTGCTCTGTGTTCTGTTAATTCATCTCACAGAGTTACATCTTTCCCTTCAAGAAGCCTTTCGCTAAGGCTGTTCTTGTGGAATTGGCAAAGGGATATTTGGAAGCCCATAGAGGGCTATGGTGAAAAAGGAAATATCTTCCGTTCAAAACTGGAAAGAAGCTTTCTGAGAAACTGCTCTGTGTTCTGTTAATTCATCTCACAGAGTTACATCTTTCCCTTCAAGAAGCCTTTCGCTAAGGCTGTTCTTGTGGAATTGGCAAAGGGATATTTGGAAGCCCATAGAGGGCTACGGTGAAAAAGGAAATATCTTCCGTTCAAAACTGGAAAGAAGCTTTCTGAGAAACTGCTCTGTGTTCTGTTAATTCATCTCACAGAGTTACATCTTTCCCTTCAAGAAGCCTTTCGCTAAGGCTGTTCTTGTGGAATTGGCAAAGGGATATTTGGAAGCCCATAGAGGGCTATGGTGAAAAAGGAAATATCTTCCGTTCAAAACTGGAAAGAAGCTTTCTGAGAAAGTGCTCTGTGTTCTGTTAATTCATCTCACAGAGTTACATCTTTCCCTTCAAGAAGCCTTTCGCTAAGGCTGTTCTTGTGGAATTGGCAAAGGGATATTTGGAAGCCCATAGAGGGCTATGGTGAAAAAGGAAATATCTTCCGTTCAAAACTGGAAAGAAGCTTTCTGAGAAACTGCTCTGTGTTCTGTTAATTCATCTCACAGAGTTACATCTTTCCCTTCAAGAAGCCTTTCGCTAAGGCTGTTCTTGTGGAATTGGCAAAGGGATATTTGGAAGCCCATAGAGGGCTACGGTGAAAAAGGAAATATCTTCCGTTCAAAACTGGAAAGAAGCTTTCTGAGAAACTGCTCTGTGTTCTGTTAATTCATCTCACAGAGTTACATCTTTCCCTTCAAGAAGCCTTTCGCTAAGGCTGTTCTTGTGGAATTGGCAAAGGGATATTTGGAAGCCCATAGAGGGCTACGGTGAAAAAGGAAATATCTTCCGTTCAAAACTGGAAAGAAGCTTTCTGAGAAACTGCTCTGTGTTCTGTTAATTCATCTCACAGAGTTACATCTTTCCCTTCAAGAAGCCTTTCGCTAAGGCTGTTCTTGTGGAATTGGCAAAGGGATATTTGGAAGCCCATAGAGGGCTATGGTGAAAAAGGAAATATCTTCCGTTCAAAACTGGAAAGAAGCTTTCTGAGAAACTGCTCTGTGTTCTGTTAATTCATCTCACAGAGTTACATCTTTCCCTTCAAGAAGCCTTTCGCTAAGGCTGTTCTTGTGGAATTGGCAAAGGGATATTTGGAAGCCCATAGAGGGCTATGGTGAAAAAGGAAATATCTTCCGTTCAAAACTGGAAAGAAGCTTTCTGAGAAACTGCTCTGTGTTCTGTTAATTCATCTCACAGAGTTACATCTTTCCCTTCAAGAAGCCTTTCGCTAAGGCTGTTCTTGTGGAATTGGCAAAGGGATATTTGGAAGCCCATAGATGGCTATGGTGAAAAACGAAATATCTTCCGTTCAAAACTGGAAAGAAGCTTTCTGAGAAACTGCTCTGTGTTCTGTTAATTCATCTCACAGAGTTACATCTTTCCCTTCAAGAAGCCTTTCGCTAAGGCTGTTCTTGTGGAATTGGCAAAGGGATATTTGGAAGCCCATAGAGGGCTATGGTGAAAAAGGAAATATCTTCCGTTCAAAACTGGAAAGAAGCTTTCTGAGAAACTGCTCTGTGTTCTGTTAATTCATCTCACAGAGTTACATCTTTCCCTTCAAGAAGCCTTTCGCTAAGGCTGTTCTTGTGGAATTGGCAAAGGGATATTTGGAAGCCCATAGAGGGCTACGGTGAAAAAGGAAATATCTTCCGTTCAAAACTGGAAAGAAGCTTTCTGAGAAACTGCTCTGTGTTCTGTTAATTCATCTCACAGAGTTACATCTTTCCCTTCAAGAAGCCTTTCGCTAAGGCTGTTCTTGTGGAATTGGCAAAGGGATATTTGGAAGCCCATAGAGGGCTATGGTGAAAAAGGAAATATCTTCCGTTCAAAACTGGAAAGAAGCTTTCTGAGAAACTGCTCTGTGTTCTGTTAATTCATCTCACAGAGTTACATCTTTCCCTTCAAGAAGCCTTTCGCTAAGGCTGTTCTTGTGGAATTGGCAAAGGGATATTTGGAAGCCCATAGAGGGCTACGGTGAAAAAGGAAATATCTTCCGTTCAAAACTGGAAAGAAGCTTTCTGAGAAACTGCTCTGTGTTCTGTTAATTCATCTCACAGAGTTACATCTTTCCCTTCAAGAAGCCTTTCGCTAAGGCTGTTCTTGTGGAATTGGCAAAGGGATATTTGGAAGCCCATAGAGGGCTATGGTGAAAAAGGAAATATCTTCCGTTCAAAACTGGAAAGAAGCTTTCTGAGAAACTGCTCTGTGTTCTGTTAATTCATCTCACAGAGTTACATCTTTCCCTTCAAGAAGCCTTTCGCTAAGGCTGTTCTTGTGGAATTGGCAAAGGGATATTTGGAAGCCCATAGAGGGCTATGGTGAAAAAGGAAATATCTTCCGTTCAAAACTGGAAAGAAGCTTTCTGAGAAACTGCTCTGTGTTCTGTTAATTCATCTCACAGAGTTACATCTTTCCCTTCAAGAAGCCTTTCGCTAAGGCTGTTCTTGTGGAATTGGCAAAGGGATATTTGGAAGCCCATAGAGGGCTACGGTGAAAAAGGAAATATCTTCCGTTCAAAACTGGAAAGAAGCTTTCTGAGAAACTGCTCTGTGTTCTGTTAATTCATCTCACAGAGTTACATCTTTCCCTTCAAGAAGCCTTTCGCTAAGGCTGTTCTTGTGGAATTGGCAAAGGGATATTTGGAAGCCCATAGAGGGCTATGGTGAAAAAGGAAATATCTTCCGTTCAAAACTGGAAAGAAGCTTTCTGAGAAACTGCTCTGTGTTCTGTTAATTCATCTCACAGAGTTACATCTTTCCCTTCAAGAAGACTTTCGCTAAGGCTGTTCTTGTGGAATTGGCAAAGGGATATTTGGAAGCCCATAGAGGGCTATGGTGAAAAAGGAAATATCTTCCGTTCAAAACTGGAAAGAAGCTTTCTGAGAAACTGCTCTGTGTTCTGTTAATTCATCTCACAGAGTTACATCTTTCCCTTCAAGAAGCCTTTCGCTAAGGCTGTTCTTGTGGAATTGGCAAAGGGATATTTGGAAGCCCATAGAGGGCTATGGTGAAAAAGGAAATATCTTCCGTTCAAAACTGGAAAGAAGCTTTCTGAGAAACTGCTCTGTGTTCTGTTAATTCATCTCACAGAGTTACATCTTTCCCTTCAAGAAGCCTTTCGCTAAGGCTGTTCTTGTGGAATTGGCAAAGGGATATTTGGAAGCCCATAGAGGGCTATGGTGAAAAAGGAAATATCTTCCGTTCAAAACTGGAAAGAAGCTTTCTGAGAAACTGCTCTGTGTTCTGTTAATTCATCTCACAGAGTTACATCTTTCCCTTCAAGAAGCCTTTCGCTAAGGCTGTTCTTGTGGAATTGGCAAAGGGATATTTGGAAGCCCATAGAGGGCTATGGTGAAAAAGGAAATATCTTCCGTTCAAAACTGGAAAGAAGCTTTCTGAGAAACTGCTCTGTGTTCTGTTAATTCATCTCACAGAGTTACATCTTTCCCTTCAAGAAGCCTTTCGCTAAGGCTGTTCTTGTGGAATTGGCAAAGGGATATTTGGAAGCCCATAGAGGGCTATGGTGAAAAAGGAAATATCTTCCGTTCAAAACTGGAAAGAAGCTTTCTGAGAAACTGCTCTGTGTTCTGTTAATTCATCTCACAGAGTTACATCTTTCCCTTCAAGAAGCCTTTCGCTAAGGCTGTTCTTGTGGAATTGGCAAAGGGATATTTGGAAGCCCATAGAGGGCTATGGTGAAAAAGGAAATATCTTCCGTTCAAAACTGGAAAGAAGCTTTCTGAGAAACTGCTCTGTGTTCTGTTAATTCATCTCACAGAGTTACATCTTTCCCTTCAAGAAGCCTTTCGCTAAGGCTGTTCTTGTGGAATTGGCAAAGGGATATTTGGAAGCCCATAGAGGGCTATGGTGAAAAAGGAAATATCTTCCGTTCAAAACTGGAAAGAAGCTTTCTGAGAAACTGCTCTGTGTTCTGTTAATTCATCTCACAGAGTTACATCTTTCCCTTCAAGAAGCCTTTCGCTAAGGCTGTTCTTGTGGAATTGGCAAAGGGATATTTGGAAGCCCATAGAGGGCTACGGTGAAAAAGGAAATATCTTCCGTTCAAAACTGGAAAGAAGCTTTCTGAGAAACTGCTCTGTGTTCTGTTAATTCATCTCACAGAGTTACATCTTTCCCTTCAAGAAGCCTTTTGCTAAGGCTGTTCTTGTGGAATTGGCAAAGGGATATTTGGAAGCCCATAGAGGGCTATGGTGAAAAAGGAAATATCTTTCGTTCAAAACTGGAAAGAAGCTTTCTGAGAAACTGCTCTGTGTTCTGTTAATTCATCTCACAGAGTTACATCTTTCCCTTCAAGAAGCCTTTCGCTAAGGCTGTTCTTGTGGAATTGGCAAAGGGATATTTGGAAGCCCATAGAGGGCTATGGTGAAAAAGGAAATATCTTCCGTTCAAAACTGGAAAGAAGCTTTCTGAGAAACTGCTCTGTGTTCTGTTAATTCATCTCACAGAGTTACATCTTTCCCTTCAAGAAGCCTTTCGATAAGGCTGTTCTTGTGGAATTGGCAAAGGGATATTTGGAAGCCCATAGAGGGCTATGGTGAAAAAGGAAATATCTTCCGTTCAAAACTGGAAAGAAGCTTTCTGAGAAACTGCTCTGTGTTCTGTTAATTCATCTCACAGAGTTACATCTTTCCCTTCAAGAAGCCTTTCGCTAAGGCTGTTCTTGTGGAATTGGCTAAGGGATATTTGGAAGCCCATAGAGGGCTATGGTGAAAAAGGAAATATCTTCCGTTCAAAACTGGAAAGAAGCTTTCTGAGAAACTGCTCTGTGTTCTGTTAATTCATCTCACAGAGTTACATCTTTCCCTTCAAGAAGCCTTTCGCTAAGGCTGTTCTTGTGGAATTGGCAAAGGGATATTTGGAAGCCCATAGAGGGCTACGGTGAAAAAGGAAATATCTTCCGTTCAAAACTGGAAAGAAGCTTTCTGAGAAACTGCTCTGTGTTCTGTTAATTCATCTCACAGAGTTACATCTTTCCCTTCAAGAAGCCTTTCGCTAAGGCTGTTCTTGTGGAATTGGCAAAGGAATATTTGGAAGCCCATAGAGGGCTATGGTGAAAAAGGAAATATCTTCCGTTCAAAACTGGAAAGAAGCTTTCTGAGAAACTGCTCTGTGTTCTGTTAATTCATCTCACAGAGTTACATCTTTCCCTTCAAGAAGCCTTTCGCTAAGGCTGTTCTTGTGGAATTGGCAATGGGATATTTTGAAGCCCATAGAGGGCTATGGTGAAAAAGGAAATATCTTCCGTTCAAAACTGGAAAGAAGCTTTCTGAGAAACTGCTCTGTGTTCTGTTAATTCATCTCACAGAGTTACATCTTTCCCTTCAAGAAGCCTTTCGCTAAGGCTGTTCTTGTGGAATTGGCAAAGGGATATTTGGAAGCCCATAGAGGGCTATGGTGAAAAAGGAAATATCTTCCGTTCAAAACTGGAAAGAAGCTTTCTGAGAAACTGCTCTGTGTTCTGTTAATTCATCTCACAGAGTTACATCTTTCCCTTCAAGAAGCCTTTCGCTAAGGCTGTTCTTGTGGAATTGGCAAAGGGATATTTGGAAGCCCGTAGAGGACTACGGTGAAAAAGGAAATATCTTCCGTTCAAAACTGGAAAGAAGCTTTCTGAGAAACTGCTCTGTGTTCTGTTAATTCATCTCACAGAGTTACATCTTTCCCTTCAAGAAGCCTTTCGCTAAGGCTGTTCTTGTGGAATTGGCAAAGGGATATTTGGAAGCCCATAGAGGGCTATGGTGAAAAAGGAAATATCTTCCGTTCAAAACTGGAAAGAAGCTTTCTGAGAAACTGCTCTGTGTTCTGTTAATTCATCTCACAGAGTTACATCTTTCCCTTCAAGAAGCCTTTCGCTAAGGCTGTTCTTGTGGAATTGGCAAAGGGATATTTGGAAGCCCATAGAGGGCTATGGTGAAAAAGGAAATATCTTCCGTTCAAAACTGGAAAGAAGCTTTCTGAGAAACTGCTCTGTGTTCTGTTAATTCATCTCACAGAGTTACATCTTTCCCTTCAAGAAGCCTTTCGCTAAGGCTGTTCTTGTGGAATTGGCAAAGGGATATTTGGAAGCCCATAGAGGGCTATGGTGAAAAAGGAAATATCTTCCGTTCAAAACTGGAAAGAAGCTTTCTGAGAAACTGCTCTGTGTTCTGTTAATTCATCTCACAGAGTTACATCTTTCCCTTCAAGAAGCCTTTCGCTAAGGCTGTTCTTGTGGAATTGGCAAAGGGATATTTGGAAGCCCATAGAGGGCTATGGTGAAAAAGGAAATATCTTCCGTTCAAAACTGGAAAGAAGCTTTCTGAGAAACTGCTCTGTGTTCTGTTAATTCATCTCACAGAGTTACATCTTTCCCTTCAAGAAGCCTTTCGCTAAGGCTGTTCTTGTGGAATTGGCAAAGGGATATTTGGAAGCCCATAGAGGGCTATGGTGAAAAAGGAAATATCTTCCGTTCAAAACTGGAAAGAAGCTTTCTGAGAAACTGCTCTGTGTTCTGTTAATTCATCTCACAGAGTTACATCTTTCCCTTCAAGAAGCCTTTCGCTAAGGCTGTTCTTGTGGAATTGGCAAAGGGATATTTGGAAGCCCATAGAGGGCTATGGTGAAAAAGGAAATATCTTCCGTTCAAAACTGGAAAGAAGCTTTCTGAGAAACTGCTCTGTGTTCTGTTAATTCATCTCACAGAGTTACATCTTTCCCTTCAAGAAGCCTTTCGCTAAGGCTGTTCTTGTGGAATTGGCAAAGGGATATTTGGAAGCCCATAGAGGGCTATGGTGAAAAAGGAAATATCTTCCGTTCAAAACTGGAAAGAAGCTTTCTGAGAAACTGCTCTGTGTTCTGTTAATTCATCTCACAGAGTTACATCTTTCCCTTCAAGAAGCCTTTCGCTAAGGCTGTTCTTGTGGAATTGGCAAAGGGATATTTGGAAGCCCATAGAGGGCTATGGTGAAAAAGGAAATATCTTCCGTTCAAAACTGGAAAGAAGCTTTCTGAGAAACTGCTCTGTGTTCTGTTAATTCATCTCACAGAGTTACATCTTTCCCTTCAAGAAGCCTTTCGCTAAGGCTGTTCTTGTGGAATTGGCAAAGGGATATTTGGAAGCCCATAGAGGGCTATGGTGAAAAAGGAAATATCTTCCGTTCAAAACTGGAAAGAAGCTTTCTGAGAAACTGCTCTGTGTTCTGTTAATTCATCTCACAGAGTTACATCTTTCCCTTCAAGAAGCCTTTCGCTAAGGCTGTTCTTGTGGAATTGGCAAAGGGATATTTGGAAGCCCATAGAGGGCTATGGTGAAAAAGGAAATATCTTCCGTTCAAAACTGGAAAGAAGCTTTCTGAGAAACTGCTCTGTGTTCTGTTAATTCATCTCACAGAGTTACATCTTTCCCTTCAAGAAGCCTTTCGCTAAGGCTGTTCTTGTGGAATTGGCAAAGGGATATTTGGAAGCCCATAGAGGGCTATGGTGAAAAAGGAAATATCTTCCGTTCAAAACTGGAAAGAAGCTTTCTGAGAAACTGCTCTGTGTTCTGTTAATTCATCTCACAGAGTTACATCTTTCCCTTCAAGAAGCCTTTCGCTAAGGCTGTTCTTGTGGAATTGGCAAAGGGATATTTGGAAGCCCGTAGAGGACTACGGTGAAAAAGGAAATATCTTCCGTTCAAAACTGGAAAGAAGCTTTCTGAGAAACTGCTCTGTGTTCTGTTAATTCATCTCACAGAGTTACATCTTTCCCTTCAAGAAGCCTTTCGCTAAGGCTGTTCTTGTGGAATTGGCAAAGGGATATTTGGAAGCCCATAGAGGGCTATGGTGAAAAAGGAAATATCTTCCGTTCAAAACTGGAAAGAAGCTTTCTGAGAAACTGCTCTGTGTTCTGTTAATTCATCTCACAGAGTTACATCTTTCCCTTCAAGAAGCCTTTCGCTAAGGCTGTTCTTGTGGAATTGGCAAAGGGATATTTGGAAGCCCATAGAGGGCTATGGTGAAAAAGGAAATATCTTCCGTTCAAAACTGGAAAGAAGCTTTCTGAGAAACTGCTCTGTGTTCTGTTAATTCATCTCACAGAGTTACATCTTTCCCTTCAAGAAGCCTTTCGCTAAGGCTGTTCTTGTGGAATTGGCAAAGGGATATTTGGAAGCCCATAGAGGGCTATGGTGAAAAAGGAAATATCTTCCGTTCAAAACTGGAAAGAAGCTTTCTGAGAAACTGCTCTGTGTTCTGTTAATTCATCTCACAGAGTTACATCTTTCCCTTCAAGAAGCCTTTCGCTAAGGCTGTTCTTGTGGAATTGGCAAAGGGATATTTGGAAGCCCATAGAGGGCTATGGTGAAAAAGGAAATATCTTCCGTTCAAAACTGGAAAGAAGCTTTCTGAGAAACTGCTCTGTGTTCTGTTAATTCATCTCACAGAGTTACATCTTTCCCTTCAAGAAGCCTTTCGCTAAGGCTGTTCTTGTGGAATTGGCAAAGGGATATTTGGAAGCCCATAGAGGGCTACGGTGAAAAAGGAAATATCTTCCGTTCAAAACTGGAAAGAAGCTTTCTGAGAAACTGCTCTGTGTTCTGTTAATTCATCTCACAGAGTTACATCTTTCCCTTCAAGAAGCCTTTCGCTAAGGCTGTTCTTGTGGAATTGGCAAAGGGATATTTGGAAGCCCATAGGGGGCTATGGTGAAAAAGGAAATATCTTCCGTTCAAAACTGGAAAGAAGCTTTCTGAGAAACTGCTCTGTGTTCTGTTAATTCATCTCACAGAGTTACATCTTTCCCTTCAAGAAGCCTTTCGCTAAGGCTGTTCTTGTGGAATTGGCAAAGGGATATTTGGAAGCCCATAGAGGGCTATGGTGAAAAAGGAAATATCTTCCGTTCAAAACTGGAAAGAAGCTTTCTGAGAAACTGCCCTGTGTTCTGTTAATTCATCTCACAGAGTTACATCTTTCCCTTCAAGAAGCCTTTCGCTAAGGCTGTTCTTGTGGAATTGGCAAAGGGATATTTGGAAGCCCATAGAGGGCTATGGTGAAAAAGGAAATATCTTCCGTTCAAAACTGGAAAGAAGCTTTCTGAGAAACTGCTCTGTGTTCTGTTAATTCATCTCACAGAGTTACATCTTTCCCTTCAAGAAGCCTTTCGCTAAGGCTGTTCTTGTGGAATTGGCAAAGGGATATTTGGAAGCCCATAGAGGGCTATGGTGAAAAAGGAAATATCTTCCGTTCAAAACTGGAAAGAAGCTTTCTGAGAAACTGCTCTGTGTTCTGTTAATTCATCTCACAGAGTTACATCTTTCCCTTCAAGAAGCCTTTCGCTAAGGCTGTTCTTGTGGAATTGGCAAAGGGATATTTGGAAGCCCATAGAGGGCTATGGTGAAAAAGGAAATATCTTCCGTTCAAAACTGGAAAGAAGCTTTCTGAGAAACTGCTCTGTGTTCTGTTAATTCATCTCACAGAGTTACATCTTTCCCTTCAAGAAGCCTTTCGCTAAGGCTGTTCTTGTGGAATTGGCAAAGGGATATTTGGAAGCCCATAGAGGGCTATGGTGAAAAAGGAAATATCTTCCGTTCAAAACTGGAAAGAAGCTTTCTGAGAAACTGCTCTGTGTTCTGTTAATTCATCTCACAGAGTTACATCTTTCCCTTCAAGAAGCCTTTCGCTAAGGCTGTTCTTGTGGAATTGGCAAAGGGATATTTGGAAGCCCATAGAGGGCTACGGTGAAAAAGGAAATATCTTCCGTTCAAAACTGGAAAGAAGCTTTTTGAGAAACTGCTCTGTGTTCTGTTAATTCATCTCACAGAGTTACATCTTTCCCTTCAAGAAGCCTTTCGCTAAGGCTGTTCTTGTGGAATTGGCAAAGGGATATTTGGAAGCCCATAGAGGGCTATGGTGAAAAAGGAAATATCTTCCGTTCAAAACTGGAAAGAAGCTTTCTGAGAAACTGCTCTGTGTTCTGTTAATTCATCTCACAGAGTTACATCTTTCCCTTCAAGAAGCCTTTCGCTAAGGCTGTTCTTGTGGAATTGGCAAAGGGATATTTGGAAGCCCATAGAGGGCTATGGTGAAAAAGGAAATATCTTCCGTTCAAAACTGGAAAGAAGCTTTCTGAGAAACTGCTCTGTGTTCTGTTCATTCATCTCACAGAGTTACATCTTTCCCTTCAAGAAGCCTTTCGCTAAGGCTGTTCTTGTGGAATTGGCAAAGGGATATTTGGAAGCCCATAGAGGGCTATGGTGAAAAAGGAAATATCTTCCGTTCAAAACTGGAAAGAAGCTTTCTGAGAAACTGCTCTGTGTTCTGTTAATTCATCTCACAGAGTTACATCTTTCCCTTCAAGAAGCCTTTCGCTAAGGCTGTTCTTGTGGAATTGGCAAAGGGATATTTGGAAGCCCATAGTGGGCTACGGTGAAAAAGGAAATATCTTCCGTTCAAAACTGGAAAGAAGCTTTCTGAGAAACTGCTCTGTGTTCTGTTAATTCATCTCACAGAGTTACATCTTTCCCTTCAAGAAGCCTTTCGCTAAGGCTGTTCTTGTGGAATTGGCAAAGGGATATTTGGAAGCCCATAGAGGGCTATGGTGAAAAAGGAAATATCTTCCGTTCAAAACTGGAAAGAAGCTTTCTGAGAAACTGCTCTGTGTTCTGTTAATTCATCTCACAGAGTTACATCTTTCCCTTCAAGAAGCCTTTCGCTAAGGCTGTTCTTGTGGAATTGGCAAAGGGATATTTGGAAGCCCATAGAGGGCTATGGTGAAAAAGGAAATATCTTCCGTTCAAAACTGGAAAGAAGCTTTCTGAGAAACTGCTCTGTGTTCTGTTAATTCATCTCACAGAGTTACATCTTTCCCTTCAAGAAGCCTTTCGCTAAGGCTGTTCTTGTGGAATTGGCAAAGGGATATTTGGAAGCCCATAGAGGGTTATGGTGAAAAAGGAAATATCTTCCGTTCAAAACTGGAAAGAAGCGTTCTGAGAAACTGCTCTGTGTTCTGTTAATTCATCTCACAGAGTTACATCTTTCCCTTCAAGAAGCCTTTCGCTAAGGCTGTTCTTGTGGAATTGGCAAAGGGATATTTGGAAGCCCATAGAGGGCTATGGTGAAAAAGGAAATATCTTCCGTTCAAAACTGGAAAGAAGCTTTCTGAGAAACTGCTCTGTGTTCTGTTAATTCATCTCACAGAGTTACATCTTTCCCTTCAAGAAGCCTTTCGCTAAGGCTGTTCTTGTGGAATTGGCAAAGGGATATTTGGAAGCCCATAGAGGGCTATGGTGAAAAAGGAAATATCTTCCGTTCAAAACTGGAAAGAAGCTTTCTGAGAAACTGCTCTGTGTTCTGTTAATTCATCTCACAGAGTTACATCTTTCCCTTCAAGAAGCCTTTCGCTAAGGCTGTTCTTGTGGAATTGGCAAAGGGATATTTGGAAGCCCATAGAGGGCTATGGTGAAAAAGGAAATATCTTCCGTTCAAAACTGGAAAGAAGCTTTCTGAGAAACTGCTCTGTGTTCTGTTAATTCATCTCACAGAGTTACATCTTTCCCTTCAAGAAGCCTTTCGCTAAGGCTGTTCTTGTGGAATTGGCAAAGGGATATTTGGAAGCCCATAGAGGGCTATGGTGAAAAAGGAAATATCTTCCGTTCAAAACTGGAAAGAAGCTTTCTGAGAAACTGCTCTGTGTTCTGTTAATTCATCTCACAGAGTTACATCTTTCCCTTCAAGAAGCCTTTCGCTAAGGCTGTTCTTGTGGAATTGGCAAAGGGATATTTGGAAGCCCATAGAGGGCTATGGTGAAAAAGGAAATATCTTCCGTTCAAAACTGGAAAGAAGCTTTCTGAGAAACTGCTCTGTGTTCTGTTAATTCATCTCACAGAGTTACATCTTTCCCTTCAAGAAGCCTTTCGCTAAGGCTGTTCTTGTGGAATTGGCAAAGGGATATTTGGAAGCCCATAGAGGGCTATGGTGAAAAAGGAAATATCTTCCGTTCAAAACTGGAAAGAAGCTTTCTGAGAAACTGCTCTGTGTTCTGTTAATTCATCTCACAGAGTTACATCTTTCCCTTCAAGAAGCCTTTCGCTAAGGCTGTTCTTGTGGAATTGGCAAAGGGATATTTGGAAGCCCATAGAGGGCTATGGTGAAAAAGGAAATATCTTCCGTTCAAAACTGGAAAGAAGCTTTCTGAGAAACTGCTCTGTGTTCTGTTAATTCATCTCACAGAGTTACATCTTTCCCTTCAAGAAGCCTTTCGCTAAGGCTGTTCTTGTGGAATTGGCAAAGGGATATTTGGAAGCCCATAGAGGGCTATGGTGAAAAAGGAAATATCTTCCGTTCAAAACTGGAAAGAAGCTTTCTGAGAAACTGCTCTGTGTTCTGTTAATTCATCTCACAGAGTTACATCTTTCCCTTCAAGAAGCCTTTCGCTAAGGCTGTTCTTGTGGAATTGGCAAAGGGATATTTGGAAGCCCATAGAGGGCTATGGTGAAAAAGGAAATATCTTCCGTTCAAAACTGGAAAGAAGCTTTCTGAGAAACTGCTCTGTGTTCTGTTAATTCATCTCACAGAGTTACATCTTTCCCTTCAAGAAGCCTTTCGCTAAGGCTGTTCTTGTGGAATTGGCAAAGGGATATTTGGAAGCCCATAGAGGGCTATGGTGAAAAAGGAAATATCTTCCGTTCAAAACTGGAAAGAAGCTTCCTGAGAAACTGCTCTGTGTTCTGTTAATTCATCTCACAGAGTTACATCTTTCCCTTTAAGAAGCCTTTCGCTAAGGCTGTTCTTGTGGAATTGGCAAAGGGATATTTGGAAGCCCATAGAGGGCTACGGTGAAAAAGGAAATATCTTCCGTTCAAAACTGGAAAGAAGCTTTCTGAGAAACTGCTCTGTGTTCTGTTAATTCATCTCACAGAGTTACATCTTTCCCTTCAAGAAGCCTTTCGCTAAGGCTGTTCTTGTGGAATTGGCAAAGGGATATTTGGAAGCCCATAGAGGGCTATGGTGAAAAAGGAAATATCTTCCGTTCAAAACTGGAAAGAAGCTTTCTGAGAAACTGCTCTGTGTTCTGTTAATTCATCTCACAGAGTTACATCTTTCCCTTCAAGAAGCCTTTCGCTAAGGCTGTTCTTGTGGAATTGGCAAAGGGATATTTGGAAGCCCATAGAGGGCTATGGTGAAAAAGGAAATATCTTCCGTTCAAAACTGGAAAGAAGCTTTCTGAGAAACTGCTCTGTGTTCTGTTAATTCATCTCACAGAGTTACATCTTTCCCTTCAAGAAGCCTTTCGCTAAGGCTGTTCTTGTGGAATTGGCAAAGGGATATTTGGAAGCCCATAGAGGGCTATGGTGAAAAAGGAAATATCTTCCGTTCAAAACTGGAAAGAAGCTTTCTGAGAAACTGCTCTGTGTTCTGTTAATTCATCTCACAGAGTTACATCTTTCCCTTCAAGAAGCCTTTCGCTAAGGCTGTTCTTGTGGAATTGGCAAAGGGATATTTGGAAGCCCATAGAGGGCTACGGTGAAAAAGGAAATATCTTCCGTTCAAAACTGGAAAGAAGCTTTCTGAGAAACTGCTCTGTGTTCTGTTAATTCATCTCACAGAGTTACATCTTTCCCTTCAAGAAGCCTTTCGCTAAGGCTGTTCTTGTGGAATTGGCAAAGGGATATTTGGAAGCCCATAGAGGGCTATGGTGAAAAAGGAAATATCTTCCGTTCAAAACTGGAAAGAAGCTTTCTGAGAAACTGCTCTGTGTTCTGTTAATTCATCTCACAGAGTTACATCTTTCCCTTCAAGAAGCCTTTCGCTAAGGCTGTTCTTGTGGAATTGGCAAAGGGATATTTGGAAGCCCATAGAGGGCTATGGTGAAAAAGGAAATATCTTCCGTTCAAAACTGGAAAGAAGCTTCCTGAGAAACTGCTCTGTGTTCTGTTAATTCATCTCACAGAGTTACATCTTTCCCTTCAAGAAGCCTTTCGCTAAGGCTGTTCTTGTGGAATTGGCAAAGGGATATTTGGAAGCCCATAGAGGGCTATGGTGAAAAAGGAAATATCTTCCGTTCAAAACTGGAAAGAAGCGTTCTGAGAAACTGCTCTGTGTTCTGTTAATTCATCTCACAGAGTTACATCTTTCCCTTCAAGAAGCCTTTCGCTAAGGCTGTTCTTGTGGAATTGGCAAAGGGATATTTGGAAGCCCATAGAGGGCTATGGTGAAAAAGGAAATATCTTCCGTTCAAAACTGGAAAGAAGCTTTCTGAGAAACTGCTCTGTGTTCTGTTAATTCATCTCACAGAGTTACATCTTTCCCTTCAAGAAGCCTTTCGCTAAGGCTGTTCTTGTGGAATTGGCAAAGGGATATTTGGAAGCCCATAGAGGGCTCTGGTGAAAAAGGAAATATCTTCCGTTCAAAACTGGAAAGAAGCTTTCTGAGAAACTGCTCTGTGTTCTGTTAATTCATCTCACAGAGTTACATCTTTCCCTTCAAGAAGCCTTTCGCTAAGGCTGTTCTTGTGGAATTGGCAAAGGAATATTTGGAAGCCCATAGAGGGCTACGGTGAAAAAGGAAATATCTTCCGTTCAAAACTGGAAAGAAGCTTTCTGAGAAACTGCTCTGTGTTCTGTTAATTCATCTCACAGAGTTACATCTTTCCCTTCAAGAAGCCTTTCGCTAAGGCTGTTCTTGTGGAATTGGCAAAGGGATATTTGGAAGCCCATAGAGGGCTATGGTGAAAAAGGAAATATCTTCCGTTCAAAACTGGAAAGAAGCTTTCTGAGAAACTGCTCTGTGTTCTGTTAATTCATCTCACAGAGTTACATCTTTCCCTTCAAGAAGCCTTTCGCTAAGGCTGTTCTTGTGGAATTGGCAAAGGGATATTTGGAAGCCCATAGAGGGCTACGGTGAAAAAGGAAATATCTTCCGTTCAAAACTGGAAAGAAGCTTTCTGAGAAACTGCTCTGTGTTCTGTTAATTCATCTCACAGAGTTACATCTTTCCCTTCAAGAAGCCTTTCGCTAAGGCTGTTCTTGTGGAATTGGCAAAGGGATATTTGGAAGCCCATACAGGGCTATGGTGAAAAAGGAAATATCTTCCGTTCAAAACTGGAAAGAAGCTTTCTGAGAAACTGCTCTGTGTTCTGTTAATTCATCTCACAGAGTTACATCTTTCCCTTCAAGAAGCCTTTCGCTAAGGCTGTTCTTGTGGAATTGGCAAAGGGATATTTGGAAGCCCATAGAGGGCTATGGTGAAAAAGGAAATATCTTCCGTTCAAAACTGGAAAGAAGCTTCCTGAGAAACTGCTCTGTGTTCTGTTAATTCATCTCACAGAGTTACATCTTTCCCTTCAAGAAGCCTTTCGCTAAGGCTGTTCTTGTGGAATTGGCAAAGGGATATTTGGAAGCCCATAGAGGGCTATGGTGAAAAAGGAAATATCTTCCGTTCAAAACTGGAAAGAAGCGTTCTGAGAAACTGCTCTGTGTTCTGTTAATTCATCTCACAGAGTTACATCTTTCCCTTCAAGAAGCCTTTCGCTAAGGCTGTTCTTGTGGAATTGGCAAAGGGATATTTGGAAGCCCATAGAGGGCTATGGTGAAAAAGGAAATATCTTCCGTTCAAAACTGGAAAGAAGCTTTCTGAGAAACTGCTCTGTGTTCTGTTAATTCATCTCACAGAGTTACATCTTTCCCTTCAAGAAGCCTTTCGCTAAGGCTGTTCTTGTGGAATTGGCAAAGGGATATTTGGAAGCCCATAGAGGGCTATGGTGAAAAAGGAAATATCTTCCGTTCAAAACTGGAAAGAAGCTTTCTGAGAAACTGCTCTGTGTTCTGTTAATTCATCTCACAGAGTTACATCTTTCCCTTCAAGAAGCCTTTCGCTAAGGCTGTTCTTGTGGAATTGGCAAAGGGATATTTGGAAGCCCATAGAGGGCTACGGTGAAAAAGGAAATATCTTCCGTTCAAAACTGGAAAGAAGCTTTCTGAGAAACTGCTCTGTGTTCTGTTAATTCATCTCACAGAGTTACATCTTTCCCTTCAAGAAGCCTTTCGCTAAGGCTGTTCTTGTGGAATTGGCAAAGGGATATTTGGAAGCCCATAGAGGGCTATGGTGAAAAAGGAAATATCTTCCGTTCAAAACTGGAAAGAAGCTTTCTGAGAAACTGCTCTGTGTTCTGTTAATTCATCTCAAAGAGTTACATCTTTCCCTTCAAGAAGCCTTTCGCTAAGGCTGTTCTTGTGGAATTGGCAAAGGGATATTTGGAAGCCCTTAGAGGGCTATGGTGAAAAAGGAAATATCTTCCGTTCAAAACTGGAAAGAAGCTTTCTGAGAAACTGCTCTGTGTTCTGTTAATTCATCTCACAGAGTTACATCTTTCCCTTCAAGAAGCCTTTCGCTAAGGCTGTTCTTGTGGAATTGGCAAAGGGATATTTGGAAGCCCATAGAGGGCTATGGTGAAAAAAGAAATATCTTCCGTTCAAAACTGGAAGGAAGCTTTCTGAGAAACTGCTCTGTGTTCTGTTAATTCATCTCACAGAGTTACATCTTTCCCTTCAAGAAGCCTTTCGCTAAGGCTGTTCTTGTGGAATTTCCAAAGGGATATTGGGAAGCCCATAGAGGGCTACGGTGAAAAAGGAAATATCTTCCGTTCAAAACTGGAAAGAAGCTTTCTGAGAAACTGCTCTGTGTTCTGTTAATTCATCTCACAGAGTTACATCTTTCCCTTCAAGAAGCCTTTCACTAAGGCTGTTCTTGTGGAATTGGCAAAGGGATATTTGGAAGCCCATAGAGGGCTATGGTGAAAAAGGAAATATCTTCCGTTCAAAACTGGAAAGAAGCTTTCTGAGAAACTGCTCTGTGTTCTGTTAATTCATCTCACAGAGTTACATCTTTCCCTTCAAGAAGCCTTTCGCTACGGCTGTTCTAGTGGAATTGGCAAAGGGATATTTGGAAGCCCATAGAGGGCTATGGTGAAAAAGGAAATATCTTCCGTTCAAAACTGGAAAGAAGCTTTCTGAGAAACTGCTCTGTGTTCTGTTAATTCATCTCACAGAGTTACATCTTTCCCTTCAAGAAGCCTTTCGCTAAGGCTGTTCTTGTGGAATTGGCAAAGGGATATTTGGAAGCCCATAGAGGGCTATGGTGAAAAAGGAAATATCTTCCGTTCAAAACTGGAAAGAAGCTTTCTGAGAAACTGCTCTGTGATCTGCTAATTCATCTCACAGAGTTACATCTTTCCCTTCAAGAAGCCTTTCGCTAAGGCTGTTCTTGTGGAATTGGCAAAGGGATATTTGGAGGCCCATAGAGGGCTATGGTGAAAAAGGAAATATCTTCCGTTCAAAACTGGAAAGAAGCTTTCTGAGAAACTGCTCTGTGTTCTGTTAATTCATCTCACAGAGTTACATCTTTCCCTTCAAGAAGCCTTTCGCTAAGGCTGTTCTTGTGGAATTGGCAAAGGGATATTTGGAAGCCCATAGAGGGCTCTGGTGAAAAAGGAAATATCTTCCGTTCAAAACTGGAAAGAAGCTTTCTGAGAAACTGCTCTGTGTTCTGTTAATTCATCTCACAGAGTTACATCTTTCCCTTCAAGAAGCCTTTCGCTAAGGCTGTTCTTGTGGAATTGGCAAAGGGATATTTGGAAGCCCATAGAGGGCTATGGTGAAAAAGGAAATATCTTCCGTTCAAAACTGGAAAGAAGCTTTCTGAGAAACTGCTCTGTGTTCTGTTAATTCATCTCACAGAGTTACATCTTTCCCTTCAAGAAGCCTTTCGCTAAGGCTGTTCTTGTGGAATTGGCAAAGGGATATTTGGAAGCCCTTAGAGGGCTATGGTGAAAAAGGAAATATCTTCCGTTCAAAACTGGAAAGAAGCTTTCTGAGAAACTGCTCTGTGTTCTGTTAATTCATCTCACAGAGTTACATCTTTCCCTTCAAGAAGCCTTTCGCTAAGGCTGTTCTTGTGGAATTGGAAAAGGGATATTTGGAAGCCCATAGAGGGCTAGGGTAAAAAAGGAAATATCTTCCGTTCAAAACTGGAAAGAAGCTTTCTGAGAAACTGCTCTGTGTTCTGTTAATTCATCTCACAGAGTTACATCTTTCCCTTCAAGAAGCCTTTCGCTAAGGCTGTTCTTGTGGAATTCGCAAAGGGATATTTGGAAGCCCATAGAGGGCTATGGTGAAAAAGGAAATATCTTCCGTTCAAAACTGGAAAGAAGCTTTCTGAGAAACTGCTCTGTGTTCTGTTAATTCATCTCACAGAGTTACATCTTTCCCTTCAAGAAGCCTTTCGCTAAGGCTGTTCTTGTGGAATTGGCAAAGGGATATTTGGAAGCCCGTAGAGGGCTATGGTGAAAAAGGAAATATCTTCCGTTCAAAACTGGAAAGAAGCTTTCTGAGAAACTGCTCTGTGTTCTGTTAATTCATCTCACAGAGTTACATCTTTCCCTTCAAGAAGCCTTTCGCTAAGGCTGTTCTTGTGGAATTGGCAAAGGGATATTTGGAAGCCCATAGAGGGCTACGGTGAAAAAGGAAATATCTTCCGTTCAAAACTGGAAAGAAGCTTTCTGAGAAACTGCTCTGTGTTCTGTTAATTCATCTCACAGAGTTACATCTTTCCCTTCAAGAAGCCTTTCGCTAAGGCTGTTCTTGTGGAATTGGCAAAGGGATATTTGGAAGCCCATAGAGGGCTATGGTGAAAAAGGAAATATCTTCCGTTCAAAACTGGAAAGAAGCTTTCTGAGAAACTGCTCTGTGTTCTGTTAATTCATCTCACAGAGTTACATCTTTCCCTTCAAGAAGCCTTTCGCTAAGGCTGTTCTTGTGGAATTGGCAAAGGGATATTTGGAAGCCCGTAGAGGGCTATGGTGAAAAAGGAAATATCTTCCGTTCAAAACTGGAAAGAAGCTTTCTGAGAAACTGCTCTGTGTTCTGTTAATTCATCTCACAGAGTTACATCTTTCCCTTCAAGAAGCCTTTCGCTAAGGCTGTTCTTGTGGAATTGGCAAAGGGATATTTGGAAGCCCGTAGAGGGCTATGGTGAAAAAGGAAATATCTTCCGTTCAAAACTGGAAAGAAGCTTTCTGAGAAACTGCTCTGTGTTCTGTTAATTCATCTCACAGAGTTACATCTTTCCCTTCAAGAAGCCTTTCGCTAAGGCTGTTCTTGTGGAATTGGCAAAGGGATATTTGGAAGCCCATAGAGGGCTATGGTGAAAAAGGAAATATCTTCCGTTCAAAACTGGAAAGAAGCTTTCTGAGAAACTGCTCTGTGTTCTGTTAATTCATCTCACAGAGTTACATCTTTCCCTTCAAGAAGCCTTTCGCTAAGGCTGTTCTTGTGGAATTGGCAAAGGGATATTTGGAAGCCCATAGAGGGCTATGGTGAAAAAGGAAATATCTTCCGTTCAAAACTGGAAAGAAGCTTTCTGAGAAACTGCTCTGTGTTCTGTTAATTCATCTCACAGAGTTACATCTTTCCCTTCAAGAAGCCTTTCGCTAAGGCTGTTCTTGTGGAATTGGCAAAGGGATATTTGGAAGCCCGTAGAGGGCTATGGTGAAAAAGGAAATATCTTCCGTTCAAAACTGGAAAGAAGCTTTCTGAGAAACTGCTCTGTGTTCTGTTAATTCATCTCACAGAGTTACATCTTTCCCTTCAAGAAGCCTTTCGCTAAGGCTGTTCTTGTGGAATTGGCAAAGGGATATTTGGAAGCCCATAGAGGGCTACGGTGAAAAAGGAAATATCTTCCGTTCAAAACTGGAAAGAAGCTTTCTGAGAAACTGCTCTGTGTTCTGTTAATTCATCTCACAGAGTTACATCTTTCCCTTCAAGAAGCCTTTCGCTAAGGCTGTTCTTGTGGAATTGGCAAAGGGATATTTGGAAGCCCGTAGAGGGCTACGATGAAAAAGGAAATATCTTCCGTTCAAAACTGGAAAGAAGCTTTCTGAGAAACTGCTCTGTGTTCTGTTAATTCATCTCACAGAGTTACATCTTTCCCTTCAAGAAGCCTTTCGCTAAGGCTGTTCTTGTGGAATTGGCAAAGGGATATTTGGAAGCCCATAGAGGGCTATGGTGAAAAAGGAAATATCTTCCGTTCAAAACTGGAAAGAAGCTTTCTGAGAAACTGCTCTGTGTTCTGTTAATTCATCTCACAGAGTTACATCTTTCCCTTCAAGAAGCCTTTCGCTAAGGCTGTTCTTGTGGAATTGGCAAAGGGATATTTGGAAGCCCATAGAGGGCTATGGTGAAAAAGGAAATATCTTCCGTTCAAAACTGGAAAGAAGCTTTCTGAGAAACTGCTCTGTGTTCTGTTAATTCATCTCACAGAGTTACATCTTTCCCTTCAAGAAGCCTTTCGCCAAGGCTGTTCTTGTGGAATTGGCAAAGGGATATTTGGAAGCCCATAGAGGGCTACGGTGAAAAAGGAAATATCTTCCGTTCAAAACTGGAAAGAAGCTTTCTGAGAAACTGCTCTGTGTTCTGTTAATTCATCTCACAGAGTTACATCTTTCCCTTCAAGAAGCCTTTCGCTAAGGCTGTTCTTGTGGAATTGGCAAAGGGATATTTGGAAGCCCATAGAGGGCTATGGTGAAAAAGGAAATATCTTCCGTTCAAAACTGGAAAGAAGCTTTCTGAGAAACTGCTCTGTGTTCTGTTAATTCATCTCACAGAGTTACATCTTTCCCTTCAAGAAGCCTTTCGCCAAGGCTGTTCTTGTGGAATTGGCAAAGGGATATTTGGAAGCCCATAGAGGGCTATGGTGAAAAAGGAAATATCTTCCGTTCAAAACTGGAAAGAAGCTTTCTGAGAAACTGCTCTGTGTTCTGTTAATTCATCTCACAGAGTTACATCTTTCCCTTCAAGAAGCCTTTCGCTAAGGCTGTTCTTGTGGAATTGGCAAAGGGATATTTGGAAGCCCATAGAGGGCTATGGTGAAAAAGGAAATATCTTCCGTTCAAAACTGGAAAGAAGCTTTCTGAGAAACTGCTCTGTGTTCTGTTAATTCATCTCACAGAGTTACATCTTTCCCTTCAAGAAGCCTTTCGCTAAGGCTGTTCTTGTGGAATTGGCAAAGGGATATTTGGAAGCCCATAGAGGGCTATGGTGAAAAAGGAAATATCTTCCGTTCAAAACTGGAAAGAAGCTTTCTGAGAAACTGCTCTGTGTTCTGTTAATTCATCTCACAGAGTTACATCTTTCCCTTCAAGAAGCCTTTCGCTAAGGCTGTTCTTGTGGAATTGGCAAAGGGATATTTGGAAGCCCATAGAGGGCTATGGTGAAAAAGGAAATATCTTCCGTTCAAAACTGGAAAGAAGATTTCTGAGAAACTGCTCTGTGTTCTGTTAATTCATCTCACAGAGTTACATCTTTCCCTTCAAGAAGCCTTTCGCTAAGGCTGTTCTTGTGGAATTGGCAAAGGGATATTTGGAAGCCCATAGAGGGCTATGGTGAAAAAGGAAATATCTTCCGTTCAAAACTGGAAAGAAGCTTTCTGAGAAACTGCTCTGTGTTCTGTTAATTCATCTCACAGAGTTACATCTTTCCCTTCAAGAAGCCTTTCGCTAAGGCTGTTCTTGTGGAATTGGCAAAGGGATACTTGGAAGCCCGTAGAGGGCTATGGTGAAAAAGGAAATATCTTCCGTTCAAAACTGGAAAAAAGCTTTCTGAGAAACTGCTCTGTGTTCTGTTAATTCATCTCACAGAGTTACATCTTTCCCTTCAAGAAGCCTTTCGCTAAGGCTGTTCTTGTGGAATTGGCAAAGGGATATTTGGAAGCCCATAGAGGGCTATGGTGAAAAAGGAAATATCTTCCGTTCAAAACTGGAAAGAAGCTTTCTGAGAAACTGCTCTGTGTTCTGTTAATTCATCTCACAGAGTTACATCTTTCCCTTCAAGAAGCCTTTCGCTAAGGCTGTTCTTGTGAAATTGGCAAAGGGATATTTGGAAGCCCGTAGAGGTCTATGGTGAAAAAGGAAATATCTTCCGTTGAAAACTGGAAAGAAGCTTTCTGAGAAACTGCTCTGTGTTCTGTTAATTCATCTCACAGAGTTACATCTTTCCTTTCAAGAAGCCTTTCGCTAAGGCTGTTCTTGTGGAATTGGCAAAGGGATATTTGGAAGCCCGTAGAGGGCTATGGTGAAAAAGGAAATATCTTCCGTTCAAAACTGGAAAGAAGCTTTCTGAGAAACTGCTCTGTGTTCTGTTATTTCATCTCACAGAGTTACATCTTTCCCTTCAAGAAGCCTTTCGCTAAGGCTGTTCTTGTGGAATTGGCAAAGGGATATTTGGAAGCCCATAGAGGGCTACGGTGAAAAAGGAAATATCTTCCGTTCAAAACTGGAAAGAAGCTTTCTGAGAAACTGCTCTGTGTTCTGTTAATTCATCTCACAGAGTTACATCTTTCCCTTCAAGAAGCCTTTCGCTAAGGCTGTTCTTGTGGAATTGGCAAAGGGATATTTGGAAGCCCATAGAGGGCTATGGTGAAAAAGGAAATATCTTCCGTTCAAAACTGGAAAGAAGCTTTCTGAGAAACTGCTCTGTGTTCTGTTAATTCATCTCACAGAGTTACATCTTTCCCTTCAAGAAGCCTTTCGCTAAGGCTGTTCTTGTGGAATTGGCAAAGGGATATTTGGAAGCCCATAGAGGGCTATGGTGAAAAAGGAAATATCTTCCGTTCAAAACTGGAAAGAAGCTTTCTGAGAAACTGCTCTGTGTTCTGTTAATTCATCTCACAGAGTTACATCTTTCCCTTCAAGAAGCCTTTCGCTAAGGCTGTTCTTGTGGAATTGGCAAAGGGATATTTGGAAGCCCATAGAGGGCTATGGTGAAAAAGGAAATATCTTCCGTTCAAAACTGGAAAGAAGCTTTCTGAGAAACTGCTCTGTGTTCTGTTAATTCATCTCACAGAGTTACATCTTTCCCTTCAAGAAGCCTTTCGCTAAGGCTGTTCTTGTGGAATTGGCAAAGGGATATTTGGAAGCCCATAGAGGGCTATGGTGAAAAAGGAAATATCTTCCGTTCAAAACTGGAAAGAAGCTTTCTGAGAAACTGCTCTGTGTTCTGTTAATTCATCTCACAGAGTTACATCTTTCCCTTCAAGAAGCCTTTCGCTAAGGCTGTTCTTGTGGAATTGGCAAAGGGATATTTGGAAGCCCATAGAGGGCTATGGTGAAAAAGGAAATATCTTCCGTTCAAAACTGGAAAGAAGCTTTCTGAGAAACTGCTCTGTGTTCTGTTCATTCATCTCACAGAGTTACATCTTTCCCTTCAAGAAGCCTTTCGCTATGGTTGTTCTTGTGGAATTGGCAAAGGGATATTTGGAAGCCCATAGGGGGCTATGGTGAAAAAGGAAATATCTTCCGTTCAAAACTGGAAAGAAGCTTTCTGAGAAACTGCTCTGTGTTCTGTTAATTCATCTCACAGAGTTACATCTTTCCCTTCAAGAAGCCTTTCGCTAAGGCTGTTCTTGTGGAATTGGCAAAGGGATATTTGGAAGCCCATAGGGGGCTATGGTGAAAAACGAAATATCTTCCGTTCAAAACTGGAAAGAAGCTTTCTGAGAAACTGCTCTGTGTTCTGTTAATTCATCTCACAGAGTTACATCTTTCCCTTCAAGAAGCCTTTCGCTAAGGCTGTTCTTGTGGAATTGGCAAAGGGATATTTGGAAGCCCATAGAGGGCTATGGTGAAAAAGGAAATATCTTCCGTTCAAAACTGGAAAGAAGCTTTCTGAGAAACTGCTCTGTGTTCTGTTAATTCATCTCACAGAGTTACATCTTTCCCTTCAAGAAGCCTTTCGCTAAGGCTGTTCTTGTGGAATTGGCAAAGGGATATTTGGAAGCCCATAGAGGGCTATGGTGAAAAAGGAAATATCTTCCGTTCAAAACTGGAAAGAAGCTTCCTGAGAAACTGCTCTGTGTTCTGTTAATTCATCTCACAGAGTTACATCTTTCCCTTCAAGAAGCCTTTCGCTAAGGCTGTTCTTGTGGAATTGGCAAAGGGATATTTGGAAGCCCATAGAGGGCTATGGTGAAAAAGGAAATATCTTCCGTTCAAAACTGGAAAGAAGCTTTCTGAGAAACTGCTCTGTGTTCTCTTAATTCATCTCACAGAGTTACATCTTTCCCTTCAAGAAGCCTTTCGCTAAGGCTGTTCTTGTGGAATTGGCAAAGGGATATTTGGAAGCCCATAGAGGGCTATGGTGAAAAAGGAAATATCTTCCGTTCAAAACTGGAAAGAAGCTTTCTGAGAAACTGCTCTGTGTTCTGTTAATTCATCTCACAGAGTTACATCTTTCCCTTCAAGAAGCCTTTCGCTAAGGCTGTTCTTGTGGAATTGGCAAAGGGATATTTGGAAGCCCATAGAGGGCTCTGGTGAAAAAGGAAATATCTTCCGTTAAAAACTGGAAAGAAGCTTTCTGAGAAACTGCTCTGTGTTCTGTTAATTCATCTCACAGAGTTACATCTTTCCCTTCAAGAAGCCTTTCGCTAAGGCTGTTCTTGTGGAATTGGCAAAGGAATATTTGGAAGCCCATAGAGGGCTACGGTGAAAAAGGAAATATCTTCCGTTCAAAACTGGAAAGAAGCTTTCTGAGAAACTGCTCTGTGTTCTGTTAATTCATCTCACAGAGTTACATCTTTCCCTTCAAGAAGCCTTTCGCTAAGGCTGTTCTTGTGGAATTGGCAAAGGGATATTTGGAAGCCCATAGAGGGCTATGGTGAAAAAGGAAATATCTTCCGTTCAAAACTGGAAAGAAGCTTTCTGAGAAACTGCTCTGTGTTCTGTTAATTCATCTCACAGAGTTACATCTTTCCCTTCAAGAAGCCTTTCGCTAAGGCTGTTCTTGTGGAATTGGCAAAGGGATATTTGGAAGCCCATAGAGGGCTACGGTGAAAAAGGAAATATCTTCCGTTCAAAACTGGAAAGAAGCTTTCTGAGAAACTGCTCTGTGTTCTGTTAATTCATCTCACAGAGTTACATCTTTCCCTTCAAGAAGCCTTTCGCTAAGGCTGTTCTTGTGGAATTGGCAAAGGGATATTTGGAAGCCCATAGAGGGCTATGGTGAAAAAGGAAATATCTTCCGTTCAAAACTGGAAAGAAGCTTTCTGAGAAACTGCTCTGTGTTCTGTTAATTCATCTCACAGAGTTACATCTTTCCCTTCAAGAAGCCTTTCGCTAAGGCTGTTCTTGTGGAATTGGCAAAGGGATATTTGGAAGCCCATAGAGGGCTATGGTGAAAAAGGAAATATCTTCCGTTCAAAACTGGAAAGAAGCTTCCTGAGAAACTGCTCTGTGTTCTGTTAATTCATCTCACAGAGTTACATCTTTCCCTTCAAGAAGCCTTTCGCTAAGGCTGTTCTTGTGGAATTGGCAAAGGGATATTTGGAAGCCCATAGAGGGCTATGGTGAAAAAGGAAATATCTTCCGTTCAAAACTGGAAAGAAGCGTTCTGAGAAACTGCTCTGTGTTCTGTTAATTCATCTCACAGAGTTACATCTTTCCCTTCAAGAAGCCTTTCGCTAAGGCTGTTCTTGTGGAATTGGCAAAGGGATATTTGGAAGCCCATAGAGGGCTATGGTGAAAAAGGAAATATCTTCCGTTCAAAACTGGAAAGAAGCTTTCTGAGAAACTGCTCTGTGTTCTGTTAATTCATCTCACAGAGTTACATCTTTCCCTTCAAGAAGCCTTTCGCTAAGGCTGTTCTTGTGGAATTGGCAAAGGGATATTTGGAAGCCCATAGAGGGCTATGGTGAAAAAGGAAATATCTTCCGTTCAAAACTGGAAAGAAGCTTTCTGAGAAACTGCTCTGTGTTCTGTTAATTCATCTCACAGAGTTACATCTTTCCCTTCAAGAAGCCTTTCGCTAAGGCTGTTCTTGTGGAATTGGCAAAGGGATATTTGGAAGCCCATAGAGGGCTACGGTGAAAAAGGAAATATCTTCCGTTCAAAACTGGAAAGAAGCTTTCTGAGAAACTGCTCTGTGTTCTGTTAATTCATCTCACAGAGTTACATCTTTCCCTTCAAGAAGCCTTTCGCTAAGGCTGTTCTTGTGGAATTGGCAAAGGGATATTTGGAAGCCCATAGAGGGCTATGGTGAAAAAGGAAATATCTTCCGTTCAAAACTGGAAAGAAGCTTTCTGAGAAACTGCTCTGTGTTCTGTTAATTCATCTCAAAGAGTTACATCTTTCCCTTCAAGAAGCCTTTCGCTAAGGCTGTTCTTGTGGAATTGGCAAAGGGATATTTGGAAGCCCTTAGAGGGCTATGGTGAAAAAGGAAATATCTTCCGTTCAAAACTGGAAAGAAGCTTTCTGAGAAACTGCTCTGTGTTCTGTTAATTCATCTCACAGAGTTACATCTTTCCCTTCAAGAAGCCTTTGGCTAAGGCTGTTCTTGTGGAATTGGAAAAGGGATATTTGGAAGCCCATAGAGGGCTATGGTGAAAAAGGAAATATCTTCCGTTCAAAACTGGAAGGAAGCTTTCTGAGAAACTGCTCTGTGTTCTGTTAATTCATCTCACAGAGTTACATCTTTCCCTTCAAGAAGCCTTTCGCTAAGGCTGTTCTTGTGGAATTTCCAAAGGGATATTGGGAAGCCCATAGAGGGCTACGGTGAAAAAGGAAATATCTTCCGTTCAAAACTGGAAAGAAGCTTTCTGAGAAACTGCTCTGTGTTCTGTTAATTCATCTCACAGAGTTACATCTTTCCCTTCAAGAAGCCTTTCACTAAGGCTGTTCTTGTGGAATTGGCAAAGGGATATTTGGAAGCCCATAGAGGGCTATGGTGAAAAAGGAAATATCTTCCGTTCAAAACTGGAAAGAAGCTTTCTGAGAAACTGCTCTGTGTTCTGTTAATTCATCTCACAGAGTTACATCTTTCCCTTCAAGAAGCCTTTCGCTACGGCTGTTCTAGTGGAATTGGCAAAGGGATATTTGGAAGCCCATAGAGGGCTATGGTGAAAAAGGAAATATCTTCCGTTCAAAACTGGAAAGAAGCTTTCTGAGAAACTGCTCTGTGTTCTGTTAATTCATCTCACAGAGTTACATCTTTCCCTTCAAGAAGCCTTTCGCTAAGGCTGTTCTTGTGGAATTGGCAAAGGGATATTTGGAAGCCCATAGAGGGCTATGGTGAAAAAGGAAATATCTTCCGTTCAAAACTGGAAAGAAGCTTTCTGAGAAACTGCTCTGTGATCTGCTAATTCATCTCACAGAGTTACATCTTTCCCTTCAAGAAGCCTTTCGCTAAGGCTGTTCTTGTGGAATTGGCAAAGGGATATTTGGAAGCCCATAGAGGGCTATGGTGAAAAAGGAAATATCTTCCGTTCAAAACTGGAAAGAAGCTTTCTGAGAAACTGCTCTGTGTTCTGTTAATTCATCTCACAGAGTTACATCTTTCCCTTCAAGAAGCCTTTCGCTAAGGCTGTTCTTGTGGAATTGGCAAAGGGATATTTGGAAGCCCATAGAGGGCTCTGGTGAAAAAGGAAATATCTTCCGTTCAAAACTGGAAAGAAGCTTTCTGAGAAACTGCTCTGTGTTCTGTTAATTCATCTCACAGAGTTACATCTTTCCCTTCAAGAAGCCTTTCGCTAAGGCTGTTCTTGTGGAATTGGCAAAGGGATATTTGGAAGCCCATAGAGGGCTATGGTGAAAAAGGAAATATCTTCCGTTCAAAACTGGAAAGAAGCTTTCTGAGAAACTGCTCTGTGTTCTGTTAATTCATCTCACAGAGTTACATCTTTCCCTTCAAGAAGCCTTTCGCTAAGGCTGTTCTTGTGGAATTGGCAAAGGGATATTTGGAAGCCCTTAGAGGGCTATGGTGAAAAAGGAAATATCTTCCGTTCAAAACTGGAAAGAAGCTTTCTGAGAAACTGCTCTGTGTTCTGTTAATTCATCTCACAGAGTTACATCTTTCCCTTCAAGAAGCCTTTCGCTAAGGCTGTTCTTGTGGAATTGGCAAAGGGATATTTGGAAGCCCATAGAGGGCTATGGTGAAAAAGGAAATATCTTCCGTTCAAAACTGGAAAGAAGCTTTCTGAGAAACTGCTCTGTGTTCTGTTAATTCATCTCACAGAGTTACATCTTTCCCTTCAAGAAGCCTTTCGCTAAGGCTGTTCTTGTGGAATTGGCAAAGGGATATTTGGAAGCCCGTAGAGGGCTATGGTGAAAAAGGAAATATCTTCCGTTCAAAACTGGAAAGAAGCTTTCTGAGAAACTGCTCTGTGTTCTGTTAATTCATCTCACAGAGTTACATCTTTCCCTTCAAGAAGCCTTTCGCTAAGGCTGTTCTTGTGGAATTGGCAAAGGGATATTTGGAAGCCCATAGAGGGCTACGGTGAAAAAGGAAATATCTTCCGTTCAAAACTGGAAAGAAGCTTTCTGAGAAACTGCTCTGTGTTCTGTTAATTCATCTCACAGAGTTACATCTTTCCCTTCAAGAAGCCTTTCACTAAGGCTGTTCTTGTGGAATTGGCAAAGGGATATTTGGAAGCCCATAGAGGGCTATGGTGAAAAAGGAAATATCTTCCGTTCAAAACTGGAAAGAAGCTTTCTGAGAAACTGCTCTGTGTTCTGTTAATTCATCTCACAGAGTTACATCTTTCCCTTCAAGAAGCCTTTCGCTAAGGCTGTTCTTGTGGAATTGGCAAAGGGATATTTGGAAGCCCGTAGAGGGCTATGGTGAAAAAGGAAATATCTTCCGTTCAAAACTGGAAAGAAGCTTTCTGAGAAACTGCTCTGTGTTCTGTTAATTCATCTCACAGAGTTACATCTTTCCCTTCAAGAAGCCTTTCGCTAAGGCTGTTCTTGTGGAATTGGCAAAGGGATATTTGGAAGCCCGTAGAGGGCTATGGTGAAAAAGGAAATATCTTCCGTTCAAAACTGGAAAGAAGCTTTCTGAGAAACTGCTCTGTGTTCTGTTAATTCATCTCACAGAGTTACATCTTTCCCTTCAAGAAGCCTTTCGCTAAGGCTGTTCTTGTGGAATTGGCAAAGGGATATTTGGAAGCCCATAGAGGGCTATGGTGAAAAAGGAAATATCTTCCGTTCAAAACTGGAAAGAAGCTTTCTGAGAAACTGCTCTGTGTTCTGTTAATTCATCTCACAGAGTTACATCTTTCCCTTCAAGAAGCCTTTCGCTAAGGCTGTTCTTGTGGAATTGGCAAAGGGATATTTGGAAGCCCATAGAGGGCTATGGTGAAAAAGGAAATATCTTCCGTTCAAAACTGGAAAGAAGCTTTCTGAGAAACTGCTCTGTGTTCTGTTAATTCATCTCACAGAGTTACATCTTTCCCTTCAAGAAGCCTTTCGCTAAGGCTGTTCTTGTGGAATTGGCAAAGGGATATTTGGAAGCCCATAGAGGGCTACGGTGAAAAAGGAAATATCTTCCGTTCAAAACTGGAAAGAAGCTTTCTGAGAAACTGCTCTGTGTTCTGTTAATTCATCTCACAGAGTTACATCTTTCCCTTCAAGAAGCCTTTCGCTAAGGCTGTTCTTGTGGAATTGGCAAAGGGATATTTGGAAGCCCGTAGAGGGCTATGGTGAAAAAGGAAATATCTTCCGTTCAAAACTGGAAAGAAGCTTTCTGAGAAACTGCTCTGTGTTCTGTTAATTCATCTCACAGAGTTACATCTTTCCCTTCAAGAAGCCTTTCGCTAAGGCTGTTCTTGTGGAATTGGCAAAGGGATATTTGGAAGCCCATAGAGGGCTACGGTGAAAAAGGAAATATCTTCCGTTCAAAACTGGAAAGAAGCTTTCTGAGAAACTGCTCTGTGTTCTGTTAATTCATCTCACAGAGTTACATCTTTCCCTTCAAGAAGCCTTTCGCTAAGGCTGTTCTTGTGGAATTGGCAAAGGGATATTTGGAAGCCCGTAGAGGGCTACGGTGAAAAAGGAAATATCTTCCGTTCAAAACTGGAAAGAAGCTTTCTGAGAAACTGCTCTGTGTTCTGTTAATTCATCTCACAGAGTTACATCTTTCCCTTCAAGAAGCCTTTCGCTAAGGCTGTTCTTGTGGAATTGGCAAAGGGATATTTGGAAGCCCATAGAGGGCTATGGTGAAAAAGGAAATATCTTCCGTTCAAAACTGGAAAGAAGCTTTCTGAGAAACTGCTCTGTGTTCTGTTAATTCATCTCACAGAGTTACATCTTTCCCTTCAAGAAGCCTTTCGCTAAGGCTGTTCTTGTGGAATTGGCAAAGGGATATTTGGAAGCCCATAGAGGGCTATGGTGAAAAAGGAAATATCTTCCGTTCAAAACTGGAAAGAAGCTTTCTGAGAAACTGCTCTGTGTTCTGTTAATTCATCTCACAGAGTTACATCTTTCCCTTCAAGAAGCCTTTCGCCAAGGCTGTTCTTGTGGAATTGGCAAAGGGATATTTGGAAGCCCATAGAGGGCTACGGTGAAAAAGGAAATATCTTCCGTTCAAAACTGGAAAGAAGCTTTCTGAGAAACTGCTCTGTGTTCTGTTAATTCATCTCACAGAGTTACATCTTTCCCTTCAAGAAGCCTTTCGCTAAGGCTGTTCTTGTGGAATTGGCAAAGGGATATTTGGAAGCCCATAGAGGGCTATGGTGAAAAAGGAAATATCTTCCGTTCAAAACTGGAAAGAAGCTTTCTGAGAAACTGCTCTGTGTTCTGTTAATTCATCTCACAGAGTTACATCTTTCCCTTCAAGAAGCCTTTCGCTAAGGCTGTTCTTGTGGAATTGGCAAAGGGATATTTGGAAGCCCATAGAGGGCTATGGTGAAAAAGGAAATATCTTCCGTTCAAAACTGGAAAGAAGCTTTCTGAGAAACTGCTCTGTGTTCTGTTAATTCATCTCACAGAGTTACATCTTTCCCTTCAAGAAGCCTTTCGCTAAGGCTGTTCTTGTGGAATTGGCAAAGGGATATTTGGAAGCCCATAGAGGGCTATGGTGAAAAAGGAAATATCTTCCGTTCAAAACTGGAAAGAAGCTTTCTGAGAAACTGCTCTGTGTTCTGTTAATTCATCTCACAGAGTTACATCTTTCCCTTCAAGAAGCCTTTCGCTAAGGCTGTTCTTGTGGAATTGGCAAAGGGATATTTGGAAGCCCATAGAGGGCTATGGTGAAAAAGGAAATATCTTCCGTTCAAAACTGGAAAGAAGCTTTCTGAGAAACTGCTCTGTGTTCTGTTAATTCATCTCACAGAGTTACATCTTTCCCTTCAAGAAGCCTTTCGCTAAGGCTGTTCTTGTGGAATTGGCAAAGGGATACTTGGAAGCCCGTAGAGGGCTATGGTGAAAAAGGAAATATCTTCCGTTCAAAACTGGAAAAAAGCTTTCTGAGAAACTGCTCTGTGTTCTGTTAATTCATCTCACAGAGTTACATCTTTCCCTTCAAGAAGCCTTTCGCTAAGGCTGTTCTTGTGGAATTGGCAAAGGGATATTTGGAAGCCCATAGAGGGCTATGGTGAAAAAGGAAATATCTTCCGTTCAAAACTGGAAAGAAGCTTTCTGAGAAACTGCTCTGTGTTCTGTTAATTCATCTCACAGAGTTACATCTTTCCCTTCAAGAAGCCTTTCGCTAAGGCTGTTCTTGTGGAATTGGCAAAGGGATATTTGGAAGCCCGTAGAGGGCTATGGTGAAAAAGGAAATATCTTCCGTTCAAAACTGGAAAGAAGCTTTCTGAGAAACTGCTCTGTGTTCTGTTATTTCATCTCACAGAGTTACATCTTTCCCTTCAAGAAGCCTTTCGCTAAGGCTGTTCTTGTGGAATTGGCAAAGGGATATTTGGAAGCCCATAGAGGGCTACGGTGAAAAAGGAAATATCTTCCGTTCAAAACTGGAAAGAAGCTTTCTGAGAAACTGCTCTGTGTTCTGTTAATTCATCTCACAGAGTTACATCTTTCCCTTCAAGAAGCCTTTCGCTAAGGCTGTTCTTGTGGAATTGGCAAAGGGATATTTGGAAGCCCATAGAGGGCTATGGTGAAAAAGGAAATATCTTCCGTTCAAAACTGGAAAGAAGCTTTCTGAGAAACTGCTCTGTGTTCTGTTAATTCATCTCACAGAGTTACATCTTTCCCTTCAAGAAGCCTTTCGCTAAGGCTGTTCTTGTGGAATTGGCAAAGGGATATTTGGAAGCCCATAGAGGGCTATGGTGAAAAAGGAAATATCTTCCGTTCAAAACTGGAAAGAAGCTTTCTGAGAAACTGCTCTGTGTTCTGTTAATTCATCTCACAGAGTTACATCTTTCCCTTCAAGAAGCCTTTCGCTAAGGCTGTTCTTGTGGAATTGGCAAAGGGATATTTGGAAGCCCATAGAGGGCTATGGTGAAAAAGGAAATATCTTCCGTTCAAAACTGGAAAGAAGCTTTCTGAGAAACTGCTCTGTGTTCTGTTAATTCATCTCACAGAGTTACATCTTTCCCTTCAAGAAGCCTTTCGCTAAGGCTGTTCTTGTGGAATTGGCAAAGGGATATTTGGAAGCCCATAGAGGGCTATGGTGAAAAAGGAAATATCTTCCGTTCAAAACTGGAAAGAAGCTTTCTGAGAAACTGCTCTGTGTTCTGTTAATTCATCTCACAGAGTTACATCTTTCCCTTCAAGAAGCCTTTCGCTAAGGCTGTTCTTGTGGAATTGGCAAAGGGATATTTGGAAGCCCATAGAGGGCTATGGTGAAAAAGGAAATATCTTCCGTTCAAAACTGGAAAGAAGCTTTCTGAGAAACTGCTCTGTGTTCTGTTCATTCATCTCACAGAGTTACATCTTTCCCTTCAAGAAGCCTTTCGCTATGGTTGTTCTTGTGGAATTGGCAAAGGGATATTTGGAAGCCCATAGGGGGCTATGGTGAAAAAGGAAATATCTTCCGTTCAAAACTGGAAAGAAGCTTTCTGAGAAACTGCTCTGTGTTCTGTTAATTCATCTCACAGAGTTACATCTTTCCCTTCAAGAAGCCTTTCGCTAAGGCTGTTCTTGTGGAATTGGCAAAGGGATATTTGGAAGCCCATAGGGGGCTATGGTGAAAAACGAAATATCTTCCGTTCAAAACTGGAAAGAAGCTTTCTGAGAAACTGCTCTGTGTTCTGTTAATTCATCTCACAGAGTTACATCTTTCCCTTCAAGAAGCCTTTCGCTAAGGCTGTTCTTGTGGAATTGGCAAAGGGATATTTGGAAGCCCATAGAGGGCTATGGTGAAAAAGGAAATATCTTCCGTTCAAAACTGGAAAGAAGCTTTCTGAGAAACTGCTCTGTGTTCTGTTAATTCATCTCACAGAGTTACATCTTTCCCTTCAAGAAGCCTTTCGCTAAGGCTGTTCTTGTGGAATTGGCAAAGGGATATTTGGAAGCCCATAGAGGGCTATGGTGAAAAAGGAAATATCTTCCGTTCAAAACTGGAAAGAAGCTTTCTGAGAAACTGCTCTGTGTTCTGTTAATTCATCTCACAGAGTTACATCTTTCCCTTCAAGAAGCCTTTCGCTAAGGTTGTTCTTGTGGAATTGGCAAAGGGATATTTGGAAGCCCATAGTGGGCTATGGTGAAAAAGGAAATATCTTCCGTTCAAAACTGGAAAGAAGCTTTCTGAGAAACTGCTCTGTGTTCTGTTAATTCATCTCACAGAGTTACATCTTTCCCTTCAAGAAGCCTTTCGCTAAGGATGTTCTTGTGGAATTGGCAAAGGGATATTTGGAAGCCCATAGGGGGCTATGGTGAAAAACGAAATATCTTCCGTTCAAAACTGGAAAGAAGCTTTCTGAGAAACTGCTCTGTGTTCTGTTAATTCATCTCACAGAGTTACATCTTTCCCTTCAAGAAACCTTTCGCTAAGGCTGTTCTTGTGGAATTCGCAAAGGGATATTTGGAAGCCCATAGAGGGCTATGGTGAAAAAGGAAATATCTTCCGTTCAAAACTGGAAAGAAGCTTTCTGAGAAACTGCTCTGTGTTCTGTTAATTCATCTCACAGAGTTACATCTTTCCCTTCAAGAAGCCTTTCGCTAAGGCTGTTCTTGTGGAATTGGCAAAGGGATATTTGGAAGCCCGTAGAGGGCTATGTTGAAAAAGGAAATATCTTCCGTTCAAAACTGGAAAGAAGCTTTCTGAGAAACTGCTCTGTGTTCTGTTAATTCATCTCACAGAGTTACATCTTTCCCTTCAAGAAGCCTTTCGCTAAGGCTGTTCTTGTGGAATTGGCAAAGGGATATTTGGAAGCCCATAGAGGGCTACGGTGAAAAAGGAAATATCTTCCGTTCAAAACTGGAAAGAAGCTTTCTGAGAAACTGCTCTGTGTTCTGTTAATTCATCTCACAGAGTTACATCTTTCCCTTCAAGAAGCCTTTCGCTAAGGCTGTTCTTGTGGAATTGGCAAAGGGATATTTGGAAGCCCATAGAGGGCTATGGTGAAAAAGGAAATATCTTCCGTTCAAAACTGGAAAGAAGCTTTCTGAGAAACTGCTCTGTGTTCTGTTAATTCATCTCACAGAGTTACATCTTTCCCTTCAAGAAGCCTTTCGCTAAGGCTGTTCTTGTGGAATTGGCAAAGGGATATTTGGAAGCCCATAGAGGGCTATGGTGAAAAAGGAAATATCTTCCGTTCAAAACTGGAAAGAAGCTTTCTGAGAAACTGCTCTGTGTTCTGTTAATTCATCTCACAGAGTTACATCTTTCCCTTCAAGAAGCCTTTCGCTAAGGCTGTTCTTGTGGAATTGGCAAAGGGATATTTGGAAGCCCATAGAGGGCTATGGTGAAAAAGGAAATATCTTCCGTTCAAAACTGGAAAGAAGCTTTCTGAGAAACTGCTCTGTGTTCTCTTAATTCATCTCACAGAGTTACATCTTTCCCTTCAAGAAGCCTTTCGCTAAGGCTGTTCTTGTGGAATTGGCAAAGGGATATTTGGAAGCCCATAGAGGGCTATGGTGAAAAAGGAAATATCTTCCGTTCAAAACTGGAAAGAAGCTTTCTGAGAAACTGCTCTGTGTTCTGTTAATTCATCTCACAGAGTTACATCTTTCCCTTCAAGAAGCCTTTCGCTAAGGCTGTTCTTGTGGAATTGGCAAAGGGATATTTGGAAGCCCATAGAGGGCTATGGTGAAAAAGGAAATATCTTCCGTTCAAAACTGGAAAGAAGCTTTCTGAGAAACTGCTCTGTGTTCTGTTCATTCATCTCACAGAGTTACATCTTTCCCTTCAAGAAGCCTTTCGCTATGGTTGTTCTTGTGGAATTGGCAAAGGGATATTTGGAAGCCCATAGAGGGCTATGGTGAAAAAGGAAATATCTTCCGTTCAAAACTGGAAAGAAGCTTTCTGAGAAACTGCTCTGTGTTCTGTTAATTCATCTCACAGAGTTACATCTTTCCCTTCAAGAAGCCTTTCGCTAAGGCTGTTCTTGTGGAATTGGCAAAGGGATATTTGGAAGCCCATAGGGGGCTATGGTGAAAAACGAAATATCTTCCGTTCAAAACTGGAAAGAAGCTTTCTGAGAAACTGCTCTGTGTTCTGTTAATTCATCTCACAGAGTTACATCTTTCCCTTCAAGAAGCCTTTCGCTAAGGCTGTTCTTGTGGAATTGGCAAAGGGATATTTGGAAGCCCATAGAGGGCTATGGTGAAAAAGGAAATATCTTCCGTTCAAAACTGGAAAGAAGCTTTCTGAGAAACTGCTCTGTGTTCTGTTAATTCATCTCACAGAGTTACATCTTTCCCTTCAAGAAGCCTTTCGCTAAGGCTGTTCTTGTGGAATTGGCAAAGGGATATTTGGAAGCCCATAGAGGGCTATGGTGAAAAAGGAAATATCTTCCGTTCAAAACTGGAAAGAAGCTTTCTGAGAAACTGCTCTGTGTTCTGTTAATTCATCTCACAGAGTTACATCTTTCCCTTCAAGAAGCCTTTCGCTAAGGTTGTTCTTGTGGAATTGGCAAAGGGATATTTGGAAGCCCATAGTGGGCTATGGTGAAAAAGGAAATATCTTCCGTTCAAAACTGGAAAGAAGCTTTCTGAGAAACTGCTCTGTGTTCTGTTAATTCATCTCACAGAGTTACATCTTTCCCTTCAAGAAGCCTTTCGCTAAGGATGTTCTTGTGGAATTGGCAAAGGGATATTTGGAAGCCCATAGGGGGCTATGGTGAAAAACGAAATATCTTCCGTTCAAAACTGGAAAGAAGCTTTCTGAGAAACTGCTCTGTGTTCTGTTAATTCATCTCACAGAGTTACATCTTTCCCTTCAAGAAACCTTTCGCTAAGGCTGTTCTTGTGGAATTCGCAAAGGGATATTTGGAAGCCCATAGAGGGCTATGGTGAAAAAGGAAATATCTTCCGTTCAAAACTGGAAAGAAGCTTTCTGAGAAACTGCTCTGTGTTCTGTTAATTCATCTCACAGAGTTACATCTTTCCCTTCAAGAAGCCTTTCGCTAAGGCTGTTCTTGTGGAATTGGCAAAGGGATATTTGGAAGCCCGTAGAGGGCTATGTTGAAAAAGGAAATATCTTCCGTTCAAAACTGGAAAGAAGCTTTCTGAGAAACTGCTCTGTGTTCTGTTAATTCATCTCACAGAGTTACATCTTTCCCTTCAAGAAGCCTTTCGCTAAGGCTGTTCTTGTGGAATTGGCAAAGGGATATTTGGAAGCCCATAGAGGGCTACGGTGAAAAAGGAAATATCTTCCGTTCAAAACTGGAAAGAAGCTTTCTGAGAAACTGCTCTGTGTTCTGTTAATTCATCTCACAGAGTTACATCTTTCCCTTCAAGAAGCCTTTCGCTAAGGCTGTTCTTGTGGAATTGGCAAAGGGATATTTGGAAGCCCATAGAGGGCTATGGTGAAAAAGGAAATATCTTCCGTTCAAAACTGGAAAGAAGCTTTCTGAGAAACTGCTCTGTGTTCTGTTAATTCATCTCACAGAGTTACATCTTTCCCTTCAAGAAGCCTTTCGCTAAGGCTGTTCTTGTGGAATTGGCAAAGGGATATTTGGAAGCCCATAGAGGGCTATGGTGAAAAAGGAAATATCTTCCGTTCAAAACTGGAAAGAAGCTTTCTGAGAAACTGCTCTGTGTTCTCTTAATTCATCTCACAGAGTTACATCTTTCCCTTCAAGAAGCCTTTCGCTAAGGCTGTTCTTGTGGAATTGGCAAAGGGATATTTGGAAGCCCATAGAGGGCTATGGTGAAAAAGGAAATATCTTCCGTTCAAAACTGGAAAGAAGCTTTCTGAGAAACTGCTCTGTGTTCTGTTCATTCATCTCACAGAGTTACATCTTTCCCTTCAAGAAGCCTTTCGCTAAGGTTGTTCTTGTGGAATTGGCAAAGGGATATTTGGAAGCCCATAGGGGGCTATGGTGAAAAAGGAAATATCTTCCGTTCAAAACTGGAAAGAAGCTTTCTGAGAAACTGCTCTGTGTTCTGTTAATTCATCTCACAGAGTTACATCTTTCCCTTCAAGAAGCCTTTCTCTAAGGCTGTTCTTGTGGAATTGGCAAAGGGATATTTGGAAGCCCATAGGGGGCTATGGTGAAAAACGAAATATCTTCCGTTCAAAACTGGAAAGAAGCTTTCTGAGAAACTGCTCTGTGTTCTGTTAATTCATCTCACAGAGTTACATCTTTCCCTTCAAGAAGCCTTTCGCTAAGGCTGTTCTTGTGGAATTGGCAAAGGGATATTTGGAAGCCCATAGAGGGCTATGGTGAAAAAGGAAATATCTTCCGTTCAAAACTGGAAAGAAGCTTTCTGAGAAACTGCTCTGTGTTCTGTTAATTCATCTCACAGAGTTACATCTTTCCCTTCAAGAAGCCTTTCGCTAAGGCTGTTCTTGTGGAATTGGCAAAGGGATATTTGGAAGCCCATAGAGGGCTATGGTGAAAAAGGAAATATCTTCCGTTCAAAACTGGAAAGAAGCTTTCTGAGAAACTGCTCTGTGTTCTGTTAATTCATCTCACAGAGTTACATCTTTCCCTTCAAGAAGCCTTTCGCTAAGGCTGTTCTTGTGGAATTGGCAAAGGGATATTTGGAAGCCCATAGAGGGCTATGGTGAAAAAGGAAATATCTTCCGTTCAAAACTGGAAAGAAGCTTTCTGAGAAACTGCTCTGTGTTCTCTTAATTCATCTCACAGAGTTACATCTTTCCCTTCAAGAAGCCTTTCGCTAAGGCTGTTCTTGTGGAATTGGCAAAGGGATATTTGGAAGCCCATAGAGGGCTATGGTGAAAAAGGAAATATCTTCCGTTCAAAACTGGAAAGAAGCTTTCTGAGAAACTGCTCTGTGTTCTGTTAATTCATCTCACAGAGTTACATCTTTCCCTTCAAGAAGCCTTTCGCTAAGGCTGTTCTTGTGGAATTGGCAAAGGGATATTTGGAAGCCCATAGAGGGCTATGGTGAAAAAGGAAATATCTTCCGTTCAAAACTGGAAAGAAGCTTTCTGAGAAACTGCTCTGTGTTCTGTTAATTCATCTCACAGAGTTACATCTTTCCCTTAAAGAAGCCTTTCGCTAAGGCTGTTCTTGTGGAATTGGCAAAGGGATATTTGGAAGCCCATAGAGGGCTACGGTGAAAAAGGAAATATCTTCCGTTCAAAACTGGAAAGAAGCTTTCTGAGAAACTGCTCTGTGTTCTGTTAATTCATCTCACAGAGTTACATCTTTCCCTTCAAGAAGCCTTTCGCTAAGGCTGTTCTTGTGGAATTGGCAAAGGGATATTTGGAAGCCCATAGAGGGCTATGGTGAAAAAGGAAATATCTTCCGTTCAAAACTGGAAAGAAGCTTTCTGAGAAACTGCTCTGTGTTCTGTTAATTCATCTCACAGAGTTACATCTTTCCCTTCAAGAAGCCTTTCGCTAAGGCTGTTCTTGTGGAATTGGGAAAGGGATATTTGGAAGCCCATAGAGGGCTATGGTGAAAAAGGAAATATCTTCCGTTCAAAACTGGAAAGAAGCTTTCTGAGAAACTGCTCTGTGTTCTGTTAATTCATCTCACAGAGTTACATCTTTCCCTTCAAGAAGCCTTTCGCTAAGGCTGTTCTTGTGGAATTGGCAAAGGGATATTTGGAAGCCCATAGAGGGCTATGGTGAAAAAGGAAATATCTTCCGTTCAAAACTGGAAAGAAGCTTTCTGAGAAACTGCTCTGTGTTCTGTTAATTCATCTCACAGAGTTACAACTTTCCCTTCAAGAAGCCTTTCGCTAAGGCTGTTCTTGTGGAATTGGCAAAGGGATATTTGGAAGCCCATAGAGGGCTATGGTGAAAAAGGAAATATCTTCCGTTCCAAACTGGAAAGAAGCTTTCTGAGAAACTGCTCTGTGTTCTGTTAATTCATCTCACAGAGTTACATCTTTCCCTTCAAGAAGCCTTTCGCTAAGGCTGTTCTTGTGGAATTGGCAAAGGGATATTTGGAAGCCCATAGAGGGCTATGGTGAAAAAGGAAATATCTTCCGTTCAAAACTGGAAAGAAGCTTTCTGAGAAACTGCTCTGTGTTCTGTTCATTCATCTCACAGAGTTACATCTTTCCCTTCAAGAAGCCTTTCGCTATGGTTGTTCTTGTGGAATTGGCAAAGGGATATTTGGAAGCCCATAGGGGGCTACGGTGAAAAAGGAAATATCTTCCGTTCAAAACTGGAAAGAAGCTTTCTGAGAAACTGCTCTGTGTTCTGTTAATTCATCTCACAGAGTTACATCTTTCCCTTCAAGAAGCCTTTCGCTAAGGCTGTTCTTGTGGAATTGGCAAAGGGATATTTGGAAGCCCATAGGGGGCTATGGTGAAAAACGAAATATCTTCCGTTCAAAACTGGAAAGAAGCTTTCTGAGAAACTGCTCTGTGTTCTGTTAATTCATCTCACAGAGTTACATCTTTCCCTTCAAGAAGCCTTTCGCTAAGGCTGTTCTTGTGGAATTGGCAAAGGGATATTTGGAAGCCCATAGAGGGCTATGGTGAAAAAGGAAATATCTTCCGTTCAAAACTGGAAAGAAGCTTTCTGAGAAACTGCTCTGTGTTCTGTTAATTCATCTCACAGAGTTACATCTTTCCCTTCAAGAAGCCTTTCGCTAAGGCTGTTCTTGTGGAATTGGCAAAGGGATATTTGGAAGCCCATAGAGGGCTATGGTGAAAAAGGAAATATCTTCCGTTCAAAACTGGAAAGAAGCTTTCTGAGAAACTGCTCTGTGTTCTCTTAATTCATCTCACAGAGTTACATCTTTCCCTTCAAGAAGCCTTTCGCTAAGGCTGTTCTTGTGGAATTGGCAAAGGGATATTTGGAAGCCCATAGAGGGCTATGGTGAAAAAGGAAATATCTTCCGTTCAAAACTGGAAAGAAGCTTTCTGAGAAACTGCTCTGTGTTCTGTTCATTCATCTCACAGAGTTACATCTTTCCCTTCAAGAAGCCTTTCGCTAAGGTTGTTCTTGTGGAATTGGCAAAGGGATATTTGGAAGCCCATAGGGGGCTATGGTGAAAAACGAAATATCTTCCGTTCAAAACTGGAAAGAAGCTTTCTGAGAAACTGCTCTGTGTTCTGTTAATTCATCTCACAGAGTTACATCTTTCCCTTCAAGAAGCCTTTCGCTAAGGCTGTTCTTGTGGAATTGGCAAAGGGATATTTGGAAGCCCATAGGGGGCTATGGTGAAAAACGAAATATCTTCCGTTCAAAACTGGAAAGAAGCTTTCTGAGAAACTGCTCTGTGTTCTGTTAATTCATCTCACAGAGTTACATCTTTCCCTTCAAGAAGCCTTTCGCTAAGGCTGTTCTTGTGGAATTGGCAAAGGGATATTTGGAAGCCCATAGAGGGCTATGGTGAAAAAGGAAATATCTTCCGTTCAAAACTGGAAAGAAGCTTTCTGAGAAACTGCTCTGTGTTCTGTTAATTCATCTCACAGAGTTACATCTTTCCCTTCAAGAAGCCTTTCGCTAAGGCTGTTCTTGTGGAATTGGCAAAGGGATATTTGGAAGCCCATAGAGGGCTATGGTGAAAAAGGAAATATCTTCCGTTCAAAACTGGAAAGAAGCTTTCTGAGAAACTGCTCTGTGTTCTGTTAATTCATCTCACAGAGTTACATCTTTCCCTTCAAGAAGCCTTTCGCTAAGGCTGTTCTTGTGGAATTGGCAAAGGGATATTTGGAAGCCCATAGAGGGCTATGGTGAAAAAGGAAATATCTTCCGTTCAAAACTGGAAAGAAGCTTTCTGAGAAACTGCTCTGTGTTCTGTTCATTCATCTCACAGAGTTACATCTTTCCCTTCAAGAAGCCTTTCGCTATGGTTGTTCTTGTGGAATTGGCAAAGGGATATTTGGAAGCCCATAGGGGGCTATGGTGAAAAAGGAAATATCTTCCGTTCAAAACTGGAAAGAAGCTTTCTGAGAAACTGCTCTGTGTTCTGTTAATTCACCTCACAGAGTTACATCTTTCCCTTCAAGAAGCCTTTCGCTAAGGCTGTTCTTGTGGAATTGGCAAAGGGATATTTGGAAGCCCATAGGGGGCTATGGTGAAAAACGAAATATCTTCCGTTCAAAACTGGAAAGAAGCTTTCTGAGAAACTGCTCTGTGTTCTGTTAATTCATCTCACAGAGTTACATCTTTCCCTTCAAGAAGCCTTTCGCTAAGGCTGTTCTTGTGGAATTGGCAAAGGGATATTTGGAAGCCCATAGAGGGCTATGGTGAAAAAGGAAATATCTTCCGTTCAAAACTGGAAAGAAGCTTTCTGAGAAACTGCTCTGTGTTCTGTTAATTCATCTCACAGAGTTACATCTTTCCCTTCAAGAAGCCTTTCGCTAAGGCTGTTCTTGTGGAATTGGCAAAGGGATATTTGGAAGCCTATAGAGGGCTATGGTGAAAAAGGAAATATCTTCCGTTCAAAACTGGAAAGAAGCTTTCTGAGAAACTGCTCTGTGTTCTGTTAATTCATCTCACAGAGTTACATCTTTCCCTTCAAGAAGCCTTTCGCTAAGGTTGTTCTTGTGGAATTGGCAAAGGGATATTTGGAAGCCCATAGTGGGCTATGGTGAAAAAGGAAATATCTTCCGTTCAAAACTGGAAAGAAGCTTTCTGAGAAACTGCTCTGTGTTCTGTTAATTCATCTCACAGAGTTACATCTTTCCCTTCAAGAAGCCTTTCGCTAAGGCTGTTCTTGTGGAATTGGCAAAGGGATATTTGGAAGCCCATAGGGGGCTATGGTGAAAAACGAAATATCTTCCGTTCAAAACTGGAAAGAAGCTTTCTGAGAAACTGCTCTGTGTTCTGTTAATTCATCTCACAGAGTTACATCTTTCCCTTCAAGAAACCTTTCGCTAAGGCTGTTCTTGTGGAATTCGCAAAGGGATATTTGGAAGCCCATAGAGGGCTATGGTGAAAAAGGAAATATCTTCCGTTCAAAACTGGAAAGAAGCTTTCTGAGAAACTGCTCTGTGTTCTGTTAATTCATCTCACAGAGTTACATCTTTCCCTTCAAGAAGCCTTTCGCTAAGGCTGTTCTTGTGGAATTGGCAAAGGGATATTTGGAAGCCCGTAGAGGGCTATGTTGAAAAAGGAAATATCTTCCGTTCAAAACTGGAAAGAAGCTTTCTGAGAAACTGCTCTGTGTTCTGTTAATTCATCTCACAGAGTTACATCTTTCCCTTCAAGAAGCCTTTCGCTAAGGCTGTTCTTGTGGAATTGGCAAAGGGATATTTGGAAGCCCATAGAGGGCTACGGTGAAAAAGGAAATATCTTCCGTTCAAAACTGGAAAGAAGCTTTCTGAGAAACTGCTCTGTGTTCTGTTAATTCATCTCACAGAGTTACATCTTTCCCTTCAAGAAGCCTTTCGCTAAGGCTGTTCTTGTGGAATTGGCAAAGGGATATTTGGAAGCCCATAGAGGGCTATGGTGAAAAAGGAAATATCTTCCGTTCAAAACTGGAAAGAAGCTTTCTGAGAAACTGCTCTGTGTTCTGTTAATTCATCTCACAGAGTTACATCTTTCCCTTCAAGAAGCCTTTCGCTAAGGCTGTTCTTGTGGAATTGGCAAAGGGATATTTGGAAGCCCATAGAGGGCTATGGTGAAAAAGGAAATATCTTCCGTTCAAAACTGGAAAGAAGCTTTCTGAGAAACTGCTCTGTGTTCTCTTAATTCATCTCACAGAGTTACATCTTTCCCTTCAAGAAGCCTTTCGCTAAGGCTGTTCTTGTGGAATTGGCAAAGGGATATTTGGAAGCCCATAGAGGGCTATGGTGAAAAAGGAAATATCTTCCGTTCAAAACTGGAAAGAAGCTTTCTGAGAAACTGCTCTGTGTTCTCTTAATTCATCTCACAGAGTTACATCTTTCCCTTCAAGAAGCCTTTCGCTAAGGCTGTTCTTGTGGAATTGGCAAAGGGATATTTGGAAGCCCATAGAGGGCTATGGTGAAAAAGGAAATATCTTCCGTTCAAAACTGGAAAGAAGCTTTCTGAGAAACTGCTCTGTGTTCTGTTAATTCATCTCACAGAGTTACATCTTTCCCTTCAAGAAGCCTTTCGCTAAGGCTGTTCTTGTGGAATTGGCAAAGGGATATTTGGAAGCCCATAGAGGGCTATGGTGAAAAAGGAAATATCTTCCGTTCAAAACTGGAAAGAAGCTTTCTGAGAAACTGCTCTGTGTTCTGTTAATTCATCTCACAGAGTTACATCTTTCCCTTAAAGAAGCCTTTCGCTAAGGCTGTTCTTGTGGAATTGGCAAAGGGATATTTGGAAGCCCATAGAGGGCTACGGTGAAAAAGGAAATATCTTCCGTTCAAAACTGGAAAGAAGCTTTCTGAGAAACTGCTCTGTGTTCTGTTAATTCATCTCACAGAGTTACATCTTTCCCTTCAAGAAGCCTTTCGCTAAGGCTGTTCTTGTGGAATTGGCAAAGGGATATTTGGAAGCCCATAGAGGGCTATGGTGAAAAAGGAAATATCTTCCGTTCAAAACTGGAAAGAAGCTTTCTGAGAAACTGCTCTGTGTTCTGTTAATTCATCTCACAGAGTTACATCTTTCCCTTCAAGAAGCCTTTCGCTAAGGCTGTTCTTGTGGAATTGGGAAAGGGATATTTGGAAGCCCATAGAGGGCTATGGTGAAAAAGGAAATATCTTCCGTTCAAAACTGGAAAGAAGCTTTCTGAGAAACTGCTCTGTGTTCTGTTAATTCATCTCACAGAGTTACATCTTTCCCTTCAAGAAGCCTTTCGCTAAGGCTGTTCTTGTGGAATTGGCAAAGGGATATTTGGAAGCCCATAGAGGGCTATGGTGAAAAAGGAAATATCTTCCGTTCAAAACTGGAAAGAAGCTTTCTGAGAAACTGCTCTGTGTTCTGTTAATTCATCTCACAGAGTTACATCTTTCCCTTCAAGAAGCCTTTCGCTAAGGCTGTTCTTGTGGAATTGGCAAAGGGATATTTGGAAGCCCATAGAGGGCTATGGTGAAAAAGGAAATATCTTCCGTTCAAAACTGGAAAGAAGCTTTCTGAGAAACTGCTCTGTGTTCTGTTAATTCATCTCACAGAGTTACATCTTTCCCTTCAAGAAGCCTTTCGCTAAGGCTGTTCTTGTGGAATTGGCAAAGGGATATTTGGAAGCCCATAGAGGGCTATGGTGAAAAAGGAAATATCTTCCGTTCAAAACTGGAAAGAAGCTTTCTGAGAAACTGCTCTGTGTTCTGTTCATTCATCTCACAGAGTTACATCTTTCCCTTCAAGAAGCCTTTCGCTATGGTTGTTCTTGTGGAATTGGCAAAGGGATATTTGGAAGCCCATAGGGGGCTACGGTGAAAAAGGAAATATCTTCCGTTCAAAACTGGAAAGAAGCTTTCTGAGAAACTGCTCTGTGTTCTGTTAATTCATCTCACAGAGTTACATCTTTCCCTTCAAGAAGCCTTTCGCTAAGGCTGTTCTTGTGGAATTGGCAAAGGGATATTTGGAAGCCCATAGGGGGCTATGGTGAAAAACGAAATATCTTCCGTTCAAAACTGGAAAGAAGCTTTCTGAGAAACTGCTCTGTGTTCTGTTAATTCATCTCACAGAGTTACATCTTTCCCTTCAAGAAGCCTTTCGCTAAGGCTGTTCTTGTGGAATTGGCAAAGGGATATTTGGAAGCCCATAGAGGGCTATGGTGAAAAAGGAAATATCTTCCGTTCAAAACTGGAAAGAAGCTTTCTGAGAAACTGCTCTGTGTTCTGTTAATTCATCTCACAGAGTTACATCTTTCCCTTCAAGAAGCCTTTCGCTAAGGCTGTTCTTGTGGAATTGGCAAAGGGATATTTGGAAGCCCATAGAGGGCTACGGTGAAAAAGGAAATATCTTCCGTTCAAAACTGGAAAGAAGCTTTCTGAGAAACTGCTCTGTGTTCTGTTAATTCATCTCACAGAGTTACATCTTTCCCTTCAAGAAGCCTTTCGCTAAGGCTGTTCTTGTGGAATTGGCAAAGGGATATTTGGAAGCCCATAGAGGGCTATGGTGAAAAAGGAAATATCTTCCGTTCAAAACTGGAAAGAAGCTTTCTGAGAAACTGCTCTGTGTTCTGTTAATTCATCTCACAGAGTTACATCTTTCCCTTCAAGAAGCCTTTCGCTAAGGCTGTTCTTGTGGAATTGGCAAAGGGATATTTGGAAGCCCATAGAGGGCTATGGTGAAAAAGGAAATATCTTCCGTTCAAAACTGGAAAGAAGCTTTCTGAGAAACTGCTCTGTGTTCTCTTAATTCATCTCACAGAGTTACATCTTTCCCTTCAAGAAGCCTTTCGCTAAGGCTGTTCTTGTGGAATTGGCAAAGGGATATTTGGAAGCCCATAGAGGGCTATGGTGAAAAAGGAAATATCTTCCGTTCAAAACTGGAAAGAAGCTTTCTGAGAAACTGCTCTGTGTTCTGTTCATTCATCTCACAGAGTTACATCTTTCCCTTCAAGAAGCCTTTCGCTAAGGTTGTTCTTGTGGAATTGGCAAAGGGATATTTGGAAGCCCATAGGGGGCTATGGTGAAAAAGGAAATATCTTCCGTTCAAAACTGGAAAGAAGCTTTCTGAGAAACTGCTCTGTGTTCTGTTAATTCATCTCACAGAGTTACATCTTTCCCTTCAAGAAGCCTTTCTCTAAGGCTGTTCTTGTGGAATTGGCAAAGGGATATTTGGAAGCCCATAGGGGGCTATGGTGAAAAACGAAATATCTTCCGTTCAAAACTGGAAAGAAGCTTTCTGAGAAACTGCTCTGTGTTCTGTTAATTCATCTCACAGAGTTACATCTTTCCCTTCAAGAAGCCTTTCGCTAAGGCTGTTCTTGTGGAATTGGCAAAGGGATATTTGGAAGCCCATAGAGGGCTATGGTGAAAAAGGAAATATCTTCCGTTCAAAACTGGAAAGAAGCTTTCTGAGAAACTGCTCTGTGTTCTGTTAATTCATCTCACAGAGTTACATCTTTCCCTTCAAGAAGCCTTTCGCTAAGGCTGTTCTTGTGGAATTGGCAAAGGGATATTTGGAAGCCCATAGAGGGCTATGGTGAAAAAGGAAATATCTTCCGTTCAAAACTGGAAAGAAGCTTTCTGAGAAACTGCTCTGTGTTCTGTTAATTCATCTCACAGAGTTACATCTTTCCCTTCAAGAAGCCTTTCGCTAAGGCTGTTCTTGTGGAATTGGCAAAGGGATATTTGGAAGCCCATAGAGGGCTATGGTGAAAAAGGAAATATCTTCCGTTCAAAACTGGAAAGAAGCTTTCTGAGAAACTGCTCTGTGTTCTCTTAATTCATCTCACAGAGTTACATCTTTCCCTTCAAGAAGCCTTTCGCTAAGGCTGTTTTTGTGGAATTGGCAAAGGGATATTTGGAAGCCCATAGAGGGCTATGGTGAAAAAGGAAATATCTTCCGTTCAAAACTGGAAAGAAGCTTTCTGAGAAACTGCTCTGTGTTCTGTTAATTCATCTCACAGAGTTACATCTTTCCCTTCAAGAAGCCTTTCGCTAAGGCTGTTCTTGTGGAATTGGCAAAGGGATATTTGGAAGCCCATAGAGGGCTATGGTGAAAAAGGAAATATCTTCCGTTCAAAACTGGAAAGAAGCTTTCTGAGAAACTGCTCTGTGTTCTGTTAATTCATCTCACAGAGTTACATCTTTCCCTTAAAGAAGCCTTTCGCTAAGGCTGTTCTTGTGGAATTGGCAAAGGGATATTTGGAAGCCCATAGAGGGCTACGGTGAAAAAGGAAATATCTTCCGTTCAAAACTGGAAAGAAGCTTTCTGAGAAACTGCTCTGTGTTCTGTTAATTCATCTCACAGAGTTACATCTTTCCCTTCAAGAAGCCTTTCGCTAAGGCTGTTCTTGTGGAATTGGCAAAGGGATATTTGGAAGCCCATAGAGGGCTATGGTGAAAAAGGAAATATCTTCCGTTCAAAACTGGAAAGAAGCTTTCTGAGAAACTGCTCTGTGTTCTGTTAATTCATCTCACAGAGTTACATCTTTCCCTTCAAGAAGCCTTTCGCTAAGGCTGTTCTTGTGGAATTGGGAAAGGGATATTTGGAAGCCCATAGAGGGCTATGGTGAAAAAGGAAATATCTTCCGTTCAAAACTGGAAAGAAGCTTTCTGAGAAACTGCTCTGTGTTCTGTTAATTCATCTCACAGAGTTACATCTTTCCCTTCAAGAAGCCTTTCGCTAAGGCTGTTCTTGTGGAATTGGCAAAGGGATATTTGGAAGCCCATAGAGGGCTATGGTGAAAAAGGAAATATCTTCCGTTCAAAACTGGAAAGAAGCTTTCTGAGAAACTGCTCTGTGTTCTGTTAATTCATCTCACAGAGTTACATCTTTCCCTTCAAGAAGCCTTTCGCTAAGGCTGTTCTTGTGGAATTGGCAAAGGGATATTTGGAAGCCCATAGAGGGCTATGGTGAAAAAGGAAATATCTTCCGTTCAAAACTGGAAAGAAGCTTTCTGAGAAACTGCTCTGTGTTCTGTTAATTCATCTCACAGAGTTACATCTTTCCCTTCAAGAAGCCTTTCGCTAAGGCTGTTCTTGTGGAATTGGCAAAGGGATATTTGGAAGCCCATAGAGGGCTATGGTGAAAAAGGAAATATCTTCCGTTCAAAACTGGAAAGAAGCTTTCTGAGAAACTGCTCTGTGTTCTGTTCATTCATCTCACAGAGTTACATCTTTCCCTTCAAGAAGCCTTTCGCTATGGTTGTTCTTGTGGAATTGGCAAAGGGATATTTGGAAGCCCATAGGGGGCTACGGTGAAAAAGGAAATATCTTCCGTTCAAAACTGGAAAGAAGCTTTCTGAGAAACTGCTCTGTGTTCTGTTAATTCATCTCACAGAGTTACATCTTTCCCTTCAAGAAGCCTTTCGCTAAGGCTGTTCTTGTGGAATTGGCAAAGGGATATTTGGAAGCCCATAGGGGGCTATGGTGAAAAACGAAATATCTTCCGTTCAAAACTGGAAAGAAGCTTTCTGAGAAACTGCTCTGTGTTCTGTTAATTCATCTCACAGAGTTACATCTTTCCCTTCAAGAAGCCTTTCGCTAAGGCTGTTCTTGTGGAATTGGCAAAGGGATATTTGGAAGCCCATAGAGGGCTATGGTGAAAAAGGAAATATCTTCCGTTCAAAACTGGAAAGAAGCTTTCTGAGAAACTGCTCTGTGTTCTGTTAATTCATCTCACAGAGTTACATCTTTCCCTTCAAGAAGCCTTTCGCTAAGGCTGTTCTTGTGGAATTGGCAAAGGGATATTTGGAAGCCCATAGAGGGCTATGGTGAAAAAGGAAATATCTTCCGTTCAAAACTGGAAAGAAGCTTTCTGAGAAACTGCTCTGTGTTCTGTTAATTCATCTCACAGAGTTACATCTTTCCCTTCAAGAAGCCTTTCGCTAAGGCTGTTCTTGTGGAATTGGCAAAGGGATATTTGGAAGCCCATAGGGGGCTATGGTGAAAAACGAAATATCTTCCGTTCAAAACTGGAAAGAAGCTTTCTGAGAAACTGCTCTGTGTTCTGTTAATTCATCTCACAGAGTTACATCTTTCCCTTCAAGAAGCCTTTCGCTAAGGCTGTTCTTGTGGAATTGGCAAAGGGATATTTGGAAGCCCATAGAGGGCTATGGTGAAAAAGGAAATATCTTCCGTTCAAAACTGGAAAGAAGCTTTCTGAGAAACTGCTCTGTGTTCTGTTAATTCATCTCACAGAGTTACATCTTTCCCTTCAAGAAGCCTTTCGCTAAGGCTGTTCTTGTGGAATTGGCAAAGGGATATTTGGAAGCCCATAGAGGGCTATGGTGAAAAAGGAAATATCTTCCGTTCAAAACTGGAAAGAAGCTTTCTGAGAAACTGCTCTGTGTTCTGTTAATTCATCTCACAGAGTTACATCTTTCCCTTCAAGAAGCCTTTCGCTAAGGCTGTTCTTGTGGAATTGGCAAAGGGATATTTGGAAGCCCATAGAGGGCTATGGTGAAAAAGGAAATATCTTCCGTTCAAAACTGGAAAGAAGCTTTCTGAGAAACTGCTCTGTGTTCTCTTAATTCATCTCACAGAGTTACATCTTTCCCTTCAAGAAGCCTTTCGCTAAGGCTGTTCTTGTGGAATTGGCAAAGGGATATTTGGAAGCCCATAGAGGGCTATGGTGAAAAAGGAAATATCTTCCGTTCAAAACTGGAAAGAAGCTTTCTGAGAAACTGCTCTGTGTTCTGTTAATTCATCTCACAGAGTTACATCTTTCCCTTCAAGAAGCCTTTCGCTAAGGCTGTTCTTGTGGAATTGGCAAAGGGATATTTGGAAGCCCATAGAGGGCTATGGTGAAAAAGGAAATATCTTCCGTTCAAAACTGGAAAGAAGCTTTCTGAGAAACTGCTCTGTGTTCTGTTAATTCATCTCACAGAGTTACATCTTTCCCTTCAAGAAGCCTTTCGCTAAGGCTGTTCTTGTGGAATTGGCAAAGGGATATTTGGAAGCCCATAGAGGGCTATGGTGAAAAAGGAAATATCTTCCGTTCAAAACTGGAAAGAAGCTTTCTGAGAAACTGCTCTGTGTTCTGTTAATTCATCTCACAGAGTTACATCTTTCCCTTCAAGAAGCCTTTCGCTAAGGCTGTTCTTGTGGAATTGGCAAAGGGATATTTGGAAGCCATAGAGGGCTATGGTGAAAAAGGAAATATCTTCCGTTCAAAACTGGAAAGAAGCTTTCTGAGAAACTGCTCTGTGTTCTGTTAATTCATCTCACAGAGTTACATCTTTCCCTTCAAGAAGCCTTTCGCTAAGGCTGTTCTTGTGGAATTGGCAAAGGGATATTTGGAAGCCCATAGAGGGCTATGGTGAAAAAGGAAATATCTTCCGTTCAAAACTGGAAAGAAGCTTTCTGAGAAACTGCTCTGTGTTCTGTTCATTCATCTCACAGAGTTACATCTTTCCCTTCAAGAAGCCTTTCGCTAAGGCTGTTCTTGTGGAATTGGCAAAGGGATATTTGGAAGCCCATAGAGGGCTACGGTGAAAAAGGAAATATCTTCCGTTCAAAACTGGAAAGAAGCTTTCTGAGAAACTGCTCTGTGTTCTGTTAATTCATCTCACAGAGTTACATCTTTCCCTTCAAGAAGCCTTTCGCTAAGGCTGTTCTTGTGGAATTGGCAAAGGGATATTTGGAAGCCCATAGAGGGCTATGGTGAAAAAGGAAATATCTTCCGTTCAAAACTGGAAAGAAGCTTTCTGAGAAACTGCTCTGTGTTCTGTTAATTCATCTCACAGAGTTACATCTTTCCCTTCAAGAAGCCTTTCGCTAAGGCTGTTCTTGTGGAATTGGCAAAGGGATATTTGGAAGCCCATAGAGGGCTATGGTGAAAAAGGAAATATCTTCCGTTCAAAACTGGAAAGAAGCTTTCTGAGAAACTGCTCTGTGTTCTGTTAATTCATCTCACAGAGTTACATCTTTCCCTTCAAGAAGCCTTTCGCTAAGGCTGTTCTTGTGGAATTGGCAAAGGGATATTTGGAAGCCCATAGAGGGCTATGGTGAAAAAGGAAATATCTTCCGTTCAAAACTGGAAAGAAGCTTTCTGAGAAACTGCTCTGTGTTCTGTTAATTCATCTCACAGAGTTACATCTTTCCCTTCAAGAAGCCTTTCGCTAAGGCTGTTCTTGTGGAATTGGCAAAGGGATATTTGGAAGCCCATAGGGGGCTATGGTGAAAAACGAAATATCTTCCGTTCAAAACTGGAAAGAAGCTTTCTGAGAAACTGCTCTGTGTTCTGTTAATTCATCTCACAGAGTTACATCTTTCCCTTCAAGAAGCCTTTCGCTAAGGCTGTTCTTGTGGAATTGGCAAAGGGATTTT